>NC_135442.1:11860280-12460280 GCF_051991255.1 Vanacampus margaritifer
AACATTCTGATTAATATTAGTAAAGCAGCAAAATCCACTAGTTTTTTTTTTTTTAAATCCATCTCAGGGAGCGGCCATTTTGTCACTTGCTGTCATATTTGCACAGGGCTCAGGTAACAACCAATCACGGCTCAGCTTGCGAATATCACATTACTAAACTCAGAAAACAGGTGAGCCGTGATTGGTCGTTATCTGAGCCCTGCGCAATTGTGATTAATTTCTGAGTGGCAAAATGATTGCCCCCTGAGATGGATAAAAATGGGTGGATTTTGTTGCTTTATTTGTATACCACAAATGCAATATTAATCACAATGCTGTGTTTAAACTAGTGAGGGTGCATAGAACATATTTTTGAGAAAAAATCTTGGGTTGACTTCCCATTTAAAAAAGCAAAAAAAAAAATTAAGCAAATATAAAACAAAGAATTTTGGAGTGGGGGGGGGGGGTCAAAATTAACAAACCCACTCTAAACCCTTATTAAATTATTAATTATTATTATCATTATTAATTAATTAAGTGAATTTAAAAAAACAAAAGTAAAAATGAAAATACAATGAAAAATCCAAAACGTATTATAACATGAGTGCTAATGTTACTGTTTAGATGAAAACAAAGCACAATAAATATAAATATAATTGCCTTCCTGTGTTATTTAAAAAAGTGAAACGGATGCTTCATTTGAATGCGACTTCAACACTAAAACATAATTATTCATGTCGTTTTTTGGCCGTATGATTTACTGTATTACTGTTTACAAAATACCTGCTGTGAAAGCTGCCATTAAATTAACAAAGCCGGTGATTTGCACAGTAGTGTACTCCGTCGATGGACTGTGAAGTCACATCAAAGCCAGGTTGTTACTGGCGGGTTGCATCAGGTCACCTGCATAAACGGTGTGGTCTGCACTGGATGGAGCAGACAAATCCTCAGATGTCGCTCTTTGTAGTCCACATTTATCACGCCGAAGCCAACAAGTTCAGGTATGGCCAGCGTAATGGAGACCAGCCATATGAGAGACGACCACACGCACACTCGGGTTCCTTTCAGGCGTTGCCGAGATACCACTGCGAGGCACCTACAACACGCATGGAAGTGTAATGTTGTACAAAATATGCCAACATGTTCAGCGAACATTTCCGTTACTCACTGAAAGTTTCACCTATTTACTATTTTTGTGCTCAGGGCAAAGCCATGTCTAATACAAAAAAATATATATTGTTTCAATTAATATTGTTGATATTGCAACTTGGTGGGGTCTTGAGGCCAAGCAGTGACCTTGAAATGAAAGGAGGAGCTTCATTTATTCAGGCCATAGCTTTGTCTAATAGAAAATAGTGTTTTGTTGCTATGTTATAGCAAATTTTACAGTATAGATGAATTACAAACCTTTTTGTGTGATCATCAATTACTTACAGATTGTTGCTATATAAAGCAGGGCTCGGTCCTATTCCCCACTAATAGTGGTGACTCATTATACTGATGTATATTATGAAAAAGGGAAAATCGTTTGAATATGTAAACAGAATTATTATTTTTTTATATATCAAACCAACCAAATTAGATTCATTTTCCCCAATGATACCTTTTCTCGTCACAAAACACGCCAACAATTTCCCCCCCACTTTTTTACCTCCACTGTAAGAAATTATTTTTCAGTGCTTATTAAAGCCATACAGTTGAAGCGCTCCTGTGACATTGAAGACCTAAGATATGTTTTATTAGTTTCATGTTTTGGATATGACCTTCACAACTTAAGAGTGAAAAGAAATGAAATGAGGTTCATCCGTCTTCAACAGGGATTTTAGTCTACCAATTTGATACACTATAATATATCCAATCAATAATGTTGAGGTTGAAAGTACATCAGCGGCTGTGCGGAATATCTATAAAAAAACACCACAATGATTCAGTGTTGTGTAGTTTGTAGTTTGCAAAGTCATAATCGGGTGAGTCGACTAATATGTCAATGTCAACAATGTCAGATGGTCAGCTAATATTTAGCATATACCATACACACACACACACATTCATATACAATTGACATTAGGGGGGTTAAAAAAATCATTTCAGCGATATATCGCGATTTTACTGCGCACAATTCTCGTATCGATTCAATATGCGGCCAAATCGAATTTTAAACATCCATTTTTGATGGAAATATTCAACAAAACATCTTACTTGAGGTTAGCTTTTAAACCACGAGTGCCATCTTAGAAGAGTAAAAAAATATCACATGTGCTTCATAAAGCTTCATTTGTCTGTCTGTCTGTCTGGTTAGCTGTTTAGCTAGCTTGCTAGCTGGCCCATTTAAACCAATATGTGGCCAAATCAAATTTTAAACATCCATTTTTGATGGAAATATTCAACAAAACATCTTACTTGAGGTTAGCTTTTAAACCACGAGTGCCATCTTAGAAGAGTCAAACAATATCACAAGTGTTTCATGAAGCTTCATTTATTTATCACTACTGATTAGTATTTTCCAAATTTTGAAATTTTTTATTTTTTTTTTTTAAATCGCACTAATCGACTATCATGATTTAATCGGTATCTAATCGAATCATGACCTATGAATCGTGATACGAATCGAATCGCCAGGTACGTGGCAATTCACACCCCTAATTGACATGATTGATATATAGACTGTTTAGATTAGATATACATTTTCCTTTTGTCCCCCTCTAATGCAGCTTCTTTTTTCATTCTATAAAAAAAACGACCCTAGGTTAGCACGTCAATGTGGGTTTAGTAGCATGCTTTTTGTATTTTCTTGAGGTTCTCAAATATAAACCTCTCTTGTAAAAAGTTCAAGTTTATAGGTTTGATATTAATATACTGGTTAAAAACAGCTCTTTACGAAATTTAAAGTAATGTCAGCAAACAGGGAAAAGTTGAAAGCCAAAAGCAGACGTTCAAACAATTTCATCCAAAAACTTAAAAAAATATGTTTTCTTAGCTGCACCTAAGGCTGGGCAATTAATTGATTTCATCAATAAATACTTTAATTTTGATGTAATTGTGATGAAAACAAAAGAATAAAGGAAAAAAACATCCCTTCTTAGCAGCTTCCGTAAAATGCCGGCCCATACGCTTTACTCTGAAGACATGGCGGCGGCTCACTTTCGTCAGTCATTTGGAATTGGTTCGGGTTCGCAGCGTCAGACAATGAGCAACAAACAGTCTGCTGCCAAGCAGTTTAAAAACTGTTAAAAACCAAAGTGATTGGCATGGAAGGAAAAACTTGTGCAAATAAAAACACGATTGTCAGAATTATTGTTAAGAGCCCAGAGGAATGCAATCACAGAGCTAACGGTACTGAACATTGCCAAAATTGGTGCCCGTTTATACATTGCATAAGCAGTCATTCATACACACTCTGATCCACTTCAATAGTGGTAGCAGCTGTTGAGATAAACTACATACAATCTGTTCTATAGTTTGTCCAAATCAATTACACACTTCACTGATGTTTATTCCCCTCAAGTCACAATGTATTGTATTGCTTTTGACCTGACTACTTCCGGTGGTGTGATACGGAAGTTCGCTAAACAGCACAAAATGAACTTAGCACGGCTGAATAATAAATTAAGGCTAGAAATACTTTTATATACCTAAGTACGCCATCAAACAGGGATATAAATCTCAAAGGGATTCCTTGGGGTTAATTTATTGAAATGCTTATGTCCATTTTTCCCCATATTTTTGAAATATTATTTATTTTTGAAATATTTATTTTTCCCCTTTTTTAAATTTTCAAAATGCCAATTTAAAAAAAATATGATTTACTATTTATTCATTTTTTAAATAGTATTCATTTTCCCTTAATTTTAAAATAGTATTTATTTTCCCTCATTTAAAAAAGGCAACTTTAAAAAAATATTATTTATTATTTATTAAAAAAAAATAAGAATAATTGCCATTCATTTCAAAGGGGGATTTCGACCCCTGGTCGCCCACCATTCATTCCTATGGGGGAATTTTGACCCCTGGTCGCCCGCCATTCATTTCAATGGGGGATTTCGACCCCTGGTAGCCCGCGTGTGGTTCTGTGGGACTTTTTGGCGCAGCTAGCACTTTGAAAATACTGTATTTTGAAGATTGGTTGACTTAGAAAAAAATTGAGAACCAGCTCCAAATACAAAAATGGGGGAAATAATGGAGGGGAAAATGGAGCGACGAGTTCAAAAATAAGATTAAGTGGGAGCGTGATCAATATGCATTTTTAACCACTTAATTAATGTCTGCTTAATACACTGAATCTGACGTTCAAAAGAAAATCGCAACTTTTTGTGGAGAACTGGAGAAGTCTCAAAGGCAACTTTTTGACTCATACAAATTCCTTAAGATTTACAGTATTAAGGGATTTGCTTAAGGGGCCATTTTATCCAAATTTTGAATAATGTAATTGTCATTTTCTTTTTATAGAAAGGCAAAACAATTTATTAGAATCAGGGATGGAAATGTTGGTGAAAAAAGCAGGATTTTTATTAGAAGCCAATATCGCCCAGCAATAGTTGCACTCATTGGAGCGTTATTTACTGACATAGTAAAAAGAATGAACTTGGATGAACAAAAAGTTAAAGAAAAGATGAGTTATGCGACGTCTGCTTGTTGCTGTTAAATGATTGATGCTGCGAGCGGACGCGATGGACTGTGCCTGTCTTACATATGTGGTGCGCAGGGGCGGCAGGGGGCCCAGAAGGACGCCATTTTCTCTGGAGCGAATAGGCTAACCACTGCCTCTAACAAAAATGGATTTAATTATGTATAATGGAATTTTAAAATGTTATTTTCTTCTCTCTTTTTATTTTTATTTTTAACACATTCAGTTGAGTCAGCAAATTCTCATCTCCTTACCTGTCAACACTCAGAGCGCACAGACTCAACACGATAACTCCAACCGAGCTTTTCTGGATGAAGGGCACCAGCTTGCACACACCTGAGCCAAAGGGCCAATCTTTCGCCATGAGCTACACGTGGGAGGCAAAGGGGGAGGGAAAAACACACACACAAAATGTGTTGGCTGTAATAACAATCAATTTCAGATAAGCCTGAAATGAATAGAACGTGTGTGAAGAAGGCCGATAAAGCGTCGCGTTAAGACGGCCTTGTAATTACACGTCGTGAGGCAAATAACTCACCCTGTAGGTGTTGACTGGGATGCCGACCACAATGTGCAGAAGGTCTCCCGAAGCCAGGCTCGCAATCAGGAAGTCGACGCCGCTCCTCATGCATTTGTTCCTGTGAATGATCCTCAGCAGTGCTGAATTTCCCACAATTCCCAGCACAAAAAACACAATGGAGATGGCTGCAAAGAGATACTTGAAAGGATCCCGGATTCTTGCCGAGCGGGCGCACATAGGAGGGGGTCTGGCAGAGATGTTGGATCTGTGGTTGTCCATCTCGGAGATTTGGGAACGCCGCTCGGCGGCTT
Organism: Vanacampus margaritifer; assembly: GCF_051991255.1. Classification (NCBI taxonomy): domain Eukaryota; kingdom Metazoa; phylum Chordata; class Actinopteri; order Syngnathiformes; family Syngnathidae; genus Vanacampus; species Vanacampus margaritifer. The sequence continues at coordinate 11,865,715 of NC_135442.1, forward strand.
CGCTGCTAATGAGAACATTTCCCAGACAAAGAAGCAGAGCGACGGCCCACATTGTCTGCGTTTTTTTTTTTTTTTTTTTCAAAAACGGCCTTCGGATGCGTTTGCCAGCTCTGGGTTAGGAACGAGAGTAATTAGCATCAGAGCTGCTGGGAGTTTGGCAGCAAAGTAACTTGATGCAGTGATCAAAAGGCAATTAGAAAATGAATTGTCCCAGCTTACCTTTTGATCGGACTTGGGCTGCTAGTAAAGTTGCCTCGCGCGTGCCTGCAGTAAATACTGCCGCTCGGCCGCTGGAAGGTTTTATAGACGAAGATGCCGCTGTCGTCATTATTCATCAGTCTGTCGGCGCTGACTGTAATTACCACCTACAAAAGGACGGCGTTCAAGTGTCTGTTGTTAAGAGTGAGATCATGTTATGGCTTTCTGCAGGTGTGCTGGACTTAAGTGGAAAAACGGCGTCTCTCAGGACGACAACAGCTTACGGGAACATTGTCATCTGGCGAGAGTGGATCCGCTCAACCACATCTCACGCAGGGATCTGGAAATGCAAAATTTGTGAACTGAGGGTGCCTTCACACTTGACAGGCTCATTTCCTTTGTTTTGATCCAAGTGTAAACGCTGGCATTTGAACTCTGCTGCATACCAAACAGGCGGTTTGGAACTGCTTGAAGAGGTTAGATCAGCTAAAATGTCAAATGTTACATGGAACAGAAAATGGGTTTTCATCCACTATTTTTTTCTCAAGAATTGTGAAAGTAAACGTGAATGGAAATGCTAGAAATAAAAAATAAAAAAGACCTAAAATTCTCTCCTAAAAAAATTACGCTTGCAGGGTGTGGATTTTTCAGCGTGAATTTTGTGCACGGAAACAGCTTTTGTGAATAAATGATGACAGGCACATATGGTAGTCAGGAAAAATGGCAGCGGATGATTAAGTAAGGTATAGCGGACCAAGGAATTAAAAATATTTCTGTAAATAATAAAAGAAGCGAGCATTAATGGCATTCTCGGTGTAAAGCAGAAAAGACGTCCGTGGTTGTACACCATCGGGAAGACTATGGATGACGTTAAAATGCGGTGAGAAAGCGAACTTCAAAATAAACCTTAGCGTACATGGACATAAATGCCTTGGTTTGTTATTTTAACTCATTCACTGCCATTGACGGCTATAGACGTCAAAAATTTATTTCACTATTTCTATTAGTTTCGCTTTTTTTTCACTTTTTGTTACCAAGACTATGAAAACCTAGAAGGAAATGATAGCAGATATTTGTGATTAATCGTGAGTTAACTATTGAAGTCATGTGATTAATTACAATTGCAAATTTTAATCGCCTGACGCCCCTAATTTTTAAGAATATTTTCTTTAAAAAATAAATAAATATATTATTTTTAAAAAAAATGTCTAGGTTTTCATACTCTTGTTAACAAAAGTGGAGAAAAATGTTAAACTAAGAGAAATAGTTCAAATGAATTTTTGATGTTTATAGCCGTCAATGGCAGTGAATGAGTCTGACTTGACTCGTCGCTGGGGCCATTTATTTATTTATTTTTTATCCCGGTCCCAAACTGTTGCCACCACTACCAATATCAACACAACACCATCTTGAAAAGTTTACTGTAATTGCTAATTAAGTATCTCTAATGTTTTGCTCTTGTCAAAATTGGCTGAGCGACAGTTCGCATCTTTAATTATTTTTTTATTTTTTTATAAAAGTCATTTGCTGCATTTCCATATCCTAAGGCACCACACTGTATGGTGTGATGAAACAATTTCACGTAATAGCCTTTTGACCAGCTGTGACATCCTGAAAACCTTATAAAATGTTTGTCTTTGAAGTGAATGGAAGCACACCGCAGGCTACAGCTCTGATGCAAGCCGTCTGTCTGTATAAGATCGACTCGAACTTCCTCTGTTGGGGGCGGTAATTAAAATGTCAATTAGGATTGTTTTAAGGCGGACACACAGATCCATGGAAGACACAATGCCAAAATCAATGTGTTGCAGTCTTAAATGTGCTATTTTATTTACGGCTTCTTTTGTTCACAACAAAAAAATAGCTGCACATAATTCCTTGGCCGTGTGACTGGTGGAAAGTTTGAAACTATGCAAGCCTGTTATGTAAAGCAACAATCCTATACATCAGTATTATGACTGCGGGGTTTGCGAGATTAAAAATGTATCTTTTTGTCTGTAATAACAGTTATTGATTAACATTGTTTTCTTTACAAGTCAGGTTTTTTATGACAAAATAAAAAAGTTTAAACATGAGCATTTCCTCTATAAAATGTATTTACTCAGTAACTAACATTTTCCAAGTAACTAACTGCAAATAGCTGGAGAAGGTCGTCCTCAAGCGTGTTTCTGGATCAATAACCCACTCCATTTTACTGCATTCAACTTTGAAGCATTAATATCATACTTATCTTGTTATTTTTGAAAGGACAGAAATTTTGTTACAGCTATTTTATTGAATAGCACTGGATTTTACGTGTACCTAATATTTTGGCCGTTCTTTACATACAGTAGCTATACCATTAGTCTCCAATCACCGGTCCGTGGACCATTTGGGCCACACAGGCTAGGCATATATGCCAAAAATGAACATTATCAGCACCCCCCCCCCCCCCAACCCAACCCCCCACTCGTCAACAAGTGTTTGCCAGTTTAATTGTCATAACAGAGCATAATTCCAAAAGTGTCAATTTGTGCAAGGTGTACCTAATGTTGTGGTGGGCGAGTGCACACAGAAGCTTGCCGGCTCTACCACGGCAGACAAGCTACAGCGCCCGGAGGTACAATAGACGCGCAGTGAACAGAAACATTCCATTGTTAATTGCATCCCGGCTCCCTTTTGAAAACTCCTACTTGTACTCGGCCGGCGAGGAATGACCTTGGCAAGGAATGTATTGGCGCGCTTCCACAAAAACAAGCGATTAAGGCAGAAGAATTGCTTGAGTTGACTGCACGAGCGTATGAAGAGTGTTCTGAGTTAGGCGGCTGACATACAATGTTATTGCGAGTGTTTCTCTATATAGGTCACAGGAGAGTGCCAAGACACTTCATGGCCTATAAAAAAAAAGGAGAAAAGAAACAAAGCTGCGAGGAACATTTTCCTGTCTGTAAGAGTAATAAAGAAAAATAAAACAATCCCCTGTGATTCCACATTAGGCCTTTAAAGTGTTTTTATCATTGACCTGAATGGTTCCACTTAAATCTCTCTTGTTTGTGTTTTAAGCACATTTATGACGTCGGCTGCATGATGGCCCTAAAGAGGCATCCTCCGTCTTTGCTCTCCGGTTTAGCTTGTTCAACATTGAAAACAAGGAAGGCAACATGTCCATGTTCATGCTCTTGTCTGACTCTCATTATGTCGCTGGTTCGAGCTGTCACGCTCAGCCGACTACAAAAACGTCCGCTGTTTACTGGGTCAACGCTTCGGCGGATTGACATGATTTTGTTTGCATTGTTCAACATGTTCTAATATGGGACGAACACGCTCGGTCCCTGCCCCAACATGACAACATCAAGGAAGGAGAAAGACGCACTTGTCAGAGGCGTTAAGCGTGGCCGACTGATTGAGTACGAAAATTACACCAGTTTCAGAGAACGACACATAATTGGGTGGACATGTCTGTCATTACAGGATGAAAAAGTCTCAAGGACCCATGCCTGGAATTGAGCAGGAAGACTAGACTAAAACCTTTTTGAGTTTTTGTCCAATAAATCATGACTAAAACTATCACATAAAGTCAGCCAGACCCCGATAGAAAGTCCGTTCTTGTGCCTGGTGGATGAAGGTGGACAGGAGGCGGGAAAAAGCCACAACCTGGGAAACCCCCAGGGGTGTCGCCAGCTGGGAGGAGGATCTTGGGAGAGGCTGCCTGGATGTCTACATGTCTAACGAGTTGGAGTGCAATTCCATCTCTGATATGGGGATAGTGTGCCTGAATGTTTTTGAGACCGATTCTGGACTTCCGGCCTTGATGTACACTGCCTCGGTGGTGGTGAAGTCGTACCATAAGATGCCGAGTATATTCCGGAGGCAGTTCTAAGAGGTCTAAGGCTAAGTCCAAGTCAAGTCTAGTCTTTGACCAACAAGTCCAAGTCAAGTCCAAGTCCTTATAGGTTCCAAGTCAAGTCTTAAGTCCGTCCAAACATTTTCTGAACCGCTTATCCTCTTAAGACTCTTGATTTAATGTTCACGAGTCCCAATGGAAAATCGGAGTCAAGTCTCGAGTCTTTAGTGGTCTAAGTCGAGTTTCAAGTCTAAAAAAAAATAAGTCTCTCTAGAGTCTGACTTGCGAGTGCCCATGTCAGACAGTTCCTTTCGAATGAGTGTCCATGACTTGCAACCGTAGAGTAGGACAGAGCAGACCAGTGAGTTCCTAGAGATCTTCCACTCAGTCAAACAGAAAATGGTGATCTTTGCACCCAGAAAGGATCAACAGAGAGCAACACTGGAGCCAGAGGTGGCCAGCAAGCCTGAGAGACTGCAGATTTGTCTTCGCCAAGGAATCACGTAGAAATAACTAAAACATGACTAAAAAACATTTTCCTCTAAGACTAGACTTAAGATGGCTGCTGATATTAAAACCTCAAACGGATAACATTTAGTGTTATGGAAACACTCCATTACGAATAAGTCATGCTACCAATGTAGCCGCCGAAGTGGGCGGCTTGTTCGCAGTGCTAATGCTAGCTTAGCATTGTAGCACTGATATTTTATTGAAGCTAGATTTGGGTTCTTTGTGACTATGCTTATCACAACAGTAAAAAGATCGTAAAAAGAGCGCTAGTTGGGCGTTGGAGAGCAGCACTGGACTGCAGTTTTGTCGTCACCCAGGAATCGCATATAGGAATGACTAAAACTTGACTAAAACTAATAAGCATGTTCGTCCAAGACTACACTTAAGATAGCTGCTGATATTAAAACTTCAAACCGATAACATTTAGTGTTATAGAAATGCTCCATTACGAATGTTATGCTACCAATGTAGCAGCCGTAGCTAACGTCGGATGGTTTGCAGTGCTGATGCTAGCTTCATTTTGCTAGCACGGATGTTTTGTTTAAGCTGGATATCCGTTCTTGGCGACTATTTATCATGATTGTGCACGCTCATAATCTCAGCGCATTATAAATGGCCGTGTTCGAGAATAGTCTGAGTGTATGGCAGTATGTGAAAAAAAAACAAGACACATGGCTAGCAACACATGACTACGGACGATTATAATGGCACTGAAACACTAGCTAATGCTGGACAGATGTAGGCCTACTTGAACACAAATGTGAGTCCGCTACTGCATAGCAAAATCCAGTGGATAGTTAAAAAATTTTATTGTGCTGAAATGAGGTCCACAGAGGTGCAACTGAAGACTTGCGCGTTATGTCAAACTCCAAAAGTGGTAACTTTTGGAACCCTCAGACCTTCTGTCAGTTCCAGTTCCACAACCTCAATACATGTTTAAATACCACAACGCCCCCTGAAGAATATCACACTCAGCCGCATAAATTAATGCCCCCCCCCCACAATGTTTACCGCACATGCAAACACTGACAAGCGACAGAAGCAGCTGGCAGTCATTCATTTTCAATGAAAGCCTCGGCAAGCGTCCCGCAGCAGCCGAGGCAGAAGATGTGGGAAGAGATCTTCCGTGCATACATCAGTGTTGCTTTCTGTGTTGACAGTGCAAGAGAACGTGATCACGGCGCTCCTCGCTTTCTCCCTGATCCTTACAACTTATGCCCTGTTCGTCTTGTGACATCAACCAAAATAACTCACAAGGAGTGTGTCAAAAGTAGAAGGAATGTCTAGAAAGTGATTGGACACGCACCTGCTATGCTATAACATTCAAACACTACTAAGTACTGTAACCGCAAAGAAATAGGCTGCCCGTCAAAAGTATTGGAACAACGAGGCCAATTCCTGTATTTCTGAAACAAAAGATGTCAAAATACCTCAAAAGTTGAATATGAAATTATCCGTCCTGCTATATTTCCAGCTATTTACAACCGGACTGGATACACAACTTACGAGATAGCCTTTTTTTTGTAATGAAACAATATTTTTAGGTCAGCAAAAGCACTGAAACAGATTTATGTTTTTTAATCTTTGATTCAGACTTAAAATAGATGAAAGTGAATAAGACTTCAGATTTGGTTGCAAATCCTTTGCTTGCAGTAACGGCACTACGGCTGTGTGGAACTTTTGCATTCTTCTCTTGTCACATTTTTGCAGGATTTTCTCGATAGCCTCTTTCATTATTTGTTTATTGCATTCATGCTCCTGTTCAGTCATTAAAATGTGTGCTCTATAAGGTTCAGTCAAAAACTTACACTTCTTGCCCCTGATGAACTCCTCATTATCTTGCTGCATCGTGAAGGATTTGCCAATCAGTTTGTTGACATTTTTCTTTCACTTGGCAGATGAGGTTTTCTTCTGTAGATTTTAAACGTACATTTTGCTGCTTCTGTCATGAGTTACATCAATGAAGATTAGTGAGCCAGTCTGAGACGAAATCATACAAGCCCACATTATCCCCACTAAGGTTCACAGATGGGCTTGAAAGTTTGGGATGATGCACAGATCCCTTCTTTCTCCAGACTTAAGCTGTTCCATCACTTTGGTAACGGTTAGTCTCATCCATCCATAAAACTTTTTTCAATATATATTTTTTAAGATTGACCCTGCAGTTTTTGGCAAATTCTAGCCTGACATTCATGTTCTTCATACTAACGAGTGATTTGTATTTTTAGCATCTGTACTTTGCTTTGTTGAGGGTCTTTACAGCTATCAATAAAGTTCTGTTGTTAATTTGACTTCAAATTGGTGGATAGTTTTAACGGAAATTTGTCAGCCAATCGGGGAAAAGGGGTTCTCTGAATAGATAATGAAACAAAAGAATCAAAGAGAATGTTGAGAAGTAATCAAGTTATACCATTTACAGACGCTCCCCTACTTACGAACATTCGAGTTACGAACAACGGTACATACGAACATTTCTGCGCGTACAGTATGTTGAAAAATGTTCGGAAAGAAATGCTGTACGTTAGATTTTGTATTGCGCGTAGTGCTTCTTTCCGCCGCTAATACCGACGCTTGGCGCTGTGAGAGCTCATTGGAGGCTGAGCAGCGTGGCGAGGAGGAGGAGGAAAAAACGCCGGTCCCCATGAAGCAGGAAATGACTTTTGAAGCCGATTCCAGCGACGACGAAGAATCTCTCATGATATAAAATCCTCCTCTTCCTCCTCCTCCATCATCTCCTTAAGCATCGAGTACATCTTCCAAAAGTAAGTTAAACTTCATTTTATTTATCTTATTACGTACATGTACATACTGTGTGTGTGTCTTTCGCTCTCTCTCTAACATACGTAGTACAGTACAGTACTGTATGTATTCTCTCCATTTTATTAAAAGTTTTTTTCAGTACAAACCAATGCAGGTTACTTGTACAAGCCTTAAACATACTTATATAAACCTTCAATATACTTATATAGGCTTTAAACATAAATTATAACACAAAAAATAGCACTGAAGCAACTTACGAACAAATTCACCTTACGAACGATCGTCCGGAACGTAACTCGTTCGTAAGGTGGGGAGCGTCTGTACTCTAATGTGTTTTTTGTTTTTACCAGACTTTCTTTTTTTTTATCTTCTGGAGAGCTCAGTATTGTTCATTCTGTAATTTTACCGATTTGACATATCATCATTGCTCTCCTTTTTTTTTTTTTTTTGTATGTGGGTGAGTTTGTGTGTGTGCGTGCGTGCGAGTGTGTGTGTGTGTATTCATTAGTTCACCTAAAACCTATTAAAAAATCCCATACCGTTCACCTAAACACGAACACTTCCAGCCAGAGTCGTGAGGCCGTCAGGAGACCCGAGGAAGGACCAAAGAAAAGAAAGGAAAGTGAAATCCAGCACCGACCAGACACCACCCACCAGGCCACCAACCCCAGAGACATCTAAATTCCAACAAATCAGGGAGACCTCAAGAGACCAAAGGAGAGACTGAAGAAAGGAAGGAAGGACAGACGAAGCAGAATGAGATCCACAGACACCAGCCTCCACCGATTCAACGACCAGAGGAAGAAGCAGATTGTGTCTGAGTTTCGATAGATGCTGGTGTGGTGGATCTGGCATGCATGAAAATCTACCAAATTTACCAGACTTTCTAAAGGCGATATCACACGAAAACATTCCTCAAAAAGGTAATTTTTCTCCGCACAAAAAGCGACATTTTTTCAACCGATTTTCAAAATTCTTGCTGCCTTGTACTCAAGTAAAGTGGAGTTTGACTGTTTTTGATTTTTTGGAGATCCATTCCCATTACTACTGTAAACAGCCTGCCAGTTTTTATGGTGGTTACACCACTAACTAGGATGAATGCAATTTTCACAGACAGAACACTGAGTGCTATTTGTCGTTTGAATTATCAGTGTTTTCCGACACAACAAAACAAATCTGTCAGCCACATGCTGAGATACTCTTATTGAATGGGTACGTTGAAAGTTGTGTCACATGCATCTTTTGATGTCAAATCTAAATGTTTTCACTAGTTTACTTGACAGAAAGGACTCAGGTGGTATGGCGATATTTTCCCCCTACAAAGAGAACTAGGGCAGTGTGGGCGTATTTTGGCATTTATAAGATTGCAGATGGAAAATGTATTCAAGATAATTACACTGTATGCAGGAAATGAAAAAAGTCACTGTAAAAGGGGCAATCTTGGTAATTGTAAGTTGAATTTGTGGCATCTATCACACATGAAAATTCATTTTGGCTGGAGCCACTGACAATTTCTAGAAATGTCTTTGAGCTATGTTTTTGGTCTGTGTAACCATGATCAGAAAGTGTTCATGTTTTTACAACTGACAATGTTACAACAATATTTAACAAATCAGATATAGAGAGATTGGTAAGTGGTAACTTCTTCCCGCAGTGTAAACCCAGCCTCGGAATCCAAATGTTGCAGTGGAGTTTTTTTTAGCTGCAGGAGGCAGCTGCACTGCTTGGATAGGTCAGAGCAGAGGAAGTCCACTGTCTGGTTTTGCTCCTGTCAAATAAAGACCTGCGGCTATTTTGACACAAGCCTCCTGAGTTGAAAATCATGTGTGGACTCTTTAAAATTTGTCAGCTCGCCCAATAAAATCTCATTGCTGCGTTCCTCTTCTCCACGAGGCATCGATGCATGGATGAAGAGGAGATTTTCCTGCTCATATGTGATTTAATGGACATGCTGGATGAGAGATTTATTACCCCTCTGATTGCTCCCACCCAGACAGATTGGGAGTGGGTGGAGCAGACCCCCTATCTCAGCTGTCGCACTTTGCCGTGTCATCACTTTTCAGCGTGCGGGGGCCACTCTCGCCTGCCCCCCCTTTTGCCTCTCAGGACGAGCACATCTGCCACCTGCTTAATTATTTCTCTCGGTGGCCCAAAAAAGACACGGAAGATCAAAAGGGAAACGACGCGCACGGCCACCATTCCCTGATTGCGTCTTTAGTGTCACGTCTCATTTCTACAGCCCGAAAACCCTGTGAAGTCTGGAAATGGCAGCGAAGGCCTCTCTCTTCTCCCTCACTGTAAAAGCCCAAGCGTGTGTGTGTGGGCTGTGATCGGGACTCTCATTTCTCCGAGTTGCAACCCAAATAAGAATCTCGCCTGCAGCTCTCTGTCAGCCGCCTCAAAGACAGCAGCAATCTATCAGGAAATAACAGCCAACTCAAATGTAAAAATCAATTCATGAGAAAATAAGGAGGCCTGTGGTTGAGGGAAAGTTCATGGGCACGTGTGATCATGTTTCCTTGCGTTCAGCCGCCTGGGCGTTGAGTGAGCCAGACAAATGATAGGGCTTATTTTGGCAGGAAGAGAGGGAGCGTGATAGAAAAGCTGATGTGAAGGCTTGTGCATCCATAACATGCACCAGAGACACAAGCTGCCTGCTGCACTTGAGATGAGAGGAATGTATATTCCATTTACAGGCAGAAAAGAAAAGAAAGCAGCTCACGTTTATTGATCTATCTTGCGGCGAAGTCTACACATGTCATATACATGCACAGGCTGTACTATATACTGTCAGTACATTCGTAATTCCCCATTCACACCTATTTGCGCTTTTGTGGTTCTTTTTCGGAACCTGTCTTCCATTACTTGCTGGAAAACTCAACTACGATGCCACAAGATGGCGCCAAAGCCCGATCTTAATAGGAAAAGTAGCACAATTGGTCAAGGAAATATGTTGAAGTGCGAGGAGGAGCTACATAAACATAGTCTTTCCCACGTACACAAACATGCACACTGAGCATATATATATATATATACTTTTTATCAAATACTTTGTAATCCATTTGTAAAGTTGAGCTTGAAACAATGTCATGTTGCTTGGGATCAAAGTCTGCTATACATTCACGATTTTGGGGGGCATTTACAGTGGCTAGCATCATGGCTAACCGGTGTTAGCAACCGTAAGATTGGACACATTTCACCAAAAATACTTAAAAGTGAAGCTAACCTAAAAAAATGTTTCCATATATGTTCTATTTCAGAACTGAAGAACAGAACTTGACGTTTGCCACAACCTCTCAACGGCATCACGTTAACAATAAAACACACATAACCCACTTCCAAATAACCATTTGTGGCAGTCCTAGTGTATAGCACAGTGGAACCTCGATTCAATGGACCTAGGATTCAAAGGAATAGTAATCGGTCACTCAAACTGCCCATTTATACAGCACTTTTCAAAGTCTGTTAGTTCCAGAATTGTTCGCAAAACAGAGAATGGTCACATTTTCACAGCTCTCTTGTCATAAACAGACTTAACAGTAGACTAGAGCAGAGTAAAAGGTAGCAAAGGTAGCCTGATGGAAAGCTTGGACATTAGCTTAGCAAGTTCAAAAGGAACATGTCATATTTACCTATTCATATCCATGGCTGTGTTTTACTCTGGTGCTAGTCGTGTACACATTTCTCAAACATAATATTTTTTGGTGCAGTACACAGTTTGTTTATTTATTTTAGCCCTTATCTATGGCATCTAATTATAACGAAGGTGAAGGAAGCGCTAACATTGTGGCTCATTAGCGCAACCAGATGCACACCTTTATCCTCCACCCAAGCACTAAGTTTTTGTTTTGAATAAACTTCAAAATGTTTCAAGCAGTTTCAAGTTGTTGTTTTTTTCTTCTATATTTACAATCATTTTGTACTGTATTGGATGTTTTTAGGCCACAAAAAAATTGATCTAACAGACAAACAACTAACGGACGACCCTTCCCTCAAGTCCGATAAATTGAGGTTCCATTGTATGGATGGGACTTAAACATGTCAATTTTAATTAATGATTATAGGGGATGCGGGGGGCGGGGGCGGAGCATTGAATTTCTAGTTTTGCACTTCAAGCGTTTCGCATTGTGCTATATTGTGCTAATTAAGACACACCAATAACGCTGATATATTGAGCGAGTTGAAAAAAAATTGCAAAGCGTGAAGACAAGCGCAGTGCAACAAACACTTGGCTTATCACCAAAGTGCTTCAAGCCTACTCACACCTTAAAGGTGTTGTATTATGGAAAGGTGGCTTATTGTGTCACAGCCAAAAAGGGAGCACATACTAGCATTAGCTTCTGATAATCACCATATACTCTAACAAAGTTGTTGACGAAGGGGTGGGGTTGACGGTGGAGATTTCTGTTTGCCGATGTCACTACATTAATTGACAAGTGTATTTTTGTGGTTTGGTGATGAAGTGCTGCCTCCACCAGGGAAAATACAATCATACGTAACTGTACCGGTGCTCACTTCATTGCATGCCTTAGCCTAGCGCTGCCCTGGTTGTCACAGTTACAAAAGCCGTACTCGGTGTTTGCATAAAAAATAACCGCAACCCAAAATTGAGATTTGAACCAGAGTGCGACAAGTACATATCAAGAATGCTATCATTTTTTATCCTCTGTGTATTTTTTTTATTGAAGAATGTCAGACACCTTTTATTATGACATCTGGTACCTGCTCTAAATTGTAATTAAAATTGCATAACGTGTATCTTTTAAAGCAAAACATGTTGCAGCGAGCGGGGACATTAGCACTAATGATAGCATTAACCGTTCAAGTATGCGCAAGGCTTGTTTGTCTCAGTAAGAGGCTCAAAGAGGAGGAGAAATTTGGCCGGTCCCGACGGCGACCTGGAAAACCTCATGCTGCTCCACCAACTAGTTTCTTTCTCTCCACTATTATCTACGGCAGGGACGGGCAACGGGCGACGATAACACTGCGCATCGCTTCCAATTAAGAAAAAAAGATCTATATTTATGGGGGGGGGGGGGGGGGGGTTATACATGTCTCCTCTACTACAGTAACCCCCCCACGTATGCTTAAAATCCAGCATCCTCAAATTCACCTGTTTTTTTTCCCCTCAGTGTTTTATTTTATTTTTAAAATATTTGTTGTTTTTTGTGTGGTTTGTTTTGTTTTGGGAGTGGGCGCCAATACCCATTTTGCATGGAAATGTATGGTGGAGTTTTATCTGTTTTTTTCAGTTTTTTTTATTGGGTTTGTATTTCTTGATTGACATCCATTAATCAATCTATTTATATATTTATTTTTTATTTATTTATACATTTATTTTTATATTTATTTTTTGAATCTCGTTATTTGTTTATTTATTTCCAATTATATACATTTTTTTTGTTTTAAATGATTGAATTATATTTTATATCCGTTTTTATTTTCACTTTTATTTATTTTGTATTTTGGCATTTTCGGTCCTCCATAACTCCGTAACATTGTTTGGGTGGTTATTTAAAATACATGCGTATTTATCTCAGTTTCTCTCTTCTTCTTTGCACACTAAAATGATGGAACATACATTCGTTAACTTAACGAGTTTCACTTCTCACCATGTCTTTGTTGCTTCCATTTGCTTCAGTTTCTACTTAGTTAGCGAATACCCAACAGATAATAACAATTAGTGTAGTGAATTATTAATGAATGCAACACTAATAATATGCAAGCAAACAAGCTGTGCCTTCTGTCGGAGCGTCTTCACGCGGGAAACTACACAGGGCTCAATTGGTGTCGAAGCATCCGCAACGAATGCATGTTTACCAAGTTGTGCATACACCACATGAAGCTTGAAAGTGATGTAAATGTCACAACTGAATGGGGGGTGGGGTGGGGGGGGGGGATATGGGGCAGGGGAAAAACAAAACAAATACTCCGCGACTTCATGGGTGTTTATTTCTTGAAGGCGAGCAGCCTCTCCCAGACAAAACATCAATATAGGAGGACATTTTCATTTGTCTGCGCGGGTCAAATTGTGATCAAAATGAAAATCCTCCCTCAGGCTGCGGTGATGAGGCGGGCTTGTCTCTGATCAATATCAAAAATGGGACTGGAATGTCAGACTGGGAAGCTGAGGCGCGCTCATGCTTTCATAATGGCTCCAGACCAGTGATTTATTGTTGTATTTACCACATATTTGATCAAAACAACCCCCCGCGCTGAAAAGTTCTACATGAAGGGCGGCCATGTTTTTCGGGTTTCTTTTTAAAGCCCGCAATCAAGGACAAGGTCGAGCTGTTTAATGGGGGTAAACGTTTGTTCCCCTTTCAAAGGTTTGTACAATGTTAATGATCTTAATAGATGATGTTATCCCTCCGGGAAAGTGGCCATCATATTATCCTCGGCAAAGGCGTCTTGCAGGACAAGGACGGAGCGCTTAGCACCAAAGGCGTTACTACAAATCACCACCACTTCACATGTAACGCCATGATGATGTGCTCACTGATAAGTGGTCACACATCAAACCAGGTTGTTCATTAATTCAATGTACATTACACGGCTTTGCACATTTTCTCAATGATTTTTGCAGCTGTCGTACGTCAACGCTATTCCTGCCTGCGAGGTCAATTGGCTCGCGTGGACCTTTTACCTTTGAGGCATGTAAACAAGCGAGAGGTCACGTACGACATTGAGTGCACACGCTTCAGGGTCAGGAGACGTGGGCACGGACAAATGTGCTGGAAGTCAAACACACGAACCAGCGTAAGCTAACGGGATCCAATAAAAGAGCGGTGATAAAAATGATGGCATTACAAGTTAATGAGAAAAGCATCAAGTACAGTGCAGAAGTTTGCCTAGGTTGAACTGTAAATGTTAATTTAGTCAAATAAAAAGAAAGGAACAAAAAATGTGACGGCTTGTCCGATCACACTGCAGCAGTTTGTGTAATCAGCTGCGTGTGGTCGGACAAACAGAACAAAGTCAGTCAATGGCAATGTAAGTCCTGGTGCAACAAAGGAAGTCATTCAAGAGTCAATATCACCATAAGGTGCCTTTGAGACTTCCATTTCGTCCCCAAAAAGTTTTTCCAAACTGATTTTTCCATTAAACTTCATATTGATTATGGTATTCTGTTAAGAAATAAATATTGGTCAGTTTCCAGTTCCTCATCAATTAACTACATGTAAACAATGCAAAAAGCAAAAATACAAATGACATTGACAGGGTGGACATTTTTTGGCTAATGTTAGCATTTCATGAGCACATGGTGGACCTTCATTTTGCAACATAATTCAATTAGTTAAAAAAATATATAAATTTCAAAATTCTGGAAGGTTTTTAAATCATTTTCACAACGACAGTGGAGCACTTCTATAGCGACAAAAAGGCTAACTCAATAATACAAATAATGATGTACTATATGACAACGTGACCGTAACATTTTTTTATTTATTTTTTGCTGTTTCTTTTGTGATGTGGGGAGATAGATAATATTGTCCATTTGGTTTACCAGTATTTCTGGTTGGTGAAGTGCTTAGTTTATCTATAAACCAGGTTAGCCTACATGCCACTTTCATTAATTGACCACAGATTGATTTGGTGATATCATCCATCAGGGGCTGGTGGTGGGTAGTTAAGTGACCTAATCCACCTCTTAATAACTCCTTCATCCCTCAAAATAATGTACAAAAATGCTATATCACTGCATGTAGCATTAAAAGAAGGGACAGAGGCATTTCACGTATTAGACATAGAATGCCATTACTACGAAAGCAAGAAAGTTTCCTTTAATCTTCCAAACCTTCAAAAAATTCCAGACCTTTACAATACAATATATCAAATAAAAATATATTGTACTCACCAGAGACACTGATGCAGACACAGTTTATCTCCTGTCTTTTGCCTGTTTGCGTAAGCTAGCTGTAGCGCTCATACATGCTGCTCTGTAATGTACCCAAAAAATCAACTTCCGGGTTTAAACAAGTCAGCCAGCAATTCTGTTGCCTCACCGAGCCTCATTAAGTCCAGTTTTCAAGAAAAAAAACGGATTTATAGGATGATGTCAGACATCATCCTACCCTGTAAATCAATCGTGTGCATTTTAGCTCAGCCAATCACAGGACAGACAAATGCCGCTAATTTGTGAAGGCATAGAGTGGTGAATCTAAAATCTGATTGGTAGAAAAAAAAGAGATAGAAAAGAAACAGCGATTTCAACGCTGTGTGCGACCGTTGCCAGCACTCAAGATTTGAAGTCTTTGGGCAATTATAATTGATTTTACATGCCAATTTTACCCAGTGTTGGAAAAACATGTAAAAAAAAAAAATTACTATTTCATGTAAGTAAATGTAGGTCTGTGCTTCTGGTGTTTGGGCGTAGCTGTATGGCATGTTAGTTAGCAGGCTACGCTAACGAAAAAGACACAAGGAAGTGGAAAGGTTCCATATTACCCCATATATAACAACAAACAATAGAAAGCGCCATATTTTTTGATTTTCTTTCTATACAGTGACCCTCTGCATATTTGCCAGTCGGCGTTTGCAAATTCACATATTCACCAGTCTTTTTATGGAGACCTATCTGCCATTATTAGCTAATAAAACTCACCTATTCCCTAATTTTCTGCTCAGGCCAAAATAATACTTGATACTAAGGAACTATGTTCAAGTGAGCAGAGGACCTTCATTTTAGACAAAAGTAGTATTAGAATTAGCGATCAATAGCTCACACATTTTTGTATGGCAGAGGAAACAAAGCTCAATTTGTCGGGTATTAAATAATTTAACAATATGTTGATATTATCCATGTTCCTAATAATTCTCTACTCCCGTGTACTGTAGCTAAATACAGATCCTTTGAGTGGTGACTTGTATGGAACAAGAAACAAATTAATGGGGTTAGTATGACATGATGGGATCATATTTACACCAAAAAAAAAGGGATTAAGCTTTAATGCATAAATATTTAAGACTTAATTAGCCAGAGAATGCAAATAGCCATTAGGTCAGTTGACGATTCTATTCCCTCCCTCTGCAGATTTAACATCCACCAGGATGAAATATAACTGCGCTTTGACATTTGGGTCACGCGAGTATTTAAAAAGAATTTAGGGGAGCCTGCAAGCTACCTGGAATCTATTTCTAGCAGAAGTAAGGCAACTAAATTCTCCCGATGCGTGTGAATGTGATTATATGTGCGAAGAGCTTTGAGTGGTCGGACCAGAAGGAAAAAAGACCAGTGGGATCTGTCATGTCTCATCAACGCGAGGCTCTATCGACAATTTTCACACAACGGGAGAGCAGCTTTTCCGTGGAAAACAGTCACGGTTCAGAAATGGAAGATCTAGCAAGAAAATGACATTAAATACAGTAGATGTATTCACAATGACAAATTAATAGCAATTTAAGCGTTCATTGTGTGAAAGGCGTTTTTTCATGTATTCAAAAGAGTAAAAGGATGTAATAAAAAGTGAAAGTTTGTTGAGTTTCTCTTTTTCAGAGTATTCCCAGACGTAAGCGAGTAGGATATAGTACACTACGCACTGTATATCCTCCTATAATGAGGTGCTGGATTCTCAGAGTCTCTCAAGGAGAAACTTATCATAAAAAGGTATAGTGCTTGAAACGGCTCTGTTCAATGTGTTCATGTCAAAGCTCAAAGAGTGGAAAATAATAATGTTCACTTTTGATTGACACCTTCAAAGAGGTATTCGTAAGTATAGTTATTATTGTGTTTGTAGTGGCATACCAATGAGAGAAAGAAAAAAAGTCTGATTGGAATGACGCCACATATAAAAGTAAAATGTTATGTAATGTCAATGTTACATGAATGAACTTGCATTTTTCCGAGGTAAAAATTAGCTGTTTTAGTAGTTGGACATTAAAGTTATAATCTCACTAGAAAGAAGCCCATTTTTTTCTAAGAAAGTCATAATTTTACGAGAAGGAAGCCGTATTTTCTTCAGAGACGAAAAGTTGTTCTCTTATGTGAATAAAGTAAAACTTTGAGAAAGATAAAAAGTTGTAATCGTACAAGAATAAAGTTGCACTTTGAGTAAAAAATAAATAAATATAATAATAATTTCATGAGATTTGTGTTTGTTTGTTTTAAAGAATAAAGACGAAATCTGTGACAAACGACATTAAGAAATGAGAAAAAGTCATAATCTTACGAAAAGGTAGTCAATTTTTTTACAGACATAAAAAGTCATAATGTTATGAGAATTGACTGAAATGAAGACGCATATTTTTGAGGCATAAGTTAAAATGTTATCGTGTGAAAATTTAAGTCGCGTGAGTATAAAATGTTATTTTATAATTTTATTATTTAATTTTATATTTGATAATTTTATTTTATAATATTGAATTACTAAAAAAAACATTTTCTAAAAAAATATTTAATTTCAGAATTTAAAATTTTATTTTTTTAAATATTGAATTACTAAAAAAAATTATTCTCTAAAAAAAATCGGACTTTATTCTCATTGTCTAAATATTTGTATTTTGAATATACTGGTAGTCCTAATACTCCTTTGTAACATACTTCATTATCAGGAATGGATGTAACAGTGGATTAACTGATTACTGATAAATCTCATCTGACACAATAAAGGCAAAGGGAAATACACTACAATTCATTAAACTACAGTAATTTCCTCTATAAAAAAAAATAACATACATCCAGAGTTGTCCTCTATGGCCTACATAAATGTGCTGATTAGGACACTGGCATTGAAACAGGAGATCAGAACATTCAGAGATCTCCCTCATTAATTAATTTAAAATGAATTGGCTATTCATTTTCCCACCGATGTACAAGGACATTTAGTCAGAAGCACATCCTGAGAAGCTACATCCTACTTGCACTGGGAGTGAAAAAGTCAGCGATTGTGTGCGTGTGTGTGTGCACGCCTGTCTTTATACACTCTTATCTCATGGCCATGCATTAATTAGCTATGATAAGAAGCTAATCAAGCGTGGGAAAGATGTGTATCTTGTGACCACAAATGAAAAAAGGTTTTATTTATTTTTATCTGATGGGGTGAATGGAGCTTAAAAACAAACATGATGGAAAACCTAGTAGTGGGTCATCGAATAATATGCTATCTTATTGTAAAAAGGAAGCAATATAAAAACGACTATTAAAGGCTACAGTAGTGCTTTTAAAATAAATGTGTTAATGAGACAACTGTCACTTGATTGTTTACATTTTAACTGAGGGCTTGTCAGCATGGATTAGCTGCTTTATGGGTGATTTTACTCTTATGACTAACGCTGTGCTGCTTATTTTTAGATCGCAATTAAGCAGACATAAAAGGGTCTTTCTTGTTACTTTCTACTTTTAACGGACACCAAAATAGTGCAGTGCAGGTACAATATCATGTGCTCAGTGTAATTTACTATCCATCCTGGTCAATAAGGATATAAAAAAACAAAAAGTTGTTGTCTTTTTTTTTTAAGCTGTTTTAATGGCTCATTTTGAAGGGTGATTGCCTGCTGCTAACATCATGCCTTCCAACTTCCATCTTGAATTAATTTAATGAACGCTCGTTTGGTTACTGCATGCTTGCTAATTGGTGAGACATTGTCCTCTTTTATTAGTATTCCCAAAGTGATTCTTTGCTTGAGAATTAAAATGATGATTAGAGAGTTTTCCTTCCCCACATCACAATTTGGTTATACATGGACGTGTAATTCATCATTTCATCATAATTTAAAAAGCCATATTAATTGAAGGCTTGGCAGTTTTGAAGATATTCTACGAGAATAGCAAATTGACAATTGCCACCTAACAGGAGAAAACGTTTTCTTACATTTCTTTTGGCCATCATGCAACAGTGAGAGTCTCCAACCAAATTAGTTCCAGAATTTGGAATAAAAGAAAAATATGTCCATCTTCCAGGCAACAATTGCAGCGGCTGTGTTGAGAAATTGGAAACGCTATGTAAATTCACGGCCAACATCCCGTCCGGCGGTCTTCTCATTTGAGCGTGATTGACAGAACACACAAGCAGGGCTCTAATAGTGATTGCAATTCCCTCAGAAATTGAATACATGCCGAGAAAGAACCAAAATAAAAATACGGGTTAATACATCAAAGCAATACCACGATATGATGTAAATATGCCCCAAAGGCGTTGTTATGCACCACAGGGGATGACATCAGAGCAACGTGATTAGAAGCTTGAGAAGATGGAACTTCTCAAGCTTCCAATCGACATTAATTGTCCATATTGCCTTGATTGGACCAACTAGGTGGAAAAGTCAATCATTACTTTATAAATTACTTTAACGGGTTGGGAAACATCTGTAGCATAGTGAAATAGTGGTTAGAAAGTCTGCCTCACAACTCCTGCTTTAATGCCAGTGTTGTCAATATCACAGAATATTTAATGCTCGATGCAACGATTATTGTCCCCATTCTTTGAATATGTCATTGCAAGATACACATGAGGGCAAAATTGTCGGTACTCTACAATTAATGAAAGAAAAAAACCCGCAATGGTCACTGAAATCACTTGAAACTTACAAAAGTAACAAATAAAAATGTTGTCAAAATTAAACAATCAAAACCATTACTTTAGCCATTATTTAACTCAATTATTTAATAAAATTATTTCTAATCTCCTGAGACAACTCTCGTCCATGTTGAGTGTGGTACACACCATGTCACCAAAAAGCACAGTGACTATTAATCACCCTTTAAATGGGCAGACTGACTGATTTTGAGTTTGAAGATACTAATTAAAAGGCACACCTGAGTTACACATGTGCCTCTGGTCAAATCATTTTTTAATCTTTTGCAGAGGTACCAACATTTTTTATTTATTAATACAAATTCTGTTCAACGTCAATTCAAATGCTTTTAATTGTTGAATTTTCAAAAAAAAAAAAAAATTAATCTAATGTTACTTTTGCAAGTTTCAAGTGTCTTCAGTAACCATTGTAGGTTTCCCTTTAAATTAACATAGGGGTACCAACAATTTTGTCCTTGTGTCACATGATCACATCCACGCAAAGATGCTGCCTTGTGCAAGTGTCCAATGTAGGGTACGAGATCAGATCGATCCAAATGGATTTTAAGGCAATGCTATGACATCATCATCCAATCATCACTTTCCTGTCGAAGGTCTTGTGTGAGATCGTTCAGATCAAATATGGATTAAGTTTTGAATTTTACCTAGTGATGGGAAAATGAAGCTTCATGAAGCACTTGTGATATATTATTTTTTACTCCTCTAGATGGTGCTCTTGGCTTTAAATTGACTAAATTTCCACTGTATGTATAAACCGAGTGCCATCAAGAAGAGTCAAAAAGTATCGCAAGTGCTTCATGAAGCTTCTTTTTCCCATGACTAGCTGGCCAACTTGCTCCGAGGCGGCGATGACATTTTGACATTTGATTAAGTCTGAATCGGTGAAAAGTGGCGTACAGCAAGTTTCCAGAGATTGGAAATCTGAACATTATGACTGTAAGGCAAACATGCTAACTACTAAGAAAATGCCAGCTATGTGACACTACCAGAAAAAAAAACAAGCATGGATACCTGAGCTTTACATTTCTAAGATACTGTTGTGCGTTATCAGTCACTGCAAAGAGCAGGATAAATAATTGACTTGTTATAACATGTTTACATGTCAGCGAAATTCAAAGTGGCACACTGCACACCTGACAGGCTTCAGTTGTGGGGCTGGAGTGCGGACGCGTGCAGAGATCACAACAACATCCCGCTCGGGACCATCCAATGCCTCCGCACGGATTCCAGACTTTCAGTCAACAGAAGGTCACGGCACAGGTGCAAAGATGGTAACAGCGCGTTTGACAAGTAGACTCCCTAAAGGGCAGAGTCTCATTAGCGACATGACATTCACAGAACCACATTCAAGTCACATTCGTCAAACCAGATCAAGAAGGTTTTAATCACAAGGTCCATAAATAGTACAACTGTACACATCATTGTAGCTCCATACATTATTTCCAATCAACTAGTATTAGTTTTAGGCTACGTATAAAAGAAAATCAAGTATAAAACATATCATTTGTCCTTTTTACATCCTTGCAACAGAAGATATGTATATAGCTGTCCATTATCACAAACCTGAGCATTTCCTAGCACAGGCAGAAGAGTTTCATTATACATTGGAAGCACTGTGCTAAAATATGCAAATAAAAAGGTTTAGCAGAGTTTTTCCTTGTTATCCTCCAAATGGCCATCAAGGGAATCGGAAGGCGAGCTGCCTTACTGGCCGTTAGCTAAATGACTGATCAACAGCCCTCCAGCTCCCCTTTTCACACACCAAAAGAGTCCTCGTTTGAACACTCCAATATATTCCTCCCGCTGGCCCCGCACCATCGCTGTGCGCGAGTACGCTTTATCCTTTACCATTTGCTGTTAAGTGAGATGCGGCCTGGTTTTTTTCCACCTCCGTGTTTTAAACAAAGCAAAAAAGGAGAGATCTTGACTGGCGCCGCGTGGCTCAGCACGCTGCCGACTACATCTTTGGCTCTATATGGCTGCATCAGCTCCGAGTGCGGCTCCTGTCGCCCCCCTCGCAGTCCCGCGGCTCAATGTGCGACATCGCAAGCACAAGTCTTTTGATCATTACTTATTCACAGACAGCAGCAGGTTAATCTGGGAAAAGAAAGAAAGACTTGTTTGTGTAGCCTATTTAACGCGGCTGCGAGTCAACCTGCTCTCAGCACAAATGAGAGTTGCAGCTGCATTATTAAAAACGTGTCTGGTGTGGTTTCTCTTCGGTTTCACAGTGGTGTGTACCTGCTCCATTGACGGACATGCGATGATCTGGAGGTCCTCCCCGCTGTATTCTTCCTGTAGCAAAGTGTGCAACCTTTGGAATACCTGCTGGATATTATTCTGGACAGAAAAAAAACACATCACAAGAGCTAAAATATTTATACAGACAAACATATTGAGACGCCCGGCCACTAAAACTTTAAGAATTTCTTGTACATTATAGTATAGGGATGAGACTCAATACTGACTTGGTCACATATTGGCCACATACCCAAAACTAACTTCAAGGGTGAGATGCGGAGTACACCCTATACTGGTCATCAACCAATGGTAGTGATGGGAAAATGAAGCTTCATGAACCACTTGCGATATCATTTTACTCCTCTAGATGGTGCTCTTGGTTTAAAGATAAAGGCTAGTGCAATGGAACGTGATAACATGTCCACTTGTATCTTGAAACTAAGAGCCCCATCTAGAGGAGTAAAAAAAATATCACAGGTGCTTCATGAAGCTTCATTTTCCCATCAGTAACCAATGGCATAGACAAACATCCATTCAAACTCACTTTCACACTACGCAGAGTTCGAGCACTCAATTATAACAAAACGCATGTTATTGGAATGGAAAGGGAGCCGACAACATGCAAACATTATTGAGGAAGGCAGAAATTGTTTTTTTTATTAACCAATTCTCGGTCTCTTAGCCAATGAAATGCATCAAAATATATAGACGGGGCGACATGGCTTAGTGGTACAGTGGTCAACTCCCATCCTTGAGGTTGTGTGGGGCTTTGTAAAGCGCTTTGGCGTAGAATAGATTACGTCCTATACAAAAAGCAGTCCGTTTACCAGTGTGACGTGGGCCTTGTAGCATTTCCTTGAATTACTTTGAGCCATAATGTTCTGAAATATGCGACGGCAGTGATATAAATTACGTGCTTGAAAACTTTGAAACAGTTGACACTCATATATGGTTAAAACAGGTTTGTAGACAATAAGAATGTTGAATTGATGTTGATTTTGTAAATATACCCACAGGTGGTACACCATTGCCGATATTTAATGAATTTTTTGCTGAAGAACTCTGGGAGCATCTTGTTATTGAAACCAATATTTACAGTGACCAGACCCAACACACTCCAGGGAGGGCAAAGATGTCAAAGTGACCTGACGTGACTGCCGGAGAGATGAAAACTTTTATTAGGTTATTATGCACATCGGGGCTCACTGTGCTTGTATTGACACTTCATTTTTTAAATAGAAAATAATGCTTTTCTTGCACTGACACTTTGTTTTTGTTTATATTGAAAATAGTGATTTTTTTCTTTCTTTTTTTACATTTAGGATTGAAGGCAAGTGCATCTCTTGAAAAAATTTTCACTGAGAAATCTGAATTCTTCACACATTGCTGTTTCTTTTATTGGCTTTCCTTGTGTAAAGTTCGTAGTTTTTTTTGAAAGGTTATAATATACTCAGGTTCATGTGAAAGCTATAGGTGGCAGCTCTCTACTGTTTTTGGATTTATGTTTCTATCGGCTATTAATGTCGGCTACAGGGGCTGAGATGAATTATTTAGTAGGTGTTGACCAGGTGCAGAATTTCCAGAAAGACTTGAGGTTTTTGGGGATGATCCTAAAGTCGCCCGTAGGTTTTAGGCCAAAAGGGGATAAAGGGGGGGAGAAATCTTGGAAAATTTGGTAAAATTATGAACGAATATGAGCTGACAACGCCCATGTTCTGATTTAACCTCATTTTAGCTACCATGTTTCCAATATTCAAAAATCAACACATTGCTTTGACATGTATTTGACATGTATGAGTGAGACACGTGGCTGGACTGTTTATGGATCGGACCTCAAAAAAAAAAAAGAAAAGTTGCTTTGGTACAGGTTGAAATATTGCTTCAAAATGAACAAGAAACGTACTGACCAGACTGACCTTTAAATGTGGTTACCTCTGCTACACTGGGTCATGTATAATTATAAAAGAATATCCACTCATTAATCATATTATGACTCCGCCAGTGAACTACACACCTGAAGAGCAATGCTCCATCTTTGCCAAACTCATTAGCGGCTCCTTTCACTACAGTATTTACAGCAGTGCGACTAATGTGATTAACTGAAATATGCTAATGTTTCACCACGGATGACTTCAAGCTGACTCTATCTCCGAATATAACATTCTTTTAAATGGCTGATGATTAAAAGTTAGAAAAAGAAACGCCTGCTGTTTTGAGGCACGCACCCGCACAGGCTTGAAAAGGATGAACTCTGTGTCTCTGTTGGCCAAGTACAAGGACATGCTCTGCAGCGTGCTCGGCAGCTTGTTCTTCATCACCCGGTAGGTTGCCGTCACTAGATCGTTGATCTTTGCTGAAAGGAGAAGGGGAAAAAAAAGGAAAAAAAATACAGACATAGCCTGGAGGGCGCTGGGTACACGTTGAGACGAGTCGCAGCAAGATGCCAGTGGCCTTTTCCCTGAGCCCCTGAACCTACCGGGCTGAGCCCACGGCTGCTTCGACAGCATGTATGCAGGGCCGCCCTGGATGGCCATATTTTTCAGCTCTGCAACCTGTGTCCAAAATAAACAATAGTTTGTGACAGCCTTGGAAATAAGAAAAAAAAAAAAAAAAGAACACAATTGTCTTCACCGAGTCAAACGGATTAACTCCAAAACAGAGACTATTTTGTTAGCTTGACAATTGAACAATTGGTGTTGTTTGCAAAAATAGAGGACAATGGAAACGAGTCGGGTGGGTGGGAAAGAAAGGGAAAAAAAGGTGGGCCGCAAATGATTTGAAGACAATTGTGTTGAAAGACAACAATAGGGGAACATCACAAATACACATCTCAGCTGAAGGGAAGAAATTTATCTGCAGTCGAGCGAGAAAGGTGTCAGTCCAAATGGATTGCAATAAAGTTAAAAGCTGAGAGCTGAAGGTCAAGACGTGCCGTCTCCGCCTGAGGCCACGTCTGACGGTTACCTTGGTGAGAAACTCCTCAAAGTTCCCCGTGAAGATCTGAGTCTGCTGCTGAATGAACTGCTCGCAGCTGAACTTCAGGTGTCGGTCCACATCTTTCTTGGAGTCGATGTAGTGCTCCTTTATCTCGGGGGTTCCCTGCAGAGCAAAGAAAATGATCCTTTCAAGTACAAGCTCCCTTGGCAGACAGTGAATGGCATGTTGAATTAAAGGAAGGACAAAAGGGGGAAATAAATAAAAACCTCCAACAAGAATTCCAGAATGGCGTTGTGACTGTTAAGCCGGAAGAATTTGGTAACAGCCTTCGGGTTCAGGATTTTGAAGGCAGCATCTTGACAAAAGAATACAGGGATGAGAAAATCAGGGTGTAGCACCGGAGTGCCCTCTGGTGGCACAAATCAAATATGACCTTGGATGAAGGTGGAGGGAGGGGCAAACGTGCCCCAGAGAGGCAGCAGTTAGCGTACATTAAGGTGTTGGATGACACTGTAATTTTCGAATTAATTGTTGCCACCGGTGCATGTGATAGGCACAAGTTGCTTAATGAGCATGGGAATGTAATGACGGGCTTTATGGAGCTGAACACCAACGTTTAATTATCTTACCTCGCGTTTTCTTCAGGTCCAGCGAGATCTCCTTGATGGCAAAATCGGTGTGAAATGGAGCAATCTGTTCACGCATGATCAGCAGGTGCTTGATCAGGAAAAGCTGCCCATCTATTTGTGTCTGTGGAAGACGAGAGAGAAAGAGAGCAACGTCGTTAAAAATCCACACACAAAAAAAGCACCATCTGACTTTCCAGGCAGTCGAGAACATGGAGAGCGCAAGCAGGCTCGGAGATGATAAGGAAATTCGGCTAATTAATAACTTCTGCATAGCCAGAGCTGGAAAGGGATAAGATTCTGTGGGGTGGGGGGTGGGGGGGTAGACATCTGAAGCCATTTATTGCTCAGCTCGTTATTAAAGATCGAGGGATGAAAATAAGAGGCACGGGGAGGACACTCGTCATCCCAAATTGATGTTGCCGCATTAATTTGAAATGGTAGGTTGAAACGGGCCAGTCAGCGTAGATATTAACAGCAAATTTGAAGGTGAGAGCAGCCCATAAATAAGAGGACGCTTCGCTGAACAGTCTGTAGAGCATAATAACGCCGCCATTACAATAAACTTTAAATGACATCCCAGCTGCTTTAGTTAAGTGCCCCATTGCCGCAGGAAGTTCTAATGAAACAGAATTAGGGAGGGGACGGCGTCCAAAAGACGGGCGCCGTTTCCAGCTGTTTTTATAATAATACAAAAATGGGGGAAAAGTACAAAACTTCTATTGAGCGAGTGAGTGTGCCAAACCTTGTTCTTAAGGATACTATCAGAGGCACTCAGCAGGGACTGGATGCAGGCAGATAAGGCTTCTTGAGATAAACCCTGGAAGACGGCTCTCTGGAAAAGGCAGTATAATGGGGAAGGGAATTAGGAAGAAAATACAAAAGATGTGGGGATATCCTATCCACAGATGCCCAACCCTCACAGTTTCCCAGCGAGACCCTGGAGGCGGAAAGCAGTACAAGTCCCAACATTATAAATGTCTAATAGATCCTTGCGATTTATTAAAAAATAAAAAATAAAAGAACCAAGAAAGCCTTTTATTATGTGTGTGTTCTCATAATCCACTATGGACGCATTCCAATGTAAATTGTGAACGGATGCACACAGCACCTTACAGCGCACAAACAGGTGTCAGTGCACCCTTCTTGGTGAGAAGTACAGTACACTTGCAATTTAATGGAAGACCAATTTAAGACTTTTAAAGAACTTTTTCAGTCTGCTTCGGTCACACTTAGGACCTCTAAATGACTAAATGTGACCACTCGAATTTGGCACAAACTTGATTGCTCACACAAGCAGATGTGTGGCAATAAATATCGGCGCTCAGTTTATTTGGGCCTTCTGGGACAACGATATGCAAATACAGTAGATTAATTTAGTACCAATTGTAATGCAACTTTTGAACCCCGCGTCTGAAAGGCAGCTGCAAACCAGCATTCAGTGGTACCAGTGTAGCAGAGGCAAAACGAGATATGGATTGGAGAACTATTTCACTTGTGTAAACTTTTTTGAAATGCCAGAAACAAAAATTTTAAATATAAATTTACTGTAGAATATTGTGTATTGAGCAATGCAATTCTTGATCTCCTGAATCATCTAAGGCAGTTGTTTTTTATCCTTTCGCAGCAAGTACTCTCCCAATGCAGTTTTTCAGGTGGACAGTTCAAAGTTTTAGACGCAATGTTATGCAAAAAGGGCAGATGCATGCAACAGCACGCAATCTGGATGAGTTAAATCAAACAATTTTATGTGATGCTGATATTATTGGAGTTATTTTCTGTAACTCAGGACAGTATTTGTTCGTCGCTCCAACTAGCCCTTAGAATTCCATCACTTCAAACTTCATTTGGCGCTTACAGTCCTCTCCCAAATAATCCTTTGTGAAAACAATCAGCCCAACCTAAAGTAAATAACCCTCTTCTTAAACAGGGCAGTCTCCACTGCTTTTACATCTGTTCCCAAGAATGCTCACAATCTCTTAGAGTGAGTGAACACGCAATTTAGCACCTGCTGTTTGGGATCTTTGTAAATCAGGCCCGTAATAGGGACAAGAGAACACAAGGAGACGTATCATAATAACGAGTCATTTTAGATGCGGAAGGATCTATTGAGACATCTGCCAGGCCTTCCAGGAAATGGAAAGCATCTCTACCATTGTGTCTACTGGGTACTCACGTCTATACATCTGTACAGTTTGGACAGGCAGACCAGCGTCCGTCTGACCGTAGGGTACCACATGCCGTGCAAATCAGCGGGAGAAACAGAAGCTTGCAGACGGGACGCCTCTGGTTTCCCTGCAAGTCCTTATGTCAACGTGGAAGAAGGTCAGACACGTGACGACGGCAACGCCAAAAGTGTTTAATTAATGCATCAACACGCACCGGCGTTACTGTTTCTGTTCACGTCTGAATCCTCGAGCTGAACATCGGAAAAGACGGCCGCTTGGGACGTTTGCTTCATCTGCTCTTCCTTCAAACTCTGAGCGATTCTCTGGTGAGAAGGATACACAGGAGTGACAAGAAGATGCTAAATACTTTAGAAGCACGGTGGATTGCGAGCACAATTTACAACCAGAGAGTGATGGCTTCCTGTCTGGCCTCACCTCCATCATCACCAGTTTTTCAGGATAGGCCAGATCCCCTGGGGCAGGCTTGTAGCCAGTGATGTCCGTCTGGATGTAAATGTGCGTCCTGTAGACGAGTCTCTCCTGCACATCCTCCAGCATCTGCTTGACCACCGCATCAAAGGCTCCCAGCTGGCCGGCTATTTCAAAACACGTACACAGGTGCTAGTAAAATTTGAATATTGCGCAAAACCTCATTCATTTCAGTGGTTGAATTGAAAAAGTGAGACTGAAATATTATATGGATTCACTACACAAAGAGTGCACTGTTTTATGATTTGATTTGTTATAATTTTGACAGCTAGAAAAAAATATATATTTGAGAAATGTCAAAATTATTATTTTATTATATATTATTGGTTATGTCTGTGATATTTGTTTTTGTGTGTTGTGATGAATTGTAGTTGCCTTGTTTAAGATAGTCTTTGGTTTAGACTGTTAGATTGCCTTTGTTATGTTTAGATTTTTTTTATGAAAAAAAAAAGAGAAAAATGTTAAAATAGGAATGTTCAAGTGTTTAAATAAAATAAAGTATATGTCTCTTGCATGTTTGTTTGTTTTTTTGTTAATTTATTGGAGTTGGGTAATATTTGATAGATGGTTTTGGAAAGTCAGGTTTACATGTTTGTTTATTAATATGTATTTTTTTCTGCATTTTGTCTGCAAAATAAAAATTACAAAAGAAATCCTCAAAATGCTGAATGTTGAAATTAGATAGGAACTGGCCATAAGAAAAATATTTCTGTTTAATGAATCTTTTTGTAATATAAATCTGAATTTTTCAACAATATGCAAATTTATTTGAGATGCAGCTGTATATCGATTTGTGCTTGAATGGTCAATACAAATGAGTCCAGATCATGTCATCTCAAATGTTAAATGTCTTACACACAGAAGGGCCACAAAATGAACAAAACATTCTGCCTTTATTAACAACACTGCTCAATGTTTTTTTTTTCTTCCATTGGGTGCTTTCTGGAACTTGCTCAGGGCACAAATTGTATTGTAATGATCACTTGTTGCTTTTGTTTTTCTTTTTTACATAAAAAAAATTAAAATAAATAAATATAATTTGTTTCCTTTGATGCAAATGTCAAAGTCGTCAAAACCCGATTATTACGTTGATAAACACAATATTTATGCTACATATTGTGTACTAGATCTCAAGAGCAAGACTGTGAAGGTGTTACTAACGTTGCGGCTTGTGTTTTATGACCGCAGGCGAGTGGCAATTACAGAAGCTTCTACCCACCGTTGTGGTGAACGTGGTCTTCCAGCATCTCGGTCTTGAGGATGCTACAGAGCTCCGACAGAGTTTCCAGGTGGATGATGTGAATGATGAGAGGGCGCAGAACATCGTACAGAGACAAACACAGCTTCTCCAGTAGTTCACTGTCAAACATTACAACATAATTTTAGATTAAATCTGAATTTACACTCTGTGAACTACAGTGTTCCCTCGTTTCTCGCGGGTTCATCTTTCGCGGCCTCGCTGTTGTCCAACCGGGGACATACGGGCATCCTCGGACGAGACTTTTCAACGGTGTATGGCCCGTCGCATTCCGAACTTGCCCGTCGCGTTCTGTAGATAGAAGCCCGGCAATATATATATATATATATATATATAATAAACAGAAAATAAAAAATTTAATTAAATTAAAGTGGATTTCTATTATCGTGGTTAGTTTTTGGAACGCTACACCTGCGAGAAACGAGGGAACACTGTATTTAATTTTGTATTCACTCAAAATAAACTTGTATCATGCCACCTTTTTTAAACATGCCGGTTCTATGCTTACCACAGCATTTTGTGTGTCTTTTTTCCCTTTTATGACAGCATCACAAAAAGGAGGTGACTTCATATATATATATTATTTTTTTTTTTCAAATAAACTGTCTTAAATAAACTACAATATAAAACAGTAATTACACTATAGCTTAGTAACGACAAAGATCGTCTTACATTGTCAATTAAAAAAAACTTAAAAAAAACAGTAGACATGATCTGTTCCTAGACGCCAGTTTCATTTTAACGCTCTCTACTAGTTACAGCAGGCTAACTGTTGTTGCAATAGTCCGTTGGGCAACATAGTTTTCTAAGTGTATGTCACCTATAAGTGATAATTAGGCAGCGCTTTTGTTTTGGTCACCCCCATGGCGCCTCATTTCTTTTGTCAATCAAATCATCCTATAACGTGAGGGAACATGTGGTGAATGTGGTTGTGGTCTTTTTCTTTTCTTTTTCTTTTTGTTAAACAAATACTATACTACAGGGCCTATAAAGTTGACACTTGCCAGTCGCGTTTTTGCAGAATCCCGTCGTGTCTATGTTCACTCCACCACACAAAATCGAAATATTACATGATTATGTAATATAAAATTAAGCTATTTCTGTTCCATTTGGCAATATGTTTGTACCTCAGGATGACCTTTGAAAATTGAGAAAATAAAAAGAATTTGATCTTCTCATCCGATACCGATCAGTGCAAAATGACCCCGATTTCTGATCATGTCTGAACATCTCTTATTCCACGGAATTTCAAAGCGCAACAATGTGAGGAGAGGAAGCTAGAAAAGAGGGTGACCCTACTCACTCGAGTTTGGGTGTGGGCTTGGAGAAGAATTCATTGTAAAGTTGATGCTCATCCTGGCAGACATGAACCATGAAGGCACATCCACTGCGAACCTGCACAAAAAGAGAAAAGCCCGTTTGAACCCACAACAATGTTTGCAAATGACACAAATGTCAGCAGGTTGAAGCCATTTATCATGTGTGCCGCCGATTCACATAGACGCCGGGAAATATGCTAGGGTCTAAGTCTGGGTGCTTTCTTGTCTGATGTGAAATGTCACGCGAGTGCTTTTAAGAAGGGCAGCTGTGCTTTGAGCTCGGTCGTGCCTCACCAGGGCGCAGTGGTCTTTGCTGTTCTGCTGGGTCAGATCTGTGATGGTGGAAGTAATGCTGGGGGTGAGGAGCTGCTCTCTCTGGTCCAGGTAACATTGGTGGATTTCATCCAACAGGTGATGGTATCTGCATGAAGAAGCAGAGAGTTGATTTAGAGGGACTGACATCATTGTGTGGACGTGTCCATTTAAAAATGGAAAGCACTCACTCGGGAATCTTGGACGCCCGCTGTTCTATCTGTTCTATCAGCGACTGGAAGAAAATAAATGACAGTTCTGCACAGTGCTAACATGCAATTTTACACAAAAATAAATAAAAAAGTAAAGCTTACTCGAACTTTGGGTGCCGCTGCTCTAAACCTGACATAGTAGAGTGTGAAGGCATTGTCAGCGTTTGCCAAACCCATTGGATCCTTGACAACAAGCACAGAAATATTTCATATAATGGACCAATATTAATATATGAACAATGTACAACTATGGTTGCATCTCACCCTTTTTGTTAAAGCGCTTGAGAGGTTCTGCAGTGTGTTTACAATGTGGACCTTCATGAAGTACATGGCTTTGGAGAGACACTGTTTAAACTTAGCCAGGTAAACAGGGTAGTCTTTGAAATTGGGCTAAAAAAAGGAAACACACACGTCAACCTCATTACGAATACAGGCATCAATAAGTCATACCCTTTGTTTCCAGATAAAATTCATGTTTTTAACTTAAATTATCATCAACCGTTTTTATGATGAGACAAGACCAACAGAGTACTTACATGTAAAGAAACATAATCAATACAGTCATCTAGTTTGGAGAGCATCGGTATAAAGCCTTCGTTATTTACAGACAAGGTGGGCGAGTTCAGTTTCTGAGGGAAAAACACACAAAAGAAATGTAGCTTCACTTACACAAACAACATTGAAATACAACTAATGAAATCAGATTTCAAGAAGGAGAAACAAAAGCCAACCGTGTTTATGTGCTCCAGGTCATTAAGATATGAGAGTTTCTGCTGTATGTTCTCCGCAAGGTCAACAAGCTCTGCCTGCAAGGGAGAAATACAAAACAAATTAGTTGAATCTCAAGTAGCCAGACTCGTCAAGTATTGCTTAAAAAAAAGGAGGAATTATAGCCCTATTTCCACACGTTGTAACTTTCTTAAGTACTGTAAAATGCTTTGAATAACACCCATTAAAAAAAAATCATTATTTAAGAGCAGGAGGTTACTATACAGTGGGCTTAATAAGAAACAAAAATGTTCACATTGTTTAGAATAAATCACAGATGTTTCGCACATTTCCTACACATTGTAAATCAATATGCCTTCCATACTGCAATTAAAAGTACAACATTTAAAAGCAGTTGTATTAACAGAGTTAAAGAGATTTAAGAGCAAAGTAAAAATCTATGAAATGGCTTATTAAAATGACTAAAAGAGTGTACAGTGCAAGAACAAGATTCCCAAAAACGTGATTTAAAAAAATTGTTGATAGAACTTAATCAAAGGTATGGGCAAAGAGCAGTTTTTAACCTGGGTTTAAAAGTTTTTACACTGTAATGGTATGTTTTTAATCTTTATTCATTCACTCTGATGATTTGACAGTAGCGGTAATTGTTGCTTAATCTGCTTACTTGTTCTTTTAAAAGTTGTTCACAAGCCTCATGTAAAGTGCCGGTCTTGTTGGACACGAACAGGTACTGCTTCTGTAGGGAATCCAGCTGCTCCAGAGCAGCACTGACATCTTTCAGAATGGCGTCACACTGCTCCTGGTAGCAGTTCAGATCGTCTCGCGTCCGCCTGCAATTCAAACACAAGCGTGATTCACAATGGAAAGATGATGCCTACTGCTTTGCAATTACAATGTGCGGGTTTGTTACATTTATTAATCCATCTGTTTTCTATAGCACTTGCACACATTAAGGTCACACCTTGCAAGTGTGCCTACTTCATGTTTTACACTAATGTCTGTACTTTTTGTTCAACTATTGTTTCTGATTTCAGTAATAGTTATGAATCAACTTGTTGTGCATACACAACTCTATAAATGTTTTGGAATAATTGAGCCACTAAGCGCTAACTATAGTGGGCAGTACAACCACTGGGCCAACTCTCATTGTCAAAATGACCATACCGATAACAACTCATGCAATAACATCCTAGAAAGTGACGTTTGATAGAAGACTCAGAAAGTAACCATGAGGTTTATCTTAGGTTGTTATTGTTAGTATTAGCAATTTTATTTATCATCTTTCATACAATGTTGATAGGTTTAAGATAGGAATCGCAAACGTCTTAAAAAGGAAAACAACTTTTTCTGTAAAAACTGCCATACAAATCACCCAAATATATTCTCCATAAAACTTTTTTTTTTTTTTTTTAAATGGGAGTGAGCCCACTCTTGTTGACTTTGGTTCAATTGTTGACAAGTTGAAGACAACCCTTGCAAATCCTTTGAATCTTGCTCAGCTGAATTCATAAGAAACATGCATGTACTGTAAAATGAATACTACTCAAAATTGTATTACCAAAACACAATTGCAATGTGACATGCCCCAGAGTATAAACCAAGCAGTGTGCATAGTGTTACAACATTAAATATTGACACACCTGTACTTTGCACTCTCGTCCTGATCCATGTTGGCTTGTAACTTGGCAAACCAGGCATAAAACTGCAACGCACATGACCGTGTTGTGACATTTACATCGAATGTACGAAGTGGCATGCAGTACGTTTAAAATTGACATTAGGTCACCTGTTGTGCAGTTTCTATCCGGTCATTGTCCATTTGAAGCATTTGGAAGCCTTTGAGGAGGACGTCCTCTGTTGATTGAGGAACAGTGGCGGTGAAAGGAGTTTGAAGGGAGCGAGATGAAAGGCTGCCCAGGTCCTCGATGGGTAACTACACAGAGACACAGTCTCGGTAAATTTGAGGATCTTTTAAAAAGTTGTAAAGTGTTGACGTGAAAAGGCAACATCGCTCTATAATTTATTAACGTTAATCTATTACTATAAGAGTGAATTTAGTGCACCTGACAACCATAACAAAGTGATTTAGCATCAATGCTAGCGAGCTAGCTCCAGAGCTCACCTCGGAGGGGATAGCGAGCGTCTCGGCAGCGGTTCTTATCTCCAGCACGGAGTCCGTCTGCTTGCCTGTGAGGGGTGCCATGGCGTCCGGGCGCCGGTCCCACAGCGACAGCTTCTCCCGGGTCTCTTTATCTGTCAAGTCGAGCAGGGACTGTTGCTCAGTTGACGCCATCGTCACTGGGCGGCGGGGAGGAGGTAAACGTCAGCAAGGAAGGGACACAAATGCTACTTCCTGTTCCGGGATGCTGGTAGGCGGGGCTTAGCGAAGGGATGGCGGGTGAGGCAATCACATAATAGCTTACATTTTGTCATCGGTAATGGTTCTGATTTATTTTTGTTAATTTATTTCTGTTAATTTTGTTAATTTATATCATTATATATTTATATATTATATTATATATATAATATATTATAATTTAGATATTTTTAAAAAGTAACAAGAACTCTATTATTTAAAAATATATATATTTAATTTCCCAATTAAATACACTCACGCACTCTGCGCTGTCAGGAATCATTCCACTAATTTCCTACTCCATATGGGTTTTTATACAATATATATTATAAGTTTCCCAGTTTTTGAACACATACACATTGTTGACTTGAAACTTGTAGGCTATTATTAATACGTAGATCAATGTCAGCTGGTGGACCTTCCATTGTTTTACAAAATTAATACAATCAATTCCATACAAATAATTCATACAAGCACTGTCCATGTTGTGATGTGTGGCTCTTTCTGTAATTACGCAATGCATCATTTCTGTAACCATTGATTTTTCATTACTTTTCATGATGCATTGTGCTGCCAAAATATAGGGAGTATATATATATATATATATACCAACACCCTGATTCAATATCTGTATTTTCAAGAGAATCAAGACAATATTTATTTGTAACTGACACCGCTAGATAACTTTTTATTTATTTATTATATTATTATTATATTATATATATATATATATATATATATATATATATATATATATATATATATATATATATATATATACACTGTAGATAATGCAATATTTTTGCTAGTTTCATGTATTGCAAGTGTGGTCCGGATCATAACCCCCGTGTTAAACGAGGGATTAGTGTATTAAATACTTGATGGCCTAGTGGTTAGTATGTCTGCCTCCTGGTTCTGAGGTTTAAATCTCAGCTCAGGCCTTCTTGTATGACGTTTGTAGGCTCTCTCCATACATGTGTGGCTTTTCTCTGAGCACTTTGGCTTACTCGCACATCCCAAATACATGTTAGGTTCACTGATGTGTCTGACAACCCTAGTGAGGATACACAGTATAGAAAATGTCAGCCAGAGGTCAAAGATGGCTGCTGTATGCTTTGTTTGCTTGGTGTAACCTACAGTATTAGGAAATTTGGAAATTCTTTGGAAGTCCAAATATTTAAGAATTTGTGTGGGGTTGCACTGGACAAGAGGATATGACATGAACAAAATATGAAAACACACACACAACACAATTTGTTGTCTGCACGTTATTTTAAAAAAAAATCTTTTTTCATTCCAATTGCTCCAAATCCATTTAGTCTATGCAAGCCTTTTACTGATTTTATCTTTACAACAACAAAACTTGGGGAGGGGGAGGGGTAGACGAAAAAAAAAAACTCAAAAAGAAATACAAATGAATAAGTGGCGCCTTGCGGCATTTTTTTTTTTTTTATGTAAGTGTGCAAACAATTTTCATTTTGAAGGCGCAGCCTATTGTTATTTGTGGCAGTTTGACAATTGGGTACAAAATGAGATGAGAAAGCGGGAAAAGAAAATAAACAATATTAGCAGGAAAAACTATTACTTTTTTTTTATCATAAAAACGTTTTGCTGTATTATGTGTAATTTTGTTTCATTTGTATATGTTTTTACACAGTGCTGCTGTTAACAAAATGAGTCTTTAGAGTAGGAGGTTCATGAAAGAAATTACTTTAAGAGCTGTGAAAATATGCATATTATTCATAATTGATCGATAACAGACTGTAGCATTTGTTGATGGGTCTGAAAGCATGCGGGTGGCAACCTTGTAAGAGCCGGCTGGGGGTCTCGTGGGGAGGTCACGTGGAGTTCAATGTGTTTATCCGTTTTGGCGGAAAGGAGCCACTGCAGAGTTCAAGCCGTGTTACACCAGCATTAAAAGACACGTCAGAGCACATCACATCAAGTTACGCACACACACGCACACACACACATTTTTCTGTTTTTATTCCTTCCCCCCTTTTTGACTGCAATGTGATGACTGTTTGTCCAAGGTTTAATCAGAGATTATGTCTTAATTAGTGCAAAAAGGCCTTCAGAGCTATCATATTAATGAGCGTACCTCACTTGTGCTCAACTCAACAATTATCAAATGATTGACTATGCACTGGTATTGCTTTTTCTTTGGCTTTTTGTGTCTCTTTTTAAATGACCAAAAAGGAGCCCCATCAATGGGAAAAAGGGAAAAAGAAAGCATGAGAATAAACACAGTCATTTGTTTGAAATAAGCAGACTAATATTAAAACATTATTCCATTTGCATTCTAAAATTAGGTGTCCACTGACGGGCTACTAAGGTGCTATACACATCATACTTGTTATCAAAAGTGTAAGTAAATCTAAAAAAAATAATAAAAATACATATTTTTATACCTGTGACACACACACACACATACAAACATATATATATATATATATATATATATATATATATATATATATATATATATATATATATATGCACTAATATACATGTATATATATTTCTGACACTATATAACCCGGATCAGTTTAATAGTATTAATTGACCACATTTTAGTAGAAGTAGAAAAATAAACACATTTGAATGAAACTGCAGAAAACAAAAAAGGGAACATCGTGTACAAGTGATTTAGAAATGCATTTTATTGTGACTCTTTTTCCCTCCTCAAAGTGCTAACAATTTTGCAAACACATACAGTATTAAAATAGACATTTATCACACAGCCCTCAAACTTTAGAACGACACATAAAAATTCCTCCCAAAACATTTTTACATCACATATATACAATTGCACAAATTAAGATTAAGTACAAAACAATTGCAGCCTGTGTAAAATATTTTAGCAATTTAAAACAGTAGGTTCCCCTTTTGAAACAATCCAGCAGAATAATGTACATACATGTGCAAAGTAAAATAATTGAAAATCCTTTCAGAAATGCAAATTGTTAAAGTTAAACTCATTAAAAGGTTGGACGAGGAAAAAACACACAGTTATTTATTGTGCCTATAAAAAAGTCCAAACAACCGTCCTACGTGTCAGTTGGTGGACTCGCTTCCCTCAAGGTGATCCGGGATGGGCAGTCCAGTGAGGATGGTGAGACATCGGTTCCATACATTGAACACGGGGCAAACGGGCTGTGTGAAGGCGATGTCGAACGTGTGCAAGTGCTGGGAGCCCACGGCGTCGTAGAACGAAAGGAAGCCTGAGTCGTAGTCCAGCAGTACGCCGAGTCGCCGCAGGTGGGGCGAGGGCTCCAAGGGGGTCTCCTTGCTGTTGTGACGGGCCATCCACGAGTTGTTACAGCGGGACAGTACCCAGGAGGCTGAGTTCTTGCCCACCCACTCGTGCTTTGGTGCTGACTTGTAGGCAATACCCACTGCAAACCTCCATGATGGAAGAGAAAAAAAGAAAAGAATGACTTTATCTAGTGTGCTACAATAGCACTTATGCATTTCCACTGCACAGTCTCAGCGACAAGTCTGGTGAAACATTTTATTCAAGTGGAGACTAAGGGCCACTTCAGCAAAGTGGAGATTGTGGACTACAAGGCTGCAGTTTCAAAAGCCAAGGCACAGCAACAAGGTCAGATAACTTTATAGCGTATATTTATTTTTATTTTGGATTTTATTTCAGATGAGAGTAAGGGCTGTTGCAGCAAAGTGGAGATTGTGGACTACAATGCTGCAGTTTCAAAAGCCAAGGCACAGCAAGAAGGTAAAACAGCATTTTCACATATTTTGTTTTTATTTCAGATTTTATGTAAACTGAGAGTAAGGGGTTCTGCAGCAAAGTGGATATTGTGGACTAACATTAGTATGCGTGTTTATCTTTGTAATTTTGTATTTTATCGAAGAGGAGAGTAAGGACGGCTGCAGAGAAGCGGAGATTGAGAACTACAATGCTGTAGTGTCAAAAACAAAGGCCCACTAACAAGGTGCAATAACATTATGACATATACAGTACTTTTTTATTTCATATTTTATTTGAGCTGAAACAAAGGTCCGCTGAAGCAAAGTGGAGAATGTGGACTACAGTACTGCAGTATCAAGAGCGAAGGCCCAGCAAAATGGTAAGCTATTGCCGTGCGCATTTAATTTTGTTATTCTATTTTTCATTTGATTCAAAAAGAGACTAAGGGCCACTTCAACAAAGCTATGACTGTGGACAATACTGCAATGCCGAGAGCTAAGGCACTGAAACAGTGGCAGCTAATTTTATTATACGTATTCATATTTTGGATTTTATTCAAGAAGAGACAAGAATGCTACTCGAACAGCTGCAGCAAATTGGAGACTGTGGACTAAAATACTGCAGTGCCCAGAGTTAAGGTAAACCAAAATGTAGCGTTAGCATGTGTGTTCATTTTTGACATTTTTAATTTGATTTGATTTGAGAGGAGATTGAGGGCAACTAGAGCAGGAAGACACTGCAACAGGCTAAGCTAACATTAGCATCCTTTTTTTTTTTTTTGCTTAATCCTCCTAATAAAAACATCTAAATTAGAAATAATTGTTTAGTTTTTTTCCAATTTATTTTACTGTATTTATTCCTCACAACAAAACATTTTGTAATGAAAAATGTTGTAATTTTCCAAGAGCTGAGAGTATTCACCATGTGCTTCCTCCTATGAGAGCCTCCCAATAATGCCGGCCACTGTCGATGTAAACGTTGCCGGTGACGCCGTAGCTGCTGTTGCTGCTGAAGCGGTCCTGGCTGTGACTCTTCTTGGACGTCGTCTCGTCCCTCTCCACCGTCAGGTTGTCGTGGGACACCCGCAACTTCCGGTGAGCGGACTTCGGATCCAGTTTGAACGGTTGACCTTGGACGAAAACAAAATTGAGCTTCGTGAGGCTGAGGAATCTTTCGCGGGGAAATGACTTACTGTTAGTTTTGAGCTTTCCCGGTTCGCTACTGCGGTTTCCGGCCTGGTTGATGGCTTTTACGATGAAGACGTACTTGGTGCCACATTGGAGCCCGTGCACCGTGTAATGATTTTGCTTGATGTTTGGCACGATCATCCAGCTGTCAGCGGAATTGCACAAACCTGCAGAACATCAAATGAGCAGAAAGTGCTTTGGTAAACAATCTCGTAACTACCTAATTCCCATTGATGTTCTCATCACATTTTCCCTCTGCTGGCCCCTCGCTGTTTCACTTAAGAAGACATTGAGAAACTAAAATACAATTTGTCATCAACCTTTTAGTTCAAGAGAATACCGACTACAACAACATAACGAAAAAGGAGGACAAAGACACACACAAAAAAGCAAAACGACTTACTGACAACATTAGCGTGGCTGGTGAAAATGGCGTACTGGAGTTCATAGGACACGACAGTGAACTCGTCGTCAGACGTCCAGTGAACCGTGATGGTGTCGTACGAAGCCGTGCATAATTCCTCGCGGATTACCGGCGGATTAGGCGCTGTAGCAAGGAAGAAAACAAAAAAACAACAAATGTTGTTCGGAGATTATCATCAAAGGCTTCACTCTGAGCGGGGGTAAAAATAGCAAACAAAAAACAATTTGTCGCAGGGATTAGAAGGCGCTTATTAGCATCAGGTCTTTGTGATTTGTTTTACGCCTAACAAGTGTAATTCAGATGCAGTCGCAATGCCGCTAGCTAAATCTGCATAGACGCAAACATTTATTATTATTTTTTTTTACGTATGACCTTTTTTTCAGTTGTTTTGAGCACTTGAAAAAGTGAAAACTTAGATTGTGGAGCTTGACATGGTTGTAGGCAAATGCAATGTTTCCCAACTAACATTTTCCCCCCGCGTCCAATAAAAACACATATCTCTGAATTTAAAACTAAAAATAATAAAGTAACCAAATTATTTCTGGTTGGTTTGTTAAATAAATAAATGACAAATGTAAATATTTGCTCAATTAAAGAAAAAAAATAATGAGATATTTTCATTTCTTGTTTTTAAGTTTGACTAATAAAAGCTTGCGCAATACAAATTTTACATTTTAATCTCTAGGTATGACATTTAAGAAAGAAATGGCACCCTTTGTTGAACCTAACCTTTAATTCATGAATATTACTAAATATATTACTATATATATGTATATATGAAAAATTGATGAATCAGCACCAAAAAAATCATCTTGAACAGTTTCTCAGATTTAAAAAAAAAAGAGAGAGAGAGAAAGAAATGTGTTAACCAAGCCAAGCAAAATGAATGGGCTTCAACATAAAGCAAAAATAAAGTAAAAACACTCACCTGTGAGATAATCAAGGCTCTCTAACATTTTCTTCTCCCTTGTGAAGTCTAAAGCAAAAGTATCAAAGGTGTCATTCAGGTTTATTTCCGGTAGCAAGATCTGAGAGGATGCTGTTGCCATGGAGACTCTGTAACAGGTCAAAGAATAAACAATAATACGCTGATATTTTTATCAACTCTTACCCGGAATGATCTCAGCGTCCACTCACCTCTCGCAGGTGCTTTTGGCCGACTGAAGGAAGCGCGAGGGGTCCGTCTCTTTCAGGGTGTGGTCGGCCTGAGCAATGAGTGTGGTGGACCTCTCCACGCACTGCTTGCAGCTGCCGATTTGCTGGGACAGCTTCCTCAGGCGCACTGTCTGGATGGGCCGAAAGGAATGGATTGGTGAAAAATGTGCCAAATGAGTTTCACACAGCAACAATGAAAATGAAATAGCACTGGGTAAAATCCGGTCGATAGTTCATGAACTTCTCTGACCATTTTAAAGAACCAATAATAATTTTCCATTTATTTAAACCTTATTAAAGGTGTGGTAATGCCAAATAAACACATTTCGGACAGTTTGGAATTCAATCAAAATTAAAATTCTCATGAAATCCACCCCTAGCCGCTCAAAACTAAATATACAACAAAAATATATATATTACGGTAGGGAAATTTTTTAATTCAGAGTGTATCAAAGATTACTATTTGCTTTTCATTAGATTTTGTTATTCCAAAATAAGGACTGGCAACAAACATGTGTGGCATAATTTTACTGTCCCAGCAGAAAAGTGAAAATTATTTAAAACAATTTTTTTTTTTACGATCTTGAACTTTATCAAGATCTGAACCAAAACTGGCAAAATCAGAATTCTTGAATCACACATGGGAGATTTCCTTCTTTGGGTTTTCGTAATTATTATTATTATTATTTTTTGCAACATTTATGTTAGTACTGCGCGATAGTTAATAATGAAAAAAAAAACGGACTGGTGGACTAACTAACTAACAAACTAACAAACTAACTAACTAACTATCAGAATAATAGACAATCTTACAAATAAACTGAGAGAGAAAACTGACTGACCTCATTAACTGACTAACTACCGGTACCTACTGACCAACTGACTGACTTGACACATAGACTGACTGGCTAGGTCAGGGGTTGGCAACCCTGGTCCTCAAGAGCCACAGTCCTGCGTGTTTTAGATGTCTCCCTCCTCCAACACTGCTAACCCTAACCCTAACCCATTTGAATAACCTGTGTTGGAAGAGGGTGACATCTAAAACACGCAGGACTGCGGCTCTTGAGTACCAGGATTGCATATCCCATTTCTAGGTGATTGAATGACTGACCAATTCACTGTCACTCACTCATTACCATATTAACTAACTAACCAACTAACTAAACAAACTAATAATCAATCAACTAACTGAGAGTTAAGAAAGAATGCTAAAATGTGGATTGAAACACCACCTCGCACCTTGGAAATTATTTTTATAAATGTGAGGTTGGTTAACATTCCTGACAGGATTGTGCTCAGCTTTTGTGCTTCATCCCAGAACAGATTGTGTTCAACCTTGGAACTTCCCTTATATTTATTTGGCCTTTTGCAGCCATTATTTGTTCAAAATTTTCCATCTTTCACTCATGACATCGGCATCTTTGGTATTGGAAAGAAATTAGGACAGTATATTAGTTGACAACTCGAGTCTGAGGGTTTCAAGGTTTCAAACCAACACCCAGCATGTTATGTTACAGCAGCATTCCAACAGCAACAATGAGCTCCACTATTGAGTTCCAGCATCTCAGCGGTGAGGGTTATCAAGGTTATCGAGATATAAAAGGTGACAAACAGTACCTTTCCCTCCTTTATCTTGGTACCGATGATTTGCCTTCTCTGCTGTATGATATTGATCAGAAGGTCACACTCTTCCAGCAGCTTGTTTTCTTGCCTGGATGCATTTATCTAGACACGGGAGACAAGTCCAGATAATCAGCAGTCAATAATGGAGTGTCGTCAAGTAAAGTGTAGTTTAAGCCTATACAAATCCCACACAAGAGGGTTGACTCACTTAGACTACAAATAAGCATTTTGAAATCACGGGGAAGCAAAAATAAAGCTCAGGTAAACACAAGGGAGATTAATACAAACAAAAATGCCTGCTGACGCGCTTAGAATTCTGTGGGTCGTGTGGAATTGATTGTTAATTAATATTGTCTTTAGGCAACTGGGGAAAACTGGAGTGCACTGCTTTGCAACCTGCAGTGGAGCTGTTGAGTCACTTTCATTTGGGTTGCTTTCTGAAGAAGTACAACATGAGAGACAGCATGACGTCAGTTATGAGAAGTTGGGCGACAGTACAGCCAGGCAGACCTCCACTGTGGCACAACTGGGCAATGTCATTCTGCTCAACAGAACAATGGCATGGAAACAGTAGGACATCAAGTCCATCCCTATTGTTAAGTTAATGAAATGTTGGAAACTATGAATAGTTTTTGGAACATTACAC
Organism: Vanacampus margaritifer; assembly: GCF_051991255.1. Classification (NCBI taxonomy): domain Eukaryota; kingdom Metazoa; phylum Chordata; class Actinopteri; order Syngnathiformes; family Syngnathidae; genus Vanacampus; species Vanacampus margaritifer. The sequence goes on from NC_135442.1 coordinate 11,908,933, forward strand.
ATGATGATGACATGTTCTCATCACAATTAAAAGGAAACCAACTAATTACTGTAACTAAATAACTGTGTCACAGACTAAATGATGAACTAACTAACTAACTAACAGACCAAGCAAGCAGCCAACTGACAGACTAACTGGCTGACTAGCTAGCTAGCTGGATGACTGTACTGACTGACTAACATACAGTAACTGACAATCTCAAAAAACAGACTAACCTAATGACTATCTAACAAATATACAATCTGACTGAATAACTGAATAACTAACCAACCATCTGTTTTGTTGACCTTCTGACTGACAGACTAACAAACAAACAACTACAAACAAACAAACTAACCAACTAACTAACTAACGAATGGATGGATGAAAATGTAGATGACTAACTGCGCCTCACACTTAAACAAACAATCATACAAACGAACAGACTGACATACTTAAATGACTACTGATAGATATTGTAACATTTTTAATACTTCATTTTATTTTATTAACCATTGTTACACATTATTAACATTTTAATTCTTTATATTAACCTTGTCAAAATGTTTTGTGTCCGGTGCAGAGCAGATGGTGTTGACTTTGTATAGGCTGACCTTAAACTGGGACATACTATTTAGTCTAAAAAAGTTCCTTCTCAGCGCTTTGTGCGAAAACACATTTGGTCCTTGAGAACAGAATCTGTTTTGAACACCCATACCTGACTCTGTTTTCGCCATCGCTCACGGAAAAGTACCAGAGAGTATGTTTTGTCTACAAATGAAAGAGAGGAGGTCTTTTTAACTATAAGAAACCGTTGTGCACGCGGAAGAGCTACATTTGACGCTCTGAATCCCACCTGTTTAAGTGATGATTAGAGGCAGTTATTTGTCCAGAGATTCTCTGTTTTTTATTAAATCATTTTTGCAAAAGGTGTATTTTTCTTACATTAAATCTATCTTCATTTTTGGAACACGCAAAGAGGACATAATAATTTATTCCTCTTTCACTAACTAACTGACTGACTACCTAAATGACTAACTGATCAACCAACTGATTGACTGACTTGATAACTAACTAGTTGGCTGACTGTTTGCTAGCTAGCTGGATGACTACACAAGAATAACAAAGGATGCCACAAACATACTGACTAACATACCGACTGTTTAACAAACTAACTAACTGGATGATAATGTCGTTGAACAATCATACAAGCAAACAGATTAACTGGCTGACCGACTAGCTGGACTCTGCGTAGTAGAGATTGTCTAACAGCATAACAGGTCATGTCAAAAACAAACTACTGGTAACTTACTGACTAACATACAAACAGACTGACCTACCGCCCAACCATCTGCCTAACTTATTGACTGACTGACAGAATAACTAACTGCGACTAAAAACAAATCTTTCACCTCAAGCAGACAAGCACTGAACCCTTGGTGCAGGTAATGCTAGATTTACAGGCTAATGAGCGTTTGATGATGATGTAAAGCCAACTTCAGATGTTATTTCCTGACCGTTAATAGCCTCACCTCCACGTGTTGGCACGTCTGGATGAGTTTGCCCATCAGAGTTTCCAACTCACTGGTCCTCTTGATGAGATTACTAAGGTTGGTGTCCAAGGCATGCTGGGGGGGGGGAAAACACAGAAACAAAATGCATTAAAGAGAATATTTAATTACACGCTGGCCCCATGCTAAGCTTTGAATGCAATAAATGCTGGAGCGGAGTTAAGTGAGAGAGAACGGGAATGACCGCATTTGGCCGCTGATTGGTACGACGGCCTCCAGCGTGCCAAAGAAGCCATCACGCCGCCTGCTGAGGCCGCGAAGCTTAGCCGAGCATCTGTCTAACTAAACCCCGGCCCTGTTAATCACCGCCTCCGATCAAAGTCTTATGTCTCCAACTTCATCTCTGGCTGTAATTGGCTGCCATAACGACTCTCCCATTATGAAACATTATCGCCGCTGAATTAAAGATTTATTATGTGTCATTACATAAAATTAAATGGAGCGATATATTGTACAGTAAGATTCAAATGCTAATAAGGTGCGACTCGCAGACGGAGTGATAAGGATTTAAATAGGCACCTGAGGATTAAGATGAAAGTAGACAGAAGAATTTTAGAATGGGTTTGGTTTTAAGCACTAAAAGGTAAATATGGGGAAAATGCATGCTAGGGCTTCTTTATGCACGCTGTATATTTAATGCTAAAATATAATAAGGCCTTCTTTGGGATTATAAATAATGGTAATTACTAATTAAATCCCCTTCGAAAACATTAAAATAAATTCAGTAATACAGTTTTTAATGTTTATCTTGGTCTAATTGTTTTATATAGAACCTAGTGTGTAGTCCTTAGCACCATCTAGTGGTCAAAGAATAGCATTAAAAGCACGTGAGATACTATAGTGCTCCTGGCACGCGCATTACGGTGTCTCAGAGAGACCACATTTCACAAGCCTACCACCAATTCTTATTTTGCGTGAGCAACAGCGACTTGGCAGCCGTTGTGAAGCCCGGAGAGCGACTCCGAAAGACTGAGCGAGCCGGAATTAGCCAGAGTAGCTAACAAGAGCGGCTAGCAGGAGTTAGTCTGAACCATATGCTGGAGTGACTATCAAGAGCGGCTAGCAGGAGGAGGTAGCAAAACAAAAGGTACCAAAAGCTTGCGAGAGCAAAGCAGAAAGTGACAAGCGACGGGTCCGAATCACGGAAGTTAGTGACGAACACCTGCAGGCCCCAGCTGTGGAAGGTAAGCAGCGGTCAACCTATTGGGTCCGAAACTTGATGCAAGCAGAAGATGGCGGCGAAACATGGCAGCTCTAGTAAGGTTGAGACTACAGCCATGTAATAAAATTAGTGATTACTAGTCGTACAATCATATATATAAATATATATATATATATATATATATGTTTTTTAAAATGAATGAATTTTTAGTTCACCACTAGATGGTGCTAGGGAACACTGAATGTCCCTTTAACATGGGTGTGTACACTTCTCCTATCCAATGCATGTGGATGCATGTCGACCGCTTCTCACCCAAAGTCACCCGTGACCCTAATGAGAACAAGCACTATAGAAAATGGATGGCGCCAGACGTACAACTGCATTGGCTACCATTAGCTCGTGCAGGTGTGCTAATGTTGTTTAAAAGCATGCTGCGGAAAATGAATAAGTAGAGAAACTTGCACACAAAAAAAAGAAAACTTGAAATGCACATTATGCCTTCATACGGCGAGTGCAGGTGAGTCAGCTAAAATAGGCTTTATATTCAATACATATAATTTATTCATGCGTATGAGGGGAAGGAGGCTAAAAGCCATTTGAAACGCCGAGCTGCAGGTAGAAAAGGTGAATATGGTAAAATAACAATATCCATCAAAGTGATGCTGATTGTTTCCAACATCTGAGCCCAAATGTCAAGTGGAAGTATCTTACAATTCAAATAAACAGAGAGAAGGGCAGCCAACAGAAAAACATGGCAGACGGAGTGAGCCCAAGCATTTCCTCTTCCGAGTGAGCCGACAATGCGTCCTGTCCCGCTAATGCAATTCCTTTGTTTTGTTTGAACAGCCGCATGACACGGACATCTCTTTTTCCTAAAGTCATTTCATCCTGATGAGCGGAAAGAATCTTTCTCTTTTTTTCCAAACCAGCACTTTGTGGTCCACACCTTCGCTGTGGCCGCTCTTCCTTCCTTCCTATGTGGCCTGACGCCTCGCCGTCCTGCTCTGGATTTTTATCTCGTATCAACATGTGGAATTTTTTGCCATTGTTGACATGAAATGATGGATTTGAGCACAGAAGTGCACAGCATTAGGTACACCTGAACAATCTAATGAGCTACATTAAATATTGATTATGATTTGATGCAGTGCTGTTCCACACCTCTCTGCCAGATTCAATCCAAACTGAGCATTGTTACCGTTGTAAAGGCAGGAATGTTTTTGCAGATCTTGGAGTGGATCTCATTAGATGCAGGCGTACCTAATGAAGTATCTGGGGAGTTTAAGAAGCTTTGATATTTAAAAAAAAAAGATTTGTTCCCCAAGAGGGTGCGCATCACTGGGAGTGCATCAGCTCTTACAGCTGACAGCTGACCCCTGTAGCAAAGTGACCCACTCTTAAAAGATGGCAAGCTATGCCACAACACACTGCAAACATGCCGGAGTGCTGCAGAGAAACACTCTGATCGTAGTCATATTTATGTATTTATACCATGAAATGGTTGTATTTTCCCAATGAAAACAAAAAAATTCATAATTAAAAACCCTACGGAATTAATGCAATGGAAATACTATACTTTGGAATTATTAATATTTTACATGTAAACACTAAATATTGGAATATCAATATAAGTTGTCATCATAACATTTTAACATTAAAACACTATATTTTGCCAGGTAAAACATTGAAAGTGTCAGTACAATACTATTTTAGAATGAAACAGTTTTGGAAACAGAAATTTGCCACAAAAACACAATACTTTGCGATGAAAAAACGAAATTTTGTGATGAAAACACAATATGTACGATGGAAACACTATATCTTTCCAATGAAAACATATTTGACATTAAAACTCATTTTGACAACTAAATGATATAAATAATTTTAGCATGAAAACATTAGAAAACTAAATCAAAGAAAACGCAACATAGCATTTTGCCACTAAACACAGTTTTTGGCAGTGAATACTATACGTGTTTTAAAAAACATACTGCGCTGAAAACACCATAAAAATATTCTACCATGAAAACATATATTTTCCACAAACACAGCATATTTTACATATAAACTGCATATTTAAAAAATAAATAAATAGATTTGCTATAAAAACCAACAAAAACATTGCTACGAAAACAATGTTTTATGATAATGCAAAATTTTGCCATGACAACATTTTATTTTATTCTTTATATTTAATATTTGCCATTAAAACATCAGATTTTGGTATGAAAATGCCAGGATTGCCCCCTTTTCTTTTTTTTTTTACTGTGCAAATAAAATATTTTGCTATATAACATTTTACCATAATAATTGTATACTTTCCTTTACACTACCGGTATATATGTCACCATTAAAAATATTTTGCCACGAAAAACCAGCATAAATGTGTATTTTCCAATGAAAATATAATAGCTCACTATTCAAAACAATAACTTGTTGAGAAACACTATATTTTACCATAGAAATGAAAAATTTGCAAATACATCACTATACTCTGTTGTTTAAATATGCATGTTTTGCCACTAAAACACAATATTTGCCAGGAAAACAACATGTTTAGCCACGAAAATGTTAACTTTGCCTGCATTACAGAATGGACAAACGAAGTGCTATTTTGATATAATTGTACATGTATATTACTATTTAAATGCTATATCTTATTATTATATTTTGCCAATAAAACCCAATAGTTGTTATAAAAACACTAGATTTTTGCAATGAAATTGCAGTTTTCCATGAAAACACATTTTACCATGACAGCACAATACAGCAGATGAATGCCATTGAAGTACTATATTTTGCTGTCAGCACTTAAAATTTTGATACAGCAGATTTTTTTTTTTACCATAATAATTGTGTATTTCCTCATGTAAATACTAGTACATAGGCATTGTTTTACCATAAGGTAAACACAGTTAGATCTTATTATCATAAAATTTGATATGCAAAATTGTAATCTAATGTGATATAATGCTGGTCATACTTTAACTGAGTTAAGGTTTGTACAAGGTAAAAGTAGCTTTGCGCCGCCCTAAAAAAAATTAAATAAAATAAAAAGGCGGGAAAAGCTACTTCCTGTGTGACAGATGCATTTTTGGAAATTGAAAGTTGCCTCACCTTGAGTTTGTCATATCGATCCCCCAGACCGGCGACTTGGTGGTCCCTGTGTCGTCCGACCAGCTTGCACAAAGCGCAGATCAACTGCTCGTCCGTCAAACAATACATATTGACCTTCTCGTCCTCGTGCTCGGTGCACATGACCCCTCGCATGCGGGAGTCCAGCAGGGGCTCCACGAGGCGGTGGCCCGTGAAGGGCTTCTTGTTGGGGTGGGTGGCCTTGAGGCAGTCATCGCAGTAGGACACCTCGCAGGTGACGCAGGTCTTCACCGCGTCCTGGGGCGGCTCCTGCTCGCAGAACTGACACGGCACCCGCTCTCCGGGCTGCGTCATGGCGCCGCCGTCGGGGGCGGCTCGCTCCCGCCGGGGCTGGCTGGGCGAGTTGGGTCCGCTGAGGGAAGCCTTCTGGTAGCGGTCGATGATGTTCTGCAGGGTGACGTTGCGCTTGAGTCCCTCTAGGCCTCGCTGGTTGAGGTTGATGACATAGCGGCAGGTCGGGCACTGGAAGGCGCGGATGGACTGGATGGGCTCGCTGGGGGTGCAGTGCGACACCAGGATGCGGTGGGCGCAGTTGGAACAAAGGCTGTGAGCGCAGGGCAGGAGAAGAGGATCCTCAAAGAGCTCCAGACAAATTGGGCATGTCAGCTCGGACTCCAGTGTTTCCATTTTCAGGCCAAACTCAGCGGAGAGGGCAGCGAAATCCAGGGAAGCCGCTCAGCTATCTGCACACATTTACAAATGACATCATTATATATGTATGTAATGTTGTTATTGTGGTTGTTAATATTATAGAGAGCTAACCAGAAAATAAACTACTAAGGTATCCCACATATCAAAACAAAACTTATGAGGGAATCAATATATTTACAACTTCTGACATTCATTTCACAATAAATACATTATTAAGTATGAATGTGGAGTAAACGTTGTTTGAATGTACTGCAAAATCATTGATAAAGTCGTTTGAATATATTGGTAAAATATAGGCCACATTCTAAAAAAAAAAAATAATAATTCCCTTAATGCCACAATTGTGCACGCACGAGTCAATACCCCGTGGCATTATAGGAGGGAAAACATTTGAATATGTTTAGCATTTAGCCTACGTTTCATCAATATGTTCAAACTAAGATGCTCGAACAACATTAGCAATATGTTCACAAGACTTTACCAATACGTTCCAACAACTTAACTAATACGTTCAAATGACTTACCCGCTACGTTCAATCAACGTAACCAATTTGTCGGAACAACTTTACCAATAAGTTCGTATGACTTTATCAATACATTTGAACGACATAGCCAAGTCAAAACTGTTTATTCCACATTTCCGTAATTTGGAATATAATTTGAATTTCATTTCTACCACACTGTAAACCACAACCGCCATCAATTCTTGTCACAAACTTGCAAAACCACTACTGCAAGATTATCTTACACATTTGAGTCTTAATTTGTGAGTGCCCTGAAGTCTACAAATGTATTTTCAAATATATGGAGCAGTACGATGAGGTAGTGGTTCACAGTTCAAACGTACAGGTATGCCTCACGGTTATGAGGTGAGGGTTCAAATCGCTTATACAAAGTTTTTTTTTTCCAGATACTTTAACAAACATTCCAAAGACCTACACATTAGATTCATTGAAGACTCCAAATTGTCCATAGTTGAGAATGTGAGTGTGAATTGTCGTTAGGCTACTTGTGATTGGCTGGGCCCAAACCCAAAATCAGTGGTATGGATGAATAAATGGATGGAAGGGTGGATAGTGAAAATATTTGATTACATCAATATTTATTTTTTTGCTATTTGTATAGTTATCTAGCATTATCATAATTTTTTTTTTGTTTTAGTTCTATGAACTAGACAAGTAAAATATGCATTTAATTGAAGTATTAGTTCTCATATTTTTATACTGTTTATATATATATATATATATATGCATTCAAATATAGTATTAGTATTATTTTTTAAAGACTGAATTTTGTATGCCTACAATTACGGAAGAGGATTACAAAAAGGTTAGCAGGATTCTGACTTTATTCTCAGAATTCTGACTTTAAAGTCAGAATTTGAAATTCTGAAAGTCAGAATTCTGACTTTTAAGTGAGAATTCTGAGAATAAAGTCAGAATCCTGCCCACCTTTTTCCCCCCATCTTCACTGGCCCTAATCCTCTTCCGAATACAATACATATACTGTACACTGAATTGAATCTCATCAGATTATGCAAGTGTCCCGCCAGTGTATATATAACACTACAGTCCGGCATTACATCTCACTCTCTGCCGCTTAACTGGATCATCTGCTTTTTTAATTCGGCCCAGATAAAGTTCTTTCACCCCTCTCACCCGTCTCCATATGCTGCAGCGAGGACTGACAGCTCAGTCAAGCAGAAGCGGATTGGCCCGCTTTGCTGATGGCGAGGGCCTCCGTGCACGCCGCACTATCACACACACTGAAGGCTTTGTTCCCGGTCCGGGTCAGACACCCCAGCTGTGAGTGGACATAGTGCACCCTCTGACCTTCCACCATTCCCACCCCTTTTCCACGGGTGCGAACCCTTGACATACACGCTAATTAATGTGTGAAGAAGGCGAAAGCTTGTTATCGGGGAAGGAGACAGCAATTACCTCTGAGCATGTTGGTTCCTTAAACACACACACACACACACACACACACACACACGCACACACACACACACACTTTAGCGGACAAGAGTGCAATTGTTATGCTGGTGATGTCACTTTCTTGCGTACAGCGGAAGCTGAAACTCAGGTGACATTCCATCCAATCTATAACTTAACTATAAGTTTTAGAGCATAAAAAGTAGAATGATGGAACAACCGTGTCTTATCAAGCAGGTTATATAGAGAATAATAGAGCACATAAACACGTCCGATTGACAATTTCCCAAAAAGTCACAAATCCCTGCCACTCTTCTCGATTGACCCACCGATGGATTCCGCCCCGCTTTGCACCGCCGATTCATTTCTGCAGAAAGAAGAAGACCTTTGACCACAACGGGGAGAGAGAGAAAAAAAAATCACATCCACCAGAGCAGAGGAGGCATCGTCGGCAGGCTGGGAAGCACGCCTGCCATTCCCGAGACCGACATTCCCCTTAATCCCAGCGCAAAGCTGATTGAGCGAGACTGCAGCCAGCACAACAGGAAAAGTTGCCCGACAATTCCAGGAAAGCTCCAGCTCCACCTACAGCCGGAGGGATGGCCGGCACTGGAAGAGGAGCGTGTGTGTTTTTTCTGTGTGTGTGTGTATGAGAGAAAGTGAGCTAGAGTGAAAAAGAGAGTGGGCCAGCCCATGAGCTCACAGGTATGTGATATCAGCCCATATCAGTGTCATGCTTTCCTTTGTGTGGGTCTGTGGATGTCCCTTTGACCCTCGCATAACAATGCAATGCCGTGTGAATCACTACGGACTCAAAAAGAGACGAGGACAGAAACTCCCCCAGGATCTACGCAGTTAATATAGAGAAACCTCAAATACTACTTTGTTTACACAACCCATTTACTGCTGTGTAAACTTTCCTTTTAACAACACTCAATAAAAGTTTCCCTTTCTTGCTTGATGTAAATCTTCAGTTGACACAAGTTTGTAATGTGCCACAAAATTTGAATGGTAAGCAGGTCTGGACTGCTGGCAGCCCAGTGTAGTACTGTAGTGCAGAATGTGGAACTGGAATATGCAGGGATGTCCCTAAAAAAGACATTGTTTAGAGGGGATCATATTGCATGTCGCTCCAAAACCTATATGTACCTTTTCAGCATTAATGGTGCCCTCACATTTGTGCGAGTTACTCAAGCCATGGGCACTAACATAGCACCATACTATCAAATATTCTGGCTTTTGACCCATGTGATGATAATAGTTATGATGGTCATTTTTCTCTTTGGCCCAGAAAACACAAGGTCTATGATTTACAAAAACGATATGAAAAATGGACTCGTCAGACCGCAGCAAACGTTTCCACTTTGCATCAGTCCATCTCATGTGACCTCGGGTCCAAAGGAGCCAGCAGCGTTTATGGGTGATGGTTGAAATACTTATATATTTTACTCCACACGGTAGAGTTTCAACAAACTATTTTACCTGACAATGCTTTATTATTATTATTATTATATATTTTTATTTAAGTTTTCCTGATTGTGTTGGTTTTTAATTCAGTGCCTCCTGACGGCTTGAAGGTCACGGGCTTTCAATGTTGGTTTTCGGCCTTGCCGCATATTGTGATTCCTCCAGATTCTCTGAACGTGAGAGAACGTTTATAATTTTGAACATTAAATATATTGTCTATGTAGTGTATTCATAAGAATACAGGTTAAAAAAAACAAACTCTGGGGCAAGGGGGTGCAATCACCGATTTATTTTATTTTGCTATCTCCACCAAGGACAAAACGAGGCATTGGATAGTCGCTCGTGTGTAATTTTAAGTCACATAATCAAAAACTAATGAACTTGATAAGTTATAACTTGAAGTTCTAAGTATTAATTACTACATGTATAATTCGTTATCATCTGACCTGTACAAGATTGACTCGAAACCAGTCCGAGCTGTACCCTACCTAATGCAAGATAATGCACAGCTACAGGCTAACATTAGCTTTTAGCTAACATTAGCATGTTGATTTATTTTTGTTATTCTAGATCGTGTTCAAGAGAGGACTACGGGTTGCTACAGCAATAACCAGACCGTGGACTCCAGTGAGTCCAGATGCAGCCACGGACTAAGCTAACATTAGCATGTGTATTTGTTTTATTAAATTCAAGAAGAGACTATGAGCTGTTGAAACAAAGTGGAGAATGTGTACTAGCGCTAAGCAGAGCCAAAGTGTAAGGTAAAATAAGCATGTGTTTTCATTTCCATTATTTTGTATTTTATTTGTGAACTAACTTAAAGACACTGCAGTAAAATGGAGACTATGGACCACAAGTACAAAACACAGGAGATCGGCGTTTTTACCTGTGTCTGTAATGCAACGTTGTGTTACTCACCAGGGAGGCGTAGACATAGACAAGAACCTGAGTCATGTCGAAAGTTGGACAACATTCCATCGGGATTTACTCGGCAAACACTGCGATGTCCAACAAATCCCAAACACAATCTGGAGCAGCGTAACAACCGAGACAAATGGCTTGAAAACACAACGCGAGTGACTCGGAACATCAACCTCCAGCTGCTCTCCCCCGTGATAGACACCAAGCCCAAGCTGACATGACATGACATCATCTGCCACATCCCAGTCGGCCCTCGAGTGGAGGTGCCGTCAGCTTTCCGTGTACCGCGCGCGGCCTCCGTCACTCATCGGATGTCCCCTGATTGACTCGTCTGGCATAAAACACACACATAAACACACACACACTAACTCTCTCACAGTCACAGTTGTTACTAAAAGCTACGCTAAATTCAAACAAAACACGAGTAGTTCTGGGCGACCTAAATGGGAATGTTACAGACATTCCCTGAGAAAAACAGATTTTGACAGATTCTACTTGATCCGCTGTCGACAGTCAAGAGGATCCGGGTCCGAATCTTGGTTATGTTTTGTGTAAAACTGCTGCAGTATAGCGCCAACTACTGCAAAAGAGGACGTACTCGATGTCAGATTGGTTTTTTTTGCCTTCAGTATAGCTGTCTGGTATCGGCTGTCGCCATAAGCACCCGATACCTTCACCCATTACTCTATAATTTGATAAGTTTCAATGATTATTTCATATTAAGTGTCTTCATGCTGTATTATTAAAGCCCAATATTACTTCCGTGTAGTATTAGTATTAGTAGTCAAGGAGGCAGATATCCGATATTTGAAGCCAACATTCATTTACAGTAAAAAAAACAAAAGGGGGGAGGGTCTTTCTGTTAATTTTTTTAAAAATACAAATGCCAATATTGACTTTGTTGTAATGTCGTAAAGCATTAATGTTTATTGAACAAATTTTCAGACTTTTCAAAATGTCAACATTTTTTTCCCTTTTTTAAAAATCTTTGACGATATACTGTACAGTACTTCATTTAAAATTTCGGGGAAATTTTTTTCAGGGAGCTCCCAAGGGTATTAATACGTCTTAAAAAGTTAATTGGAAAGTTAAAGAAGGAATGCCATAGCAGTTTTTTTTCCAAAATTAAAAAAAAATCCTGAAATCTCAAAATTTCACATTTCTTTGTTTTAATGTTGAACAAAAACAAAAGGTTCAGAAGGTTCCCAGGGTCAGCAGCATCTCTTATAAAGTTAACTGGAAATTTGAATATACTGTATAGTTCCCTGAGATTATAAAGGTTTTAGCTTTACCTTTTATTGGCCGTCAAATTTTGAAAAAAGGCAGATGCCGATATTCGTCAAAATGCCCAATATCGGCACCGGGCTGATTATCGTCAAAAAGAAAGAAAAAGTGTATACATTATTATTGACTTGACATTTGAAGTTGAATCCTAAGATAAAGTAAAAAAATATATATCTGGTAAGTATACAACGTCTAACTGACTTCAAACAGGAGAATGTGGAAACAGCAAATGCCACTTTTCCGCTTTCAGTACCCACTCAACTATTTTCCCTTCCGTTTGGGGTTGTCGGTTTTTCCACCACAGTAAACTGAAAAAAACACACCACAAATGGAATGCATCATTTAGACAAGAAAAGCTAGCAAACAACAACCAAGCAGTAGAATGATGCTCTACTGCATATGACTGTTGGGAGGGAGACACATTTTTTTCAAGATGAGATTAAGGGCCGCTGCAACGAAGTGGAGACTGTGCAGTACAACCCTGCAGTGTAACATTTATAGCCATGTCCAATCACAGGGCTTCTTGACTACAGAATGGCGAACCACTAGTCCACCATGCTTCCATTGTAGCAGTCCAAAAAGTATGAATCTGCTGTATTAAGGTCAAATTATTTCTTCTTAAATGAGGTTACAACATCCAGCCTTAATGCTAACCCGTTATGACATACAATTAAGTGTGACTGCCATCGCCGTGGCGCCGCACCGCTCGCTGCAAACGCGTAGGACTTTGTCAAGAAATGAACTTATCACTTGCACGTTGATTTGATTAGCAAGTAATGGCTCGCTTGGAGATGAAACGACGACAATGTCAAAAGATAGGGAGACAATTTCTCGCTCAAGCACTTTCTAATCCGCTTGGACGCGGCCCTTTATCAGCCTTTAATGATGGCCACAAAGCATAGAGTGAAGGAGCTCCACTGATTTTTCTTTTTTTTTTTTCCGGGGAAGACACCTAACGTCATTACGGGTAATGAGCGGAGCCGTGACCGACGCGCGGGCCTGCTGGTGCGCCGTGAAGCCGCCACGCTCCGCCGCGGCCCGCTCAGGCCTGTAATGTGATTTACAGCTTTAGCCCGGCAAAGCGCTTCATTAGAGCGACAAATGTACCCTGATCTGCAACTCGACGCAACGCTGAGATTAGACCCACACTTCCTGCTTCCTGACCGGCGTGCCTCATTGTTGCCACCACCGAGGATCTTACGCTTGCATGGTCATTAGCTAGAATTTGCTAAATCTATTCAACCACTTGCATGAAACATAGCGGAAGCATTAAACATATCCATTAAAGCAATTAGTTTTCCATGAGAGAAAAGTAGGGGAAAAACATACAATTGTGGCGCCAATCTGGATAGAGGACGGTACAATGGTTATGAATTACAAGCATAGCTAAAAAAAAAAAAAAAACTGAGAGTTGTGAAAAAACATACAATTGTGGTGCAGACTTGGTTCATGCACTTATACGCATAACTTAAAAACTACAGTTTCCACAAAATCTTTCGAAGGCTTGCAGAATGAACCAAGAATGAGAAAGCTAGCAGAAAAGACATACAATTGTGGGCCAGATTTGGATAAAGGTGCATATGATGGTTGTAAGTTACAAGCATTAAAAAAAACTGACAAATTTCCTTTTGAAGGGCTGTAAAGACAGGACAAGGCTGAAAAAAATAGAGGGGGGGGGGGGACAAAATTGTGGTGCCGATCTGAATAAAGATGAGGATAAGAAGTTAAAAGCATTTCCACAAAGACTTGTGAAGGCTTGCAGAATGTGCAGAGAATGAGAAAACTAGGGAGAAACATACAATTGTGGGCCAGATTTGGATAAAGGTGCATACTATGGTTGCAAGTTGCAAGGATAGTTAAAAAAAAAAAAAAAAAAGATTTCCTTTTATAGGGTGATGATATGGACCAAAGAGGGAAAAATTTGGGGAAAAACATTAAATTGTGGCACTGCTCTGGATAAAGGCAAATGCGATGATTAGAAGTTACACACATTGAAAATAGACAACAGCATGTTCATGTGCATTTATCCACAATTACAGATGGGATGCCTCAAGGGTCAATTCTGGTACCAAAATTATTTATACTATATATAAATGAATATACAGTATGTAATGTTTGCAATATTTGGAATCTTGTGGTTTTTGCTGATGATATAAGTGTTTTTGTATCAGGAAGAACCTTCAGCGATTGCTTGGGGGGGTTCTAGAGAGCTCAAGTTGTGTTTTGATGTAAAAAAAATAAAAAATGAATAAAATCTTTAAATATTCATATTTTTGATCAAGGGTTATTTGACTGAATTGAAGAAAAATGCTTCAGCCGTAACCCTTCTCAGTCAGCTTTAAGCTCCTTTTGTTGAAATGTATTTATTTATTTAGTTGAAAGTTATGCTAAGTGAATTAAAGCTATCAATCATAGCACAAAAATAACACCTACAAAATGTAGGGATTATTGTGTTTCTTTGTTGATAGCAAACTATTTAAAACTAGACACAGGTGCATTACACAACGACGTGTTTAGAATTTGTGAGCAGCATGTGACTCTTTAAAGTTATTTTTTGGATGCCCAAGTAAATGTAAACAATATATATGAGTAGTTATATATTTGTGATGACAAGTTGTGTTTTGTATGAATGGCAAACCAGTCAGTGTGTAAGTCCGATGACTTTACAGCACTCACTACATCCAATGTACGCTCTAAACAATTTCTCCTCTCTTGCAAGAACAAAACTGCAAATACAAAATAGAAAAAAAAAATATCATAACACTTTGTCTGAAAAAGGTTCTATTTTTAATTTGGTATCCAAACGCAACGTTTCTATTCTTTGCCTGCATTCCTAGTGTGTTGTTTTGTTGAGGTCAACTGCATAAACCTCCCCTGCGTGACCTGGCACGTGCCAGCAGTGGGGAAAACACCACGTGCGCACCAGACCAGAAGGAACATTTGGTCAAACAATGAGACTTCCAACGCGTTGCTGTTACAGCAGCACACTTCAATTTGGAGAAAGCAAAATAGCAGCAGGAGCTACAATGCGGAAAATAGTCAAAGTGCACCACTATGTGGCTCATTTAATAACTACAACTATACAAATTGAGTTTACTGAATGCTGACAGTACTACAGCACACAGAATAATATTAAAATGACAAGTGAACTAAAAGTACTTACATCACAATTATAAAATCTGACATTTATAAGAATAAGGGCACAAACAGTAACATTATGTGGCAATATTGTTCAAACGTAAAGTACTAACTAATTCCTTGCAATAAAGAGGGGATATGCACGGAATCGAGTATGGATGGTGTCACTTATACTAAACATTGAGCCTCGTCTTGATCACAAACAAACAATTGTTGGAAGGCGTAAGCTTGGGTAATGAGCCATATGCTACTCCATCATGCCTAAAGACAAATGCATTAGAATCTGATCACATGCAGCATTCTGTTGTGGTCGATTGCCATCCATTTTCTATTGCACTTGTCATCATGAGGTTGGTGTTTGAGCTAAGCCTATCCCAGCTGACTTTTGGAGAAAAGCACCCGGGACTGGTTGTCAGCCAATGGCAGGGCACATATAGACAAACGCTCAAAGTCTCATAGACTAAACATTTTTTCTGCAATAATGTCTTAAAGAGTTAAGTCCCCATTTAAATCTTCCTATTGCATTCATTTTTCAGGAATAGCAAAAATGCTCCTGGGTCAATTTGACCCAAGAAATGTTGATGTGTCATGAGCAAATTTTCTGTGTTGTCATGTTAACGAACAAATTAATTATCTAATTTGAACCCTTCTGTTTCATTTGTTTCTTAGGAACCCCAAAAATGTTCCTGGGTCAGTTTGACCCAGGGGTTGCTTCATTATCCAAAAGTGGGAAGAAAACATTTTTTGTGTAATCCCATTAACTGAAAGAGGCAATACTGATGTCACGGTCAATTATTTTTATATTTAATTTCACTCTTCGCCATTTTCACTGAAGCAACTCCCTTCACTCCCGGCTGTTTTTACTGGATTTTGACTGAATTTGTAAGACCCAAAGAATATTGTGTTCTATTGTTGTAAAAACATGGAATTTACCAAAAGAAAGATTAGAGTCTGTTTTTTCATCAGGAGAAAAAAGTATATTTCTATCTGTTTCCATTTTGCAGCACTTAGCATTAGAATATAGCTAAGTTTCATCATTATTCACAAATCTATGTAGCGATGTGAGTAAATGAGCTTTTTTTCAACATGGCCCTGGTTGATCTTTTATCCACTGCTGCCACCTGCTGGCCGTTTTTGTAATAACTACCATTGCTTCAACTGTTCTCTTCAGTTCAGAGGCTGCATCAAAGCCTTCTGTATGCTCCAGCATAAACAAATTAAAATAAAAGGTTTTTTTTGATGCTTGAGCATACAGAAAAATTCAAACCAGACGTGCTAACCACTACATATCTATGGCACCTGTGGTGGTCTACAATCTTGCATATTTCACCAATTCGACCTAACCCAAATATCCACTCCTTAAAGAACACTCCCCAGGCGTTTCCATGGCAACGGCTGTCCCACAGGCCATCAAAGGGAGCAACACAATGTCGTGGGAAGATGTCAAACATTCCTACTTACAGAAACGAGATAAGTAACCAATTAGCAGGACAAAGCATGCGTACCAACCGCCGAGTCCCACTTGTGTTCACGTCAAGCTTAAGACACCAAGTTGTAATATGCATGTATGGAATAATTAAGACGAACATCTCTGTGCCAGTCCAAAGTGTCTTGTCAGTTAACAGGTAATGCACGACAGGCTGCTTTATGGCTCTTGTAGAAAAAAAGCAATAAATGAACTTTTATGGCGGTCACTAACAGAAGGGGAAGCCTGCAGATATTTACAAGCACCGTTCCATATGGGAAATGACTGCATGTGCTCTTTTTAACAAGCAGCCTGCTCCACAAATAGATGCTTTGACTGTGTGGAAAAGTTCCATCTCGCTTTGATGCTCTAAAATTCCCCCGTCGGCCTTCCCGCTTAGTCATCCCGTCCCTTTAGGAAGCATTCCGATCAAAAAACACCAAGGAATCAGTAAACACGACCCTGCCCTATCGTGTTTAAACACGAGCTGATGATGACTCAATATTTTTTCGAATGCATGCATGCACTCAAACGACTTACCCGACACATGATGGCATCCGTCAATAAGCAAGGAAGAGAGCTGTAACGGGTCTCACACACAGAGCAGAGATAAGTGAGCGACTGAGTCAACTTTGTCCACTCCTCTTCCGTGACTATCCGGCCTCCGCTGACAAGCAGGAGGATCGAAAGTTTCCAGCCAGCCTCTCAGTCCTCTCGATCCGTCAGCCCGCTTTTAGGCATGCAGGCCTAAGAATCGCAGAGCCGGCCAATAGTAGCGAGGAGGGGGGCCGAGCATGGAAAGAGGCCACAACTCTCCGCAAGCATGTCTATTTCATATTCAAATAAACCAAATCGACCAAATCAGCATTGAGTGCATTAGGGGGCACATTTGTCTAGACGTGTCCCGTGGCGCTGATGATAGAAAAATTTGCAAAGTATTTATCGCCTTGATGGTTGCACTTGGAAATTATAGGCTACTTGAGGCAATGGCTGCGCATTGAGCCTGATCAGCAGACAGCAGACAGCAGACATGAGTATTTTATCATTTGAAATAATTGAGCTTGATGTGTTGGCATGCCTAATGTAATTTATCAGCTTAACCACCTAAACTGTTTTTATCTTCACATTTTATGTTTCTGTAATATTAATCCTGTTCTTGTTTTTTATATTATTTAATATGAACATTTATTACTATTTTATTGCATTTTCCATTAGCTGCCTTAAGCACTTTAAGATGTGTTCAATGTAGTTGGATATCAAAAGTGACAGAGCCGATGCTGGGTTATTTACTGTCGAAGTAGAAGAAGAAGAGGCGCAGGGGGAAGAAGAGGAAGCGGAATAGGAAGAAGGAGAAAAAGAAGAAGAGAAGGAAGAGAAGTAGAAGAAGAAGAAGAGGTGGAGGAGGAAGAAGAGGAAGCGGAATAGGAAGAAGGAGAAAAAGTAGAAAAACAAGTAGAAGAAGAAGAGAAGGATGGGGAGGACGAGAAGTAGAATAAGAAGAAGAGGAGGAGGAAGAAGAAGAAAATGATGAAGAAGAAGAAGAGGAAGAGAATGAAGAAAAAGAGGAGAAAGAAGACAAAGAATAAGAAGATGACGAAGAAGAAGATGAAGAAGAGGAGGAGGAGGAGGAGGAGGAGGAAGAAGAGGAAGCAAAATAGGAAGAAGGAGAAAAAGAAGAAGTAGAAGAAGAAGAGAAGGATGAGGAGGAAGTGAAGTAAAAGAAGAAGTGATAAGCGTTTGTTTGTCCAGGAGGGGAGCTTCATATTTTGGCTCCTTTTGGAATACAAGAAACTTTGAAATAATCGAGTTGAATTATAGCTACAAGCAACATTGAACGACCCTCGCAATCTCTTTTTCATGGCAAACCCTCCGAATGATTATCAAACTTTGACGTCATACTCTTCCCACATTGGATGTGGAAAGCAAAAAAGTCCATCTGTCTTGGATAGCTGCTTCCGATTGGGGCTCATTTGGGACACTTGGAGTTTGTCTAAATGGAACCTTGGAATTCACCCAAAATGGCTGCCTCAAACCAACATGGGCAAATTCTGGGCATGGATCCTTAATTGAGACTTTTTCGTGATGGATATGTCCGTACAACTTCGTATTGGTCAGTAGAACATCATTGGCTATTTTTATCAAACCCTTTTCACACGGCACTACCGAGCGACTTTTAAATGTTTGTGTTTTGGACCCCCAAAAAAATGCTTACAGTACATTTTCACCAGGATACAGCTAAAAATTTGGGGGGAGTTTTCAGGTACATTGAAGCTGAGAGTGATTATTTGATCAGAAAAATAATCCAATAAAACAATTCAGACACGCACAGACATTAGCATGACTGCGACAATAACTCTGATAAATCTGATAAGCATCTCATTTGAATTCGAGCACAGTGTGTCCTATAAAAGCCACTGGATGCCGTTGATGTTGATTAACTTATTATTGATTGGAAGCGTCGGCATTGTGATTGATTGGTGTCCCGGGTGAGCCACGCCTCTCGGCCAATCTTCCACTGACCTAAGCGCTCTGTGACCTTGCACGGGGCCATGTGTATTCATGAGCGATGAATGGAAGAGCCATAAGAGCTGATTTGTGCTGCTGTTGTGTTGCCATTAGTGACGACAGGCTCATAAAAAAAAAAGCTATAATATAAATTCCAAAATTGAAGTGAGCAGTGGCCCGATTATATCAGGCGTCCGGGGGAATTGGATTGCTGACGGAAGACAGACGATTGACAAGTTTTAAAATGGTGAAATGCAATCACGTCAGTCGGTCAGCTTTTCTTTTTTTTAAGCCCCGCCTTCTTTCAGAGTCATTGAATTTTTGGGAATTCTCCTCTCGCTCTTATGCTCAAAGTAGGGCGCTTTATCTGATTGGGTTCAAATTTAGCATGACAGCAAAGACCGACTTCTTCCACTGAGGATCAAAAAGTCACAAGTGCACTGATGATCTCATCCAAACTTTATATGGCGGGTGAAGATTGAAACTATTACGCAACCTTTTCAAGATGGTAAAAGGTTCTGCATGAACCCCTGCCCGGTTCTTTTATCTTTAATGCAATATTATACTAACTGTAACGACCAGAAGACTGCATATTCTCAGTTGAACCATTTACTGGATGCCAGAAAGATTGAGTACACAGCTGTGGAAGAAGGTCTAATCTGTCTAAAATGGTTTCTGTTCTTATACTATCTTGGCCACCCACCCAACATGGTGGGTGGCACAGCCTTAGCCCATATCACAATGTGTGACCTGATGGTCTTAACTGGTTTCAACCAGAAAAGTGTGCCAGAGTGCAGATAGATATGAAGACACACACACACACACACAACGACCTTGCTCAAGTCACCTATCTATTCAGTAAAAGCCCCAATCTAGAAAGTTAAAAATAAATTGTATCCAAAGCCAGTTTTATCCTGTGACATGAAATTTGGTTCAAATCTCCAAAGGACCCATACTCCAAATCAGCCATTTTCTGTTGAAGAGACCATTTTTAGGTGTTTTCGGCATTTTCCACAGTTATACACTTATGGCAATGATTAGATTGCTGTTCAATTTGAATCAAGTGCTAGACAGAAAATGGTACTTCATTTATATAGTGCTTTTCCACCTTACAAGGCCTTCAAAGTGCTTTCCATTCCACTTCTTATTCACCTACAGATGACGCAGCATCAGGAACCACTGGGGATTCAGTATCTTACTCAAGGATACTTTGACATGGTTACAATGGCATGGGATCAAACCCACAACCTCTGATGACCACTCTACCACTGATCCACGACAGTAGACAAATAGGTCACACTAAACTCCAAATCTTTTGAGGCGTTGGCATGGCGACGAATATAGTAGGTTGGGTTCCCAAAAAGCGAAGCTACATTAACGTAAAAGAAGACAATCCCATTTAAATGGGCCTTCAGTCTACAGTGAACGCGTTACATCACTTGAGCGGCAAAGCAATAGAAGATAGATCTTATCCATCAGCCGTGTATGTTTCCCACTGTAATCAGAGCACGCGGGAATCCATTACAGCCGAGACACGCTGTCTGAAACTTGTCTCCAGTTGCTGGCAGCCGCTCGCCATGTCTTGGCGGCGAGGAAAAAAGTACCCAAGTTAAACAAGACTGGCACGGAGATAGTGTTTGGAGAAGTTTTCAACTCTGGCTTGGAGCCTGTGGACAATCCTCTCTCCACCCATCTCTCTCTCTCTCTCTCTCTCTCTCTCTCTCTCTCGGCGTAACTTTTGGATTTAGGATGGAACAACTCGGAATGACCTTGTCATGGCGGCCGACAGCATCCGTGCACCGCAGATGACGTGTAATAGAAGTCGATGGAAGTATGAAAACATATGGAGCGCGCTCAAAACAAGTGCGATTCGGAGTCATGTTATGGCAGTGTGTCAGTTTCGCACGTTAACCACTGGCATTAAAATGACGGCGGCCGAGTGCAAAAGGTGAAAGCCAGCCTTCACAAATGGAAAAACGAGACGGTCCCTTACCTGTCTGCGAGTCAGTCGAGTAGCCAGGCCACAAATGAGCACAGAAAAGTGATTCCCTCTCACAAAACACCAGCTTGCCTTTGGAAGCTTCCACAAACTGCCTCTTCAGTCTCAGCTCTATCTCCCCCCCAAAAAAGCCTCCTCACGCTGCCTCTAATCCTCTCTCAAGGAAGTCAGGCCCGCTCCAAATGCTTCAACCAGACTTCTCAGCCGTTTTTTTTTTTTTGCCGATTATTTTGTTGGCTGGGATCATTAACTTTGTCCCATGAGAACACGTTAAAAGAACCTCCTTCCCGTGGGAGGCTGTCAATCACACGTGTAGATGAGGAGCAGGGATTGGCCACTGTGGGACTCAACATGATGGATGGGATGGGTGGGTAAAAGGTTCGAGGGGGGAAACACAGCTGAGCCTCCTGCGCCAACATTTATAATAGACTTGTATGTACTAAACAGGGACTAGTGAGTAAAAATGTCAAATGTGCCTTTTTATACAATTCATCCTCTTTTAGTGGTTTTAGCGCAGTCTGTACACTCAGCGGGGGGGGGAACGAGAGCAGAGAACATAAAGCTCTGGTTGCCATGACGTTGCGTCCAGAGCGACGACGCATCCTGGAGCCGCGGCCAAGCGCCCCTCTGATCTTTTCACTGGCGGACCTTCCAGCTCCGTCGTGACGGCCTGTTTGTTTCTCACCGCAGCCTCCCGCTGTCTGTCACTGGCCAACTCCCTGCAGCATCCCGGGCCAATTTGAACCCGCTAAAACACGTTTGTAAAGACACTTTAAGGGGATAGCACAAAACCTGAAGAGGGGTCGCTCGGCTCCCAGTGACCGCAATGAAATTCCCCACAGTGGAAACAAAGAATGAATTAAGGAAGGACCTTTGGTGATGTGACTCCTTAAACATTCTAGCACGTTTGTGGATTTTTAAGCAGCAGTAGCAAAAACATCCAACATCTCAGGGGGAAAAAATGGTGCAGTGCACTTAAAGATCCAGCAGACGGCACTGTGGTGAAAAAAAGCTGCAGCGATTCTGTATTTTCTCAAATAGTGTTATTTGCTCGTGATGGGGAAATGAAGCTTCATGAAGCATGTGTGATATTTTTTTACTCCTCTAGATGGTGCTCTTGGTTTTAAGATAAAGACGTGTGCAATAGAAATTGATTAAACCAAGAGTGCCATTCAAAAAGTATCGCAAGTGCTTCATGAAGCTTCATTTTCCCATCACTACTATTTACTAATGGTGCGGCAACAAATCGCTTATAAAATTAATCGTTTTGAGCTTAGAACTTAAAAGTCTCCAAATCTTTTTATTTCAAAGGTAATTATGGTTTGATTTCTGTAATCCCTGACTGATTGTCTTTTGTGTTTAATCTGAACAAGACGGACGAAATATACATGTCATACCACAATTTACCAAAGTGATGGAAAGGTCAAAGTATGGCGCAAGAAAGGATCTGCTCGTGATGCAGAACACACAAGCTCATACTCACTCATCTATATTGATGATGTAGCTCGTGACTGTAGCAGCAGAATAAATTCTAAAGTCCAGAAAACATTTTGTCTGGTAATTAACAGAAAAAAATGCATCTAAAAATGCATCTAAACTAATTGGAAGAGTCTTCATCATGCAACAAGACAATCCAAAATACGGATATATGTTAACACAACAAATGACTTCATCGGGGGGGTGGGGGTGGAAGCACTAATCACCAGACCTTAACCCAATAGAGTATGCATTATACCTCCTGAAAAGGCGACTGACGAGAGAAAATCCCAGAAACAAAAGAAGAACTGGAATAGGCTGCAGTAAAGGCCTGGAAAAGCATTTCAACCAAGAATGCAACCGTTCTGGTGAAGTCAATGGATTGCAGGCTCGATGCAGTAATTGCAAGTACTTTGAGTAGCGGTGCAAGAATATGAGAAGACATGCTCGATTATAGTGATTACCACCATATTTACTATTTTCCCAGTTGACTGTTTTAGATTTAAAGCCTCCAAGCGTGCAAATATGCATTAGCATAGATTCGTGATGGTCTTCTGCGTCTTACATACAAATTCCGCTTACGTTATCGCCGTAGGAACAGAACTCTGTCGTCAACGGAGGACCACCAGTACTGGAAAGTGGGATGGAACCATTTGGTGGTTAAAGATACTTTCCAATAAAAATGGCAAAAATGCGTCTCTAACCGAACTGAGATGCTTGGTGGAAAGAGTGCTGCGGTCCTACCTAAGTGGTTGATGGCCTACTAATTTGGCAATATAAAAACCACCCCGCATGTATTAGTCACTTCTCATTCATGTCACAATAATTTACAGCCAGGAAATTGACTTGAAAGTGTCACCGCTGCCGCCCTGCAGCAATAAACATCCATAAATTGTCTGTGAAGAAATAAATGGCGGAATCTCATAGGCAGGATTCATCTCGGCGCAATAAAGTGCAATAAGACCGCTGACATTTACATTTGGACTGCGGTGGCCTTTGAGGCCAGAGGGGAATCCGGGGAGGTCAAAATGCCGAGGTCAATCCGAAGTCACGTCCCATTTTGGATTCAAATAAAAAATGTTTGCTTCTGCTTTGAAAAAAAAGTGAAAAGGATCGACTGTATTTTTGCGGTTTTGGAGCCGTCCCCAGCTCACCCCGTGGAAACCCGACGTGCTCCAACGCCAGGTTTGTCTGGCTGGAGAACTTTTATTCTTGTGCATTCCTGCACACAGGCAGCAATTACGCGTCCACACCAAAACAAATATGATATACTCTGCGCAACCAAACATTTGACATCCACTGTGTCACATTCGATCAAGTCCCCGTACAGACAAAATCGTTTTTTTTTTTCTTACTCCAGTTACTGTGAGCGAGCCGGGGCCTCATACTTTCACTCCTAATCAAATCCAGAGGTTGCAAAGCTGACAAAAACAATTCCGTCTTTTATTCATGCGAGCCGCAATCAGAGTGCTGACACGCTTGTTATTATAATCCCTATAAAGACGGAGAAACAGTAATAAAAAATACTCCCTAATCAATAAGTAACACGGCTGTCAAAGTGTTGAAAACAAATGAATATTCATAGAGCTTAAATAAGGCCACTCGCACCCTGAAGCAAAAAGCTGCGCTTGCCAGTTGGCACATGAAGACTGGAAAGAAGCCAGAAAACCCCAACAGAACGGCGCTGATAAGAAGGAGAAGAAGAAACACACGATCTTAAAAAGCAAATACAAAGCGACGTGAACTTTGATCCATGTGAGTTAAGTGGAAATGAAGATATCACAAGAGACCAGACCGGCCTCTGATAGCTACACGATAGATTAGCGCAATGCTACATAAACACAATATGTTATGCATCTGTTTTTTCTAACTCAATATTTTTATTTCAGTACAGTTGTGTGCAAATTGAAGTCTGAATTCATTGTCCAAATGTTTGCACAAGAAACCCTGGCGACATTCAAGAAACTAGATTGTGCCAGAAATCAGTTTTGGCACATGAAACTAAATTTGGATTAGAATTCGGAAAGCTCATGGTCCAAAGCATACCACATCATGCACATAATCCTGTTCAGGGTTACGGAGATCTGGAGCCAATTCCATCTGATTTTAGGCGAGAGGGTGAGGTACACCCTGACTAGCCGCCAAGCACATGCTAAAGACGAGACAAACAATTCACACTCGCTTGGCTAACCAAAACAGCAGCACTTACAGAGTAATTTGCAAATTTGCATATTTGTGGATATTCTGGGGAAAGTTATTGATCCTTTTCACAGTTTTTGTGCTTAGGTCAAAGCCACGTGTAATCTAATGGAATCTTGGGCCTAAGTAACTTTATGGAAATGATGGGAGGAGCTTCATTTAGTCAGGCCATAGCCTTGTCTAATAGAAAAAAAGGATTTTGCCGCCATCTTGTGATATTTATTGGTAATTACAAACCTTTGTCTCATCTTAACTTACTCGTTATGCCTGGCATGCGCTCAAGAATAGACAAAGCTGCCGATGCACCCTGAACCCTTTTATTGTTTAAATGGTAAGAAAACAAATTAAAAAGCACATTTGCGCACAAACTGCTGAGCGCCACAACTCACGCCGACACAACTCAACTCAACATTCAGCGTTAACAGCCAGCCAACTCTAGATTGTCATTCGCTGACACCCGCGTCACTCACAAAGGCCTCGCCTTTGAAAGCCATACACATTCAAAGTCACAGATACTACAGCAGAATGTGAGGATGGAGACCCCAAGTGGACAAAAATGTTACCTACAAAGTGAATAATAATGAAAGTCTATTCTATCACCTATCGATGGGATAGTCCATTGAAGACTCAATAAAATACAAAAAAATTCAATAGATGCAATTAGCATATGTGGTTAGAGCTAAGAGACGTCTTTATTCTGCCCATCTGCCTCATTTCATCATTCTGCATAATCGTCAATTATATTTTCCTTTCACCTGACATACATTGTAATATACTGATATCATTCTTTAACGTTATTCCCGTGATGCAAATGAAGGCCTCCAGCCATCCTCACTGAAACAACAAATCTTGACTTTTGCTCCTTCCTGTTCATACTGTTCTCATTACACCAAGCAGGCCGAGTCACATTCAATTCCGCAGAGCCGCGCGCGCACACACACAAAAACATCATCATTGTGGGAGCCAAAAAGCAAGCCTGACTTACTGTACTGTGATGTGTGGGATCCACAGAGGAAGTGATGCACGGGATCAGCTTCAGCATCCACTCCAAGAGCACATGGATGAGGGACTAAACAAAACACACGCACACACCCTCCATGCCGCACCCTGAACCTGCCCCGGGCCACAGCCGGAGGCTCACGCAAGCGTAAAATTTGGCCTTGGAACCGTCACTTCCGCGGGGCTTGCCCCATGGATTCCGCGCCCAGAAACCCCCCGCCCGCCATTTCTCAAGGGTAAGACAAAGGGGTAGCAAATGGGAACACAAAGCTATTGCAGGGAGGAGGGGGGCGGGGGGAGTGGGGGATGCATAAACCTGACAAACAGATGGGATCGGTCTCTATGGGGCTGGGCCTGCGCCGTCGCATGTGTGCATCATATGGGAAACTCCATCATCATCATCAGAGATTGGTGGCGTGATCTCGCACATGCTCAGAAGCCTAATTGACTTTTAGCTATCAAGGATGTCTTTTTAAGCCCAGACGGCGGGCGTTTAACAGGAGCCGCCCCCTCGTCTTGACAATAAGTAATGAGACCAAGACGCGGCGACGAAGGTTCAACATTTTAATTGCTTTCTTCCCTCCAGAGGGAAGGCGGGGCTCGCCATCCGCAAGACGCAATCAAAGCAAACAATCCGAAATAAATGAGGGCGATCAAAGCCGAGCCAATTTACACACAGTGTAATTGACTTTTCCCCGGCAGCGAGCGGCAAGCGGCAGCGAGGCGCTTTGATGGCATTAAAGGTGCCAGCAGCCAACCAGAGAGAGAGGGGAGGCTACCAAAGGGTTGCTGCGCCGCGATGGGTGATACAGTGGAAGCTCTAAAGTAAAAGGCCCCAAATAGAACACCATTTTGAGTTTAACCAAAATGTTGTGAGAAAAATATTCCTCTGAAGTCAAACACAACTTTGAGATGCAAGATGTCACATCCAAAAGCATTCTCGTAAAATGGGCCATTTATTCTTCACAGGTTAATTTTTATTTTATTTTTTTAATTTATTGTTAACCTTTCTTGTGCAGGTCCTTGGCCATGCAGATTGGAGGATCTGTATACCTTTTTATGCCAGAACAATTTTTTTTGTAGTTAAATTTCATTTTTAATTTGTTATTTAAAAAAAATATTTTCATTACGAATGAATATTTTCTAAAATTAAAATATATATATATAATTAATTAACTGAAAAGTATTTTTTATTTTTTTCTCAAGTGTGTATTAATAATAATTGGTTATATTTAATTAGCCAATCATTTATTAAAATAAAGGCTAAATGTGTAAAATTACTTATTTATGTGCAAATGTCTATCATTACATATTTTAAATCCATGTTTATTTATACATTTATAAATGTATTCATATATACAGTATTTAATTATTAAAAGTGGAAAATTATTCATGTATAAAATTAGGGGGCGGCCATTTTGTCAATTGCTGTCGACTAAAAATGACATCACAATGATGTCAAAATGGCCACCCTCTGAGATGGATAAAAACGGGTTCATTTGGCTGTTTTTATATTTATTTATATTCTTCAAACGTAATAATAATCAGACTAGCATGTTTAGACTATGTTGCGTACATTATCACTGTAAAGACATTTTTGGAGTTTGACTTTTAAATGTTCAAATGTTGAAGTCTTGCAAGCCAAATTCATTCACTTCACATGAGCCCCGGCCGGCACCCTATGAGAAATTTGTTGAGAAATTTGAAGAGGTGAGCTGTCATCCAGCAGGACGTGATAGTCATCTTCCATATATGCCCAAAGCATATCATTTTTGTCTTGAGGAATTCAGCAAAAATGTGAAATCTGCTCTCAAATTAAATGGGTTGTTCCTGTCCATGCGTCACAAAGTTCCATGTATAACAGTTAACTCGTTTTTATGTCATCCCACTCAGTACATTAGTTTTTATGAACTCCCCGCTAGCACAAAGAAAACCCATGTATAAATCTTATAAACTGGCCCAGGGGGTGTTAATAAATCCATTTATTTGAGGAATTTGCCTTAAAACGCAGACATATTTAGTTTTACTATCAGCGTTCAAGGCCAAATTGAATTTCATTTACAAGCCTGTCACAGAGAGCAGAGGGAGAAACAAACAAGGTCAAATAACACATTTGCTTGGACGGACAAAGAAAAGCGGTTGTACGCTTAATTAGGGTGAAAGCAACTCGGGTGTATTCTTACACTGCCTGACAACACAGCTTTGGGAACCACAGAAGACGGATTCTTTTTGAAAGGCGCCTGCCGCATTCTTTGCTGCTTGGAGAACTTTCTAATTGGTTCCAGCAGTTTCCCGGGGTGTTTAAAAGAGACGAAGAAGAAGAGTTTCCCGCAAGAGAGATGAAGTCATCGCACACGTTGGTAAGAAAAAGGCCAGGCAGGCACATAAATGCATCCACAATTACTCGACTTGTGATTATGGCAAATTACAGTGCACTTTCAATACCAATGCGGCACTCAGACATTAAAATGCAAAAGTAGATTTAAAATCGGGAAAAGCAAACCACAATATAAGATTTTGTTATTTATCATGATTATTATTTCTATAATTACATATATGATAAGATTTTCACCTTTTTATACTTTTTCAAACTATGTTTTTCCAATGACATAATTTCTTTTATTTACATAATGAAAATTTTAAGACTGACATTTTACGCCTAATTTAAAAAAAAAAAGATTTTTTGTTAGACATTATATATATTTTTGTTATAGTTTCCAACATTTCTTAAGTTGACCAACTTTGCTTTCATACAATAATAAATATTATCACACCGTTACTGTTAAACGATGTACACTATTATCATTACTGTATTATTATGATTATTTTATTGTTATACCTTTATATACACTTTTTACACATAAAAAAAACCTGAAGTGGTGATTAAAAGTCTACACACCCCTGTCCAAACACATCAGCATTTCAAAATCATTTCGAACTTTTCTTGAACTTTTAAAACTCAACTAGAAAAACAACATCTTTTAGCAAAGGGAAAAGGAAAATAAACAACTGCGATAATGTGGTTACATAAGTCTGCACACCCTTATACAACTGGGCATATGCTGTTTTCAGAATTAAACAATTGCAAACTGAAAGTGCTTCTGATTAAGCCCAAATAAAGTTCTGATGTTGTACTAGTCTTAATTCTTACTTCTTCTTTTTTTAAATTGGATCTCAGTTGTTTACTTCTTACTTGTGCCCTTTCATAAATCTTTTTTTTTTTTTAATTGAGGTGTACAGGTGATGACTCACATTACAAATCTTGGTCTCATTTTTTACATCACAAAACCTGAGTAATTGGGTGTGTAGAATTTCCTATTGCACTTCTTCAAATTGTTTTCTTTTATTGATTGATATATATATAAGACAACAAAACCTTCTGGCATTTTTTTAAAAATGTATTTAATATATCAGTGACTGATTTTCCATTTAAGATTTATTCCACTTTTATAAAAAGTTCAGATTTGGGGGAGGTCAAAGCCCTAATCAGGGACATTTTAGAGAAATGGGCAAAAATATTTAGATCTAGTAGCTACCGGTAATAGTCAGTAAAATCATAGAAATATTTTTGTTCATCAAATCCCAGAATATTTTTGCAGAATATTATAAAATGTTCATAAATTTGAAACTCTAATTCTACACGATTCTGATTTTTGATGGTGAGTATGAGCCGGAATTGTTCCAAATATGGCATCCGAGAGCCGCTATTGCGTGTGACCGCTGCTGCTTGTGAGAGAGGAAGTGAGTGAGTGAGTAAAGTGTACTCCACAACCTCTTATGACCAAAAGAAAGCGGCGTGAACATCTGTTGTGTTTCGCCGTCATCAGGCGTAAAAACATAAAAACAGAGCAGTCATGTCCGGAGGCACAAGTCCAGATGTTGCCAATTGAGGCAGCAACATCGGGGAGTTTGGAAAAAGCAAGCGTGTTTGGTGGCTAAAAATGGCTTCTTAAAGGTGAAATGACCGCCAACCCGATCTATGTTGTGTTGTGGACCATCCCCGCACGAATAAACGTAAACAGACACCGTCTCCATGGCGACAAACTATTCCTTCAAGGCGGTTGAGGACACCTTGGCTTCGGCTTGCAGCAGCGGTGTCACCGATAAAAGAATGCTCTCGCGCCGGACAGCTGGCGCTTCGGCTAACACACACCCACACGGGCGGCCCATTTCCATCCACACTTATTGGCTTCGACAACGAGGGTGAGCGAACATCCGCACCCGCCCTTGTCAAAACAAGCGGCCCCAGAGAGCCGACAGCTGCTGATGGAGACGTTTTTGTTTTTTTTGTCCTTTAATTGGAATTTCGGAACGTGAGATGGACACGTTAGATTAAATATGGCAAACTCATGCAAATGATTGTGTATTAAAATGAGCTGACTTCACTTCATTGTACCCACAACGGGGTATACCGGAGACTATTTCAACGTACACTAATGGTGATGGTTGATACCGCATATTTCCCTAACGATACCGAATAAAACAGCGTATAGAATTGCTGGTGCTAGATTTCACTTTCCTTTCTTTGGTCCTTCCTCGGGTCTCCTGACGGCTCTGGCTGGAAGTGTTCGGTTCAGGTGAACGGTATGGGATTTTTTAATAGGTTTTAGGTGAACTAAAGAAGAAGAAAAAAAGAAAAGGAAAAAAAAAAAAGAATAGCAGATAGTGATATCGCCAATACAAATACCAATAATATTACTTCACCTAAATGATGTCAGAAATTGTATTTCAACTGTTAGCCTATTTAACATTTCACTTCCAATAAGATCGCGGAAATGTTTTTTGATATCAATATTATTTTGATACCAATACTGTTGTCGAAAATTGAAAATTATTTCATAAATATTCTCCTTATTGATACAATACAAACAAAAGGAGAGGCTGGTATTTCAGATACTGATATACTGTAGATAGCAATATTTTATTTTTTTTTCTTTCCAAAATTAAAGATGGGAAGTTTACTATGATTCTATGTTTAGTAACATGCGGTGTAATACTTATCGAAGTAGTGTTAATGCAACATCTACTTCACTATTTTTGTGAGCTTCGATAACTTACAGAACAAATAAATCCGTTTGTAAAACGAGATTGACAATATACAGTCCCTCATATTGAAGTCATCATTTCAGCATGTAAATATAAAAACTCACATGCATGAAAAAAAATATTGTGTCCAAGGAATCGATGACAGAACTGGAGATTTACGCATCGTGTGCTTCTCTCACTGCATTTAATTCCATTTTGGTGAGGATAATTTCATTTTAATGCAATATGGCCTTTGACCTGCGCCAAGTTGTGGAGAATTATTGCATAGGGTTCAGTTTGTGTTAACTTAGCTTTATGCTTATTTCAAAACCCTTCTTGAGACTTTTCCTAATTAACGCATTTGCACTTTTACACAAGTGAAAAAGATTCGGTGTTGATATGCGGACCACAATCTTTCCACATTTAGCGATTTAGGTCTACACTCAACTGTGCAGGTGTTCCCAATGGAGTGCATACAGTATATCTTATAAATATACTGTAATTCCACAGCAACAGAGGCTTTGCCAAGAATTTTTTAGAGAAGTCATAAAAACAGAGGTAGGGGAGGTTGACTCATTGCAGCAAAAGCAGATGCTGGAGTACAAAAGTGTCATGCAAATATAGTTCACGGTTATTTTTGCATGATACCAAATTTTTACCAAATTGTTTACAACATCATACTGACTACATGTGACTAAAACGAAGTTTCGTGACACTTCACAAGAGCTAAATATTTATCAATTTGCTTTGGGCTATATGTTAGCATTTTATATATATCCTTTCTCAGTTGAAATAGTAGCTGACTAAAGACTCAATATAAAATCCCTATCAGTCTTTATTCAATCCTCATAAAGCTACCGTCATAATTTCTGTTCTCAGGAAGGAAGGAAGCACAAATTTGTCCTGTTAATCTTTAGCATGTTAGCATTTGATAATTGGAAATAGTAACCAATTACAAAGGGAATTGAAAATCTTTATCAATCAGGCTTAGCACTTTTTGTAAACACGTTTTCGTTAGCATTCGACCTACCTGAGCAAATTTGTGCACTTAACCTCCCGTCCATGCGTTTTAAAAGTTATCATTGTGACTCGGGCACAGGTTATTAGCAAGCTAGCTGTTAGCTACGAATCTCAACTTCTTAAAAATCTGAAAGAAAACGCGTTACGTGTTAGCAACAGGTGGCAGGCCCATAATCTTTTTATGGTGTCTTCCACAACTCATTCAGACAAATTTCCATTCCAACTGTTGAAGTCATCATAATCTTTTTACATCACCTCATAATTCAGTTGTACCTGCACTCAAACGCTATTTTGTATGAATCTGACCAAATTAAAAGCAGTAGTTTGGTGTGCAGGCCAAATAACAGAAAACAGCAAAAGTACAAACAAGCCTGCATGCAGCTTGTGTGTGTTTTTTTTGTTTTGTTTTTTTAAGATACATCCTGCTTCCTTTCACTCCAAACGATCCCCCCCCCCCCTCACACAGCACCCATGATTAATACTTTGCAGCACCTTTTCAAACCACAGCAGAGCCGCTGGAGCTGCTGTGCATCAATGCGTTTGTGCATCTAAAGTGTTTATGTAGGCTGTCATCATTTCCATAAATTAGCATCCAAGTATTAGGGGATATAAAAAGACTTAAAGTGTGGCTGCAGCTGTATTTGGGCTTATGCATGAGGATTTATGCCCTCACAGTCACCTCAGCCTCACTAGCTTGGCTAGTCTGTAAAGTGGAGATAAAAGACCTGCTCTTAATTTGTATAAACTTGCTGCCACTGGGTATTTCGCTCTCTCTCACTCGCTCGCTCTCTCGCTCATACTCTCTATCAGATCTTACCTGGTTCCCCATGGCTGCGGTGCTAAGTGTTCCTCCCTGGTGGATAGAGAGCTGAGAGTGTGCAGGCAGGCGTTAGGCAGCAGCTGCTGCGATTCCCGGAGGTAAACAAGGCAGGAGGCAGAAGGTGGAAGGTGTTCTGCCTCTGCCGCTGTACACTCCCATTATCGGGGTGTGTGTGTGTGTGGGGGGGGGGGGGGGGTGCATACATACTTGGCTGTCATCTCTGCTGCAGGTTTACACAGGAGCACGAAGAGCCTCCGGTGGGGTGGAGAGAGTGCTTTAACCCTTTTGTGGAGGCCCAGAACAGCAGGCCGTCGCAACCTAAACATGACCGAGTACATCAGATGGAAATGTTAAAGTGGTAGAATAAGGCTTTAAAACTATACTACTGGTCTAGGAATCACTTCATGGTTTGGGTCCTGAATACAATAAGGGACTGCTAATTGACTCAGGTCAATCAGAGGAGCCCAGGTTTCAAAGCAAACATGGTGACGCAGCTTTTAGCTGTTATGCTGCACGCAAATGGATTGCCAGCAGAAGTGAAGTCAACCGCAAGTATAAACGCTTTTCAAGAAGAAAAAAAAAATCAAGCAAAAACTGCCATTGACGGCTATAAACGTCAAATTTTCCTTTTAACTATTTCTACTAGTTTAACATTTTTTCCCCACTTTTGTTAAAAAAGTATGAAAACCTAGAAAGAAATGATTGTACATTTAGAACAAATAAAATTTGTGATTAATCGTGAGTTAACTAGTGGTCATGCGATTATTTACGATTAAAAATTGCCTGACGCCCCTAATTTTTAATAATGTTTTCCTTAAAAAATAAAATAATTTAATTTGTTGTTTTTTTTAAATATTTTTTTCTTAAAAAAAAAAAGAAGTTTTTTCGTATGACTTCGCTAGTTAACTCGCGATCAAATTTTATATCTGTTCTAAATGTACGATAATTTTTTTCTAGGTTTTCATACTCTTGTTAACAAAAGTAAAAAAAAAAAATTTAAACTAATAGAAATTGTTCAAATGAATTTTTGACGTCTATAGCCGTCAATGGCAGTGAATGAGGTAATCAATCATAAAGGGTCCAGCTAACTCGTGATCCTAACGGTGACAAGTGCTATGGAAAATGGATGGATGGAGCTACAGTACTGTACAACCATTGCATCAAAAAAAAAAAAAAAAGTAGAAAAGCTAAGTAAGTTCCCTATATGCCAAACAGATGTTCTTGAAACTTAAAGATTTTTTTTAATTATTTTTATAAAAGGGTACATGTACATGTGAAGTAAACCTGAAAGTAGTCAGGCTAAATGATAAGAGGAAAAAAAATGAATCTCAAGCTGAGAAGCTGCCAGTAGCCAGCGGGTCGGAAGCTACAGGGAGCAAGTATTTATGGTTTTGGTTTTCTCCACCCTTAATGATCATTCATTCTGTGACATCCTGACTCACACACATGCACACAAATCCCACGCCTGCAATAAATGACATCACTTTTGAGGAATCTGCTGCTCATCCCTCAAGATTGGAAAGTCAGAGCGAGAGTTCCAACGGTCACAGACCATAATTGTACGCTCACAAACGATGCACTCAGCAATTAGTCGTCTGATCTTTTTTTTTTTTTTTAGTAACTGCTATGGAATTTTGCTCAAAATTAGTAGGAGAATGAAGGGAAATAGCACCAAGAGACTATATTTATCCTAAAGAACTTTTTTTTTTTACAGAAACACACAGAATAAGAAACAAATGTCTCAGTTGATTTTCACAACTTGTTTTGAAAGTGACAGTGGTCTGTCCACTCTATTATATTTGAGATCATCATCTAGTGAAAATATTATGTTCTATGTGGTTTCTAAGCTCCCTCCTACGGATTCGTCTGGATTTTTGTTAGTTTTGGACACGACTGCTGTAACGCATGGCGCGGTCATGAAAGTGAATAACCACGCTTCATGAAATGCGACGCCCCCAAACACTTTAGCCTCACATGTTCTTTCCGCGGTCTTCGGGACTGCCACTTGGGGGGTACGCTTATCTAGACCCCCCCCTACTTATTCAGTTGTGGAATGGGAATACAGTACTAAGGAATGTCAAACGCACCACAGTCTTTAGTTATTATGGACCAGGGTGGAAGATTTTGGATCTCTGCCTTGTCTGTTCATTGATGGTGCACAAGAACACCCAACGGTATTTTCGGGGGGAGTGAGCGGGAGCCGTAGCCTATCCGAGGTATAACCTGGACTGCTTGCCATATTGACAAACAATACGATAAAAATAAAATATATATTTGATAAAAATGGGTGGACCAAACATGGAGAGAAGTCGCTTCTTCTTCTTATGAAATATTGGTAATAAAATTAGCATTGCTAACCACATATACGAACAACCCGATAACCCATTTCTTGGTAGCGTTATCTAATCAATATGGGTAGTTTTTAGCCCTTGTTGAATCATAATCTTGCATTCTGTAGAAATAACCCAGCATTGGCTCAATCCCTTTTGAACCCAGCACCGGATTATCTATTTCACCCATTTGGGTTACCTTTAACCTAACAGTAAGCGTGCATGTTTTACTAGCGTGGAAATGTGGAATACCTGAAGAAAACACTTCCGCATGGCGAGAACATGAAAACACACACAGATGTTCCGACCGTGATTCGAATCAGGATCTCCAGACCGTTTGGCAGACGTGTTAACCAGTACCCAACTGTGCTAACCATGGAGAATGTGGGAAGAGTCACACAGGATGAACGTCCGAACTGCGAGGCAGACGTGCTAATCACTAGTTTACCGTGCTGCCTGCCCAGGAACACGTGGGTTTTTTGCTTGTTTTAGTCAAGCAGGCCAACATTTGAAAGCATTCTTTTAAACCGCCTATGCGTCGTAATTAAACCCGTCCATCTTCTTTAATCTAAATACCTCTAATGTTGTGCAGACTCATTGCTTTAAAGAGAGTACTGAGGCAGACCTTTTCTCTCTTAGCCATCCGTCAGGTAGCATAATGGCCGCCTGGAGATACGGCCGGCGTGATGAGCGCCATTTCCCTGAACCGCGATAGCAGCGCACACGCCGGTGCTGGCTGGCGAGCTGTGCTGACTCAGGGCTTTTGACACGGCGTGGGCGGGCGGAGAGAGACGGTGGGCGGCGTAACCGGAGATGACCTGCCGCAGGTCACGGTGGAAGGCAGACCATTATGACTCATGGAGAAATATTTGGACGTGACCCGGTACAACGAAGTGAATGAGGTGGATGGAGAATTTGGAAAGAATAGCAGAAAACATTACTAAGCAGTACAAAAGTATTGATGTAAACATGTGCTCAAATTGTTTTCTCAATTATACATGAATTATAGCTGTTCGTAATAGATGCTACTGGGCATTTGAGTAAAAACCCACAACCTTTAGTAACTGTTGCATAGTCTATCAAGCGTTCCAAACCAACAAGGGCTTTCACCATCTGCAATCCTTGGATAAATACCACCCAACTTTTGTAAAAATAAAAAGTACATTTCACATAGACACAGGCAGAAGGTGGTGCAATAGGCTTTGAAGGTTAAATCCACCATGAGGAAATTAAAGCACAGAGATTGCAGAGTAAAAGTCAGACAAAGGAAAAGAGAGGGCAAAAGCCCTTCTATATAGCTAACTAGCTAGCTAGCCTCCTTTTTCATTACCATCACTCAAAAACAAAAAAAGCAATGGGCCTTTAATAGCTCATTATCTGGCGGAAGTTTGCTAGCAGCGCAGACAATAACTAGCATTGACGTTGCGGTTCCTTTGATACGTCATAGCAGCGGCCAAATTGTGGCACGCGTTGCCATCCTGTCGCAGTACAATTCAGAGTGACAGCAACGTGTTTTCTGAAGAAATAGTACTAACGTTGACATTTCTGTAGCGATGACTGACACAGCAGTTAACGACGTAGCATACTTTTGGCAGCAATCATGGAGAGGAAATGGCAAAAACGTTGCTAATTTGTGACAAATAAGGAAAAAATAACAATCTATAGATGGACAAATTGGCGCTGCATCTATATAATGTACGTCTACGGTAACATGATGTTAGCATGATGAGCTAGCAACTGAAAACCATTACAGTAGTTTTCGGGAGCAGAATCGAAGCATGCGTTCATCACGTTCGTCACAGCTTTTGTGGTAAGAAGAGTTCTTTCTAGCCAATGAGAATGTTTGCGGAGGTCTGAGGCTTGGCAAGGTGCCAGTGAAGTTGAAGTGAACTGATGTTCTGTCAAACACAATTTGAGAGCATCGCCAGAAACAACAACCCACCATTCCAGTGATAACAATCAATATTGAATGCCTTTTCGGAACGATCAGTACAGTCCCGTTCCAGCTCTGTGGGAACAATGAGTGAGTTCTTTTCGCAAACAATCCGAGGGAGGAAAGTAGTTTTGTAGATTGGAGAGACTTTTTCACAGTCCCGTCTTTGTGTTCTTCCAGGTATTAAGGAAGATGATGAATGAGCCGTTTATTTGCTTTCACTGCAGGATTTCGTCATGAAATCAACACGTTTTAATGCTTGTTCAGATGATGTTCTCACCTGGGCCACTTGAGCTTTGATGCAAACACACACAAACACAACACATGTTCACTCAATCTGCCTGAACTTGCGCTCACTTTAAAATGTGCAAGTGGCTTTGTCGGGAATTTTTGCTGATTCACTAAATTCCTTAATGCCGAGAGGAATAGAAGGGGCGGGAGTGTAATTTAAGTTCATCCGTCATCTTGTCCTAAACAACAACCGGAGCAGCGTTTGCTTTTTTTTTTTTTTTCTTCCACGGAATGCACTCAGCTATAATCATTTCCAAAGGAGGCCTCATTATTAACTGCAGGCACTTTGGTTTACAACTTTCATCTTTTTCAGGCTCGAGCTCAAGGAGGCTCATTTTTTCCCCTTTATATTAAATCCATTATTATGACCATAATATACAGTATTACATTATGGGTTTCATTTTTTTTTACTTTTTATTTATGCAGTGATGAGCACTATTGCCTCACAATTTCGAGGTTCTGGGTTAGAATATTGGCATCTTCTCCCCGTGCTTGAATGGATTTTCTAGAGACTATACTTTTTTGATAAGTTTTGATACATGGGCCCAGCACCAACAAGTCCGTTGGGATAGGCTCCAGTTCACCTATGAGTAGGGGT
The DNA here is from genome assembly GCF_051991255.1 of Vanacampus margaritifer. Lineage (NCBI taxonomy): Eukaryota > Metazoa > Chordata > Actinopteri > Syngnathiformes > Syngnathidae > Vanacampus > Vanacampus margaritifer. The sequence goes on from NC_135442.1 coordinate 11,946,856, forward strand.
GTGACACCGATTGGAAAATAGGTGATTTATTTCACCAATCCCAATCATTACATTTCAAAATGTTCCATGAATCATATCACACACATCCAGTGTATCAAGATTCAAGATAGATAGCGAATCTTTTTTTTTTGTGATGGATATAAATCAGTATAAATCGATTTGATTTGGCAAATGATTTGTTGAATTTTTAACTAACTTGAATAGTTTTGGCTTTGGAAAGATTTACCAAATCGTAATCTCACCGAATTGAACTGAATCAAATCAATCCACTTAAAAATGTACCGTTCTTGAATCGTATCGTACCCCATTTATTGAGATACGTATCGAACTGTATTTTATTGGCAAGATGCACACCCCTAATGTCGCCTAATGGGGTCAAGGATTACAGAAAAAATATATATGTTACTGCTATGATAGACAAATGGATGAAGCTAAATGATGGCTTTTTTGCCTTTTCATCTCTGCGTGTGGGCGGAGCATGCTGGCAAAAACAAAACTTCAATAGTTTGAAAATATTAAGCCTAATTATGAAATTGGTTGCAATACTTGTCTGTTTTAAAATAAAAGTGTCGTTACAATTTTTTTTTTTGCAATATAAGACTCAGTTTACCAATTTACAAAATCAAAGCTTGTCAACGTTGAGTAAATAAATATATTTGAGCTATACGCTAATTAACCACAAAATGACAACTAAAACTGCAGAACCTAATCTCGATAGCTATCTTATAAAGTAACATCTGGATGGTATGATAGATGGGACAAATAACTCAAAACAAACGTGTCCTGTTTTTGAGTGTGCAGCGTTGCGCTGCTAAAACAATTTCAAGCAGTGAATCATTCACGATGCAGCCTGCCAAAGAAGTGACACATTGCAATAGAGCCACATTGATCTGCTGCCTGCCCCTCGACGCATCCCCTCAATCCATACACTACACATCTGCACGTGTTTATATGCGCGTCAGGGGGAGAAGGAAGAAAAAAAAAACTCAAGAGCACAAAGCTAACTAAAAGCTGTTGTGTGTTTGGAACAACAAAACCATGTGTGCTCCTCCCGCACAAATAACAAATGATCGCACTCAATGAGGTCAGCGTAAACGATGAATAGGGATCAAAAGAAAAGAGTTTTTGATGAGAAATTAATAAGGCCAGCATGATAATAATAAAATATTGAACCAAATTCAATTTGTCTTATCAGTGAAATATTTGCTAAAAAGTTGGTTCATACCAATAGCGAGGCGTAGCCCTTTAGGGAATTTTATTTGGTAACCACTACTAGGCCATTAGAATTGTGCAAATCAATCAAACTACTCAATACGAATCCCGGGCTCATTATACAATGCTGAATTACTGAAAATTTGTCATGGCTATCGCAAATAATAGACGAGCAATCCTCTTGCATTAATTATATAGCACTTTGCATACATAGCAGGGTGTACAGTGGATTATTTTTTTTTTACTTTGTAGTTTATTTCTACACTCTGTACAAGATAAGCGGATTAGAAATGGATGGATACATGGATGGATGAAATCTAATCTTTGTTTTTTTTGTAGCTACTGGCAAGTAGTACCTGGTGTTGTACCAGGGGAAAACCCACGCAAGCACAGAGAGAACAATTTTTGTGCTTTGAACTTGGATTATTCCCAATTCACGAAAAAAAGCAGTTACAGAGTACAATTGCAACTTTCTTCCACTCTTATCTCATTGTGTGTACGCCACACATGCACGGCACCACACTGCCCCTAACAGGCCAAATGCGTGCACAGCAGGAAGGGCCAGTATTTATTATTTTGGCTATTATTTTGTATTCTCATTTTATTTACTTTACTTACTTATTTTTACTCATTTATTTTCTGGTGGTTCATTGAATTTATATTTAAAGGTGAGTTTAAGGATTCAAAGAATTTTTTTTTATTGGCATATCAACACACATTTTCATAGTATATGGAACGAAATATGAAACCCAAGTTAGCCAAGGAATCCCAAGACTTGTGGGCAAAAAAAAAAAAAAAAAATAGAGCAATAAAATAAGATAAAATAAATATTTTAAAGAGATAAGGGAGTGTCTTATTTATTTATTTTACTTTTTATTTATGGTTTAAATGTGTGGCTGCAACAGAATGAAAATGCAAGAGGCTTGAATTTTACAAGGTCATTTTGTACAAAACAAAAAGAGTATTGAAAAAAAAAAGTCTTCAAAGTTGCGGGATGAATGAGAAGGAGGCTATGGTGGTAATTTTGAGTAGTGTTGTGGTTCGGAAAATGGATGGCTGGATGAAATATAACCGTTTTTATTAATCGGGATTTCTATATCAATCGCACAACCCTTTTACTAAGTACTGTAATTCATACTGAGTGAGTTGTATGGGAATTGGAAAAGTGTACTTAGCATTGCTAAAAAAAAAAGACCAACATCTAAATAAATCCATGTCACAACCACAATGAAATCAAAGGCTGAATTCGCACTTAAAATGATGAGATACCAAACTGCGATGCTGAAGGAATTTGAAGGTTCAAAACTTAGTATACATACCAAGACTCTCTACTGGAACTCTGCAAAGATATTTCTGCCACGCTTGACCTTGAGCCAACATTGCAGGGTGACTCTCTTCCTTATTGGACACTCAGCCATCCCCCTCCATTCTCTCTTTTTTTTGTGTGTGTGTGTGGGGGAGGTGACCTTGGACTTCTCACATCCAGCTGCTCCCGATGCCAGCCGGGCCAACCAGTGGACGGCACGCCTGCTGGGAACAGTGGCAGCTCTCGGGCCAAAAGGACCGTCTTCTTGATGTCCATCAAGACGCTGCGAGCAAGATAAGATTTTCCAAATGAAACATCACATCTTGGGAGGAGGTCGCTCACATAAGGTGACAGAGGCACCTCAGCCTATTTTATCACCGAACGACATCAAAGCGAGCCACGGGAGTGCGGAAAGAGCCCCGGGCCGCAGTAATAACCCAAACAAACATCCTTCCATGTCTCTTTTGCAGAAAAAAATGGACTAATATAGATCAATAAAACGCCTGCACAACACTTTTCTCATAACATTATATTTAGTGTGCCACCTTTTCACTTACTGTGAAGTTGTTGTTTTTTTGCTTTCTGAAATGTCAAACATTACCAGGCTGCAAAAATATTTTTTGGCCTTCAGCTATAACAATGAATACTATTTGAAATGCTTTGAAGCAACAACTGCATGGTGATTTTACCTCTGGTCTTATGCTGCCTCTATGTGGTTGTTATAGGGAACTGTCTCACAGCCTCCGTGCCTAGAATAAAAAATAAAAAAAGCACAGCATTGAATTTAATGCATCTTTTCCATTCAAGCTGGCTTCTGTATCTAAGAAGCAGCCTTATTAGTCTTATTTGCAATAATCTTGTATCAAGTCGTTTGCACTGTGATGTAAAAACAAAGCATATTAAAGCATAAAGACTTTACCTGCCACAGCTCCTCACTGGGGAGATTAGATGTAGCTAATTACCTGAATAACTAAACAGATAAACAAATGAATTAAATACACACTTGGGGAATTTAGTGGATTGAGGATATGGTGTTTAATGCATGAAAGCAGCTGGGACAAAAGTAAAAAAAAAAGTGTGGTTAAGAACATATTTACATTCAGTATATTAGTTAATAACAAAAAATTAAGTAATTGCCTTTTTATATGGTTTCAGCAAAAGGACGTCAAATTTGTTTACATTCAGCATTTGAACATTCAGGGTTGAAAATTAAGTTAATAAATATAGAGTAAACATTTTAAAGGCAAATTTTTATTATTTAGAAAAAGAAACAAAAGTGTCATATTAATTGACAATAAATGCATGAAAATACATATTTGCACTGTATGTATATATGTATACATATATACATAGTATATAGTAAAATAAGTATGTATGTATTGAACTACCAGTGAGAATTTGCTATCAGTGGCTGATTACGATGGGCCATCGAGTCTTCATGATTTTGTCACACCAACGTTTCAGGCAGCGCATCTCCATTGTTTGTGGACAGGATCTGCCAAATATGTCCGTTTGCTTTACCAGAGGCCCGTTCCGGTGCAGTTCTAGTGGTTGAGTGAGTCCGGGATTGGCACGGCAGACTGATGGAGGGCGTGGAATGAGAAACACGCATCTCACCGAGAGGTCGAAACAAACAATCTCCTCTATCGGTCAGGATTGCATCGACGGGGCGTCTCGTCCTGTCTGCCAGGTTGTCCGCGCTGATGGCTCCGGATTGGCTGATAGGAACCCGATGTAATGAAGGTAATGGTTGCGTGGGTCCCGTCTGGTCGCCAGGGCCGTCGCTGCTGCTGCTGCGAGCCACGGGGAGGTGTGGCCTGCCTTCCGAAGCATCCAATGAGGTTTGCGTGGGGCTGACGGGCAGCTTGCTGTTACCTTGGCGACCGCTCAGCCCCTCCGACGATCCGAATGACTTCCATTCAGACATGTCTCCGAGGGAGCCTGTGAGAAAACAGACGTTGGACGTTTGAAGGTTGCATCTTCCTTGTACTTTGATGATTACAAATGAAGTGCAACCTCTTTTTTTCAAAAGCAACAGAAAAGAGATAAAGTAATGCTTTTGTCAGTCCATCTTTCGGAAAAAGTGTCAGAACAGGCATGGTAGACCAGAGCTTCGTACACACATTTGCTAAATTAGCTGCGGCGCACTGATCTAATGGAAATGCGCATGCACTGACGGTATTACCATTGATGTTAAGGTCAATAACATTCTTGCTGAAAAGTGGATGCCAGGTGTCCCAGAAGTGATCCTCCAAGGCCTCTTCTAAGCACAAAAGAGAGCACAAGACTAATGACTGTGCCTAAGTGAAAAATAAATACTTCTAGTGTACGTCTAATTATTCGACACGAGAGTATAATTACAGTTTACTTCACAGCATGTTGGGAGCATTTTAGATGAAGCATGAAGTTACTGACACAATGCCATCAATCTGAGTTATAAAAATGCTGTCAGAGACCATTGGGAGCTGCTTTTACAAACACACACACAGAAAAAAAAAAAACATTCATTCGCAGGTTTTAACAGAAAAGTACCCACATACAAAAAAAAATAAATAATAATAATAAAAAAAATAAATAAAAAAAAGCGAGAGCAATGATGATGACATGTCAAATTGGTAAAATTACCGAATGAACAATACTGAGCTCTCCAGAAAAAAAAAAGAAAGAAAGAAAAGTACTCACAGCAGCACACCTGAATTCAACTTTACCTGTAGTAAAGCTAGTTGGCGAGTTCCTCGACGCGTGCTCATCGCCGCTTCCCGAGAGCGGCCGGTCGTCCTCCAGCAGCAGGAGTCGATCGGACAAGACGGGAGAGCTGTTGTCGTAGGGGGACGCCTCGCCGCTGGACATGGATTCGTTGGAGGAGCACCTCTCCATCAGGGAGGCCTCATGCGGTGCAACCAGGCCTGAATCGCTAAACAAACAAACAAAAAAAGATGGATGCTACATGTGATCGATCATAAGAGATAATTGGAGACAGGTTGACACTCACGAGTAACGTGTGTCCTTACGCCGGAGCAAGTAGTCCACAACATCAGGATCGGTTTCTAGGAGACTGAGCAGCACCTCATTTTGCAGCTCGGCGGGAACCTGAAGGTCAACGCGCTAGCATTGTCAATGTTATATCGAATTGTTCATCGGATTGAGCAGACTATTGGTCAAACAGATATGCAAGTGAGGTAGCATGTTTCATGTGGTAAAAATTCTCAATTGACCAAAAAACACAATATTTATTCACACTTTAAAGGAGTCAATGACTTTGACCTAAAATAGACATATCAAATATGTATTTTTTTTTTAAACTTGAAAAGATATAAAATATTTGCTCAAGATAAGTATTCAACAATAATACATTTAAATTTTACTTTTGATCCAGTCCCATAATCCAACAATTATACTGTAGACGTATCTCTATTAATAGCGTAGTAAAGATCTTTGAAAATAATACATATTTAATCACCTATCTAAAAGTTACTTTCTCCTACCAATCAGGTTTCAGACCAAATTACTCCCCCACCACCACCACCACCACCACCACTGCTTTTCTAAAATTGACCAATGACATACAATCAGCATCCGATTATAATATGCTTACATGTGCGATATTCATTGATCTTGCTAAAGCTTCTGACATGGTTAATCACTATCTCCTTTGAAGTAAATTATATTTTATTGATCCGTCTACCGACTCATTCTTCTTCTTCTTCTTCTCTTTTCATCATCTGAGTGTATTTCCTTTCGGGGCAGCCAATCAGACTTCAAGATTATTAATAAAGGGGCACCACAAGGTTCATATTTAAGTCCTCTTCTATTCTCTATTTTTATCAATCACCTCCCAAAAGTCTGTCCCGACAGATTCATCTATACGCTGATGACTGTATATAATATACTGTTGTACTTTGGATTGCCTTCAAATTTCTGATTTTAATCGAGCCCAGCAATGGTTCTCATATAATATATATATATATTTTTTTTTTTTAACAAGAAGAAATCAAATGTTGTTTTGCACACGACCAGATTTTTCATCTTTACCACTACATTAATACATGTGGAAAAAAGTTTCTCAACAATCTAGTCACGTTGTACTCATAAAATTAGAACGGGTTTGCAATGATAAAATTAATAATTAAACATTATGATAAAGTATCAACTACTGTTTTAATATTTCAGGCTTCTTTTCACTACAACACAATTCAACTTTAAACCATGAAGAGCCTCCAAGTCGTCACCGCAGTTCTACTTTGTTTATCAGTGACTATAAAAGTATACTTGTAAAAACTTATAAAGTTAGTGTTTACATTTCATTAGGTGCCTGCGCTCCATTAAAAAAGTCCACCGACTTGATAGTAAACAGTTTACAGTAAGTGTAACTTACCAGAAACAGAGAGTCACATGAATTGATCATGGTTTGGAGCACGCTGATGATGGCGCTGCTCTCCTCGGCGCGAGCTAAACTCTGGACAGCAAACTCCTTGTCGGAGTTTTTTTGCTTGTGCAAGAGGTTGGGTCCAAGGATGGTGGCTAAATTTAATGAGGTCATCTTGTTGCCTGGTTTCTGAGCACATCAACGCACAAGAGTTTATACACCATTATTACGGGTGATCACGACAATTTTAAACATTACCGGGAGCCATGAATAATAGTGTGTAATCAGCGGTTATTATCTATGACAAGGCAACTTGGACCTACTCTCTTAATAGGCGACGTTTTCTCCATCTGGAATGATTAATTAACCGTGATCCTTAATTCACATCCACACATCCCTGTGACATCTTACACAGAGGTTAATTACAGACAACTCTGTACTGTTCCGCCACCATTTATTTCCTTCTAATCATTAGCTGTGACATTGACCTTCTTTTGAGGCAAACAAGTAGAAGCACAGATTTAAAGTCAAGTGAGGATTAAATGTACACTTACTCTCCACAAGGTACAACGGCACAATTAATTCAAGAAGGCATGGCTTGTTATCGTTTTGATAAATAATCTCCACGGAACATTTCTCACTGTGACATATTGCAGTTTTACTCCACTGCAGTGACTACAATCTTTTGACTGCAATCTTTTTCAAACTCTACACTCAAGTGAGCTTTAGCTTTGCAGATTGCATGTCTAGCCTGGAGGCAACCACATGCCACATGGTGGGATCAGTCTTAATCAAGGAAGTTCCAACATGTTGTTTCTATTCCCAACAGGCAAAAGAGAGGCGTCTATTTGGGCTGGATATTGAAGTGGCCAATAAACTTTGATTATTTCAATTGAATTAAACTCAAGGTTCATAAAAATGGATCAGTTAAAAATAAGAAAGTTATATACAAAACAAGTGTCACTCAAAACAGAGCACAATTATCTAAATTAAGTCATATTAATTGATTTAATTTAATTTTAGAGGCCAGTTCAGTTCGGGGTGTTATTTGGCTGAGTAGGTATACCTAATAAAGTGGCCGTTGGGTGTTTCAAATGATTGTTTCAAGCCTGAAATGGTGTTTCAAAATTTAGGTTAAAGTTATATACAAAACAAGTGTCACTCAAAACAGAGCACAATTATCTAAATTAAGTCATTTTAATTGATTTAATTTAATTTTAGAGGCTAGTTCAGTTCGGGGTGTTATTTGGCTGAGTAGGTATACCTAATAAAGTGGCCGTTGGGTGTTTCAAATGATGGTTTCAAGCCTGGAATCGTGTTTCAAAATTTAGGTTTTTAGCCCAGGCCGTGGAGTGAAATTAGGGTTTGAAGAGGTTTCAATATAGAGTTTAGGGGTTCAAAATAGGGTTTCAGGTAACATTAAAGATTATAATTTTAAATGAGGGTTAGAGTTCAGAGTTAGGATTTCAAGCCAAGGTTATGGTTTCAAATTGGGGTTTTCAGATAGGGTTTCAGTTTGGAGTAAGAGTTTCTCGCGCCTTTTCAAAACAGGGCTAGGGTTTCAAATTAAGGTTGTTGTACCACAAATATATATATATATATATGTATAAAAAAAATATATAAAAAAAATTATTAGTATTTTTTAAATTATTATTTTTTAAAAAAAAAGGAGAGCAATGGGATGATGTCAAATCGAATGAACAATACTGAGCTTTCCTGAAAAAGTAAAAAAAAAAAAAAAAAAAAAAAAAAAAGGTTGTTCTACCTTGAGTTAGGGATTTCAATGACGTTTTCTAACCCTTTGAAAATGTTTCAATTCACAGCCTACACCAAGAGGGAAAAAAAACCCTGTTTGATTAAAATTTGGAAACAACTGATATCTCTCTCTCTCTCTTTTTTTTTTCGAACTATACAAATCTGAAACCTGGAGCGCCTCTTCACCTTGTGCCCGTCCTCATCTAGCACGTCACCAGCATGTGCAGCCACGGCGGACAGCAAGCAGAGGAGGCGATGCAGCGTGTCGCAGTTGCAGGGAGGAAGCAAGAACATCAACAGCTGGATGGCCTTCTGTTGCTCTGCCCGCGCCAACACTGCGTTATCAGTGAAGGAAAACACTTCAGTGACTGACCACTGCTTTTTTTTGTCATATTTGTTCATGCGTACGTGTATGTGCGTGTGCCTCACACGTTGTATTGATGAACGCCGCGTAGAGCTCTCTCGTCAACAGAGGGTCTGGCATGTCGCGGAGAAATTCTTTCAGCAACGCCGCCACATCGTGAACGCTGTGTTCCTCGTCCAAATGTAGTTCCCATCCCTGATCCAGCTCTTCACGCATCTGGATGAAAGAAAAACAAACAATAGATTCATAGCTGATGCTGTTGCTACCATCATGTTACTGACTTCTTACCTGCCTCACCCTCTTCTTAGAACTCCCCACACGGAAAATTCCCACTGTCTGTAAACCTACGCAGAGATGATAGCAATCTCAGACATGATTTATGAGCATTTATGACAAAAAAAAACAATCAGGTACAATCGCCCTGTGAATAGGGGCCGAGCCCTTTACATTTGGTTCATGAGTACCGTGGTTTTCCAGGTGTTGGCAGCAGAGCTCCACCACCTTGGGGACTTGGGGGTACATGGGGTTCAGGCTCAGCTTTTTGTCGTGCCTCTTCTTCCTGTTTTTACCCGCCGCCTCCACTGGCAGAGACAACTGGAGGGCTTCCAAGAGCTGCGACTGGTTATCGTCCAGGTCGGTGATGCAGTCCACCGACACGCCGCCCTTTAAAAGGGGATGATGACAACCATTTTTTTTTTTTTTAAAGTAACTTACATAGGAGCATAATTTGGGAGTTGATTTTTGTCCCCCCTGTCTTCCTAACCCTTCTCCTCCCTTTCTTATTTAAGACATTGGGGCACTGCCTATCGGGCGCAATTTTTTCTTGTATTTCAGCAAATTTTACGGGCTATTTTTGTTTAATATGCGCTAATAAGTTTTTTGTGTGAAATTGGCCGTAAATTTTATTGGCAAAGTATTTTTTTCAGCTATTTTTTTCTAAAATTGGCCGTAAATTTGTGTTTAAAAAAGTTTTTTTGCGCTAATTGTACTAGTTAATTTTTTTGTTAAATCGGTTGTAAATTTAGTATTAAGTATTTTTGCGCAAAGTTTTGGGTAAAATTGGCCGTATATTTTATTGGCGCTAAGCATTTCAGCTAATTTTACTTGCTTTTTTTTTTTTTTATATGCGGCAAGTATTTTTTTGTCAAATTGGATACTTTTTTGCAAAAAGTATTTCAGCTATTTTTCATGTGAAATCGCCCGTAAATTTTATTGGTGCCAAGTATTTCAGCTAATTTTACTAGCTATTTTTATTATATGCTCTTAGTTTTTTTGGGTAAAATTGGCTGTAAATTTTATTGGCAACGCTTTTTTGCACATCAGTCTTTCCACCACTGTCTCCCTCTAGTTGGTGTCATTAATTCTTCATGTTTCTTGGACGAGTTGAAACTGTAAAATGGATTTCCTTGCTTTGTATTTGTGACAATGTGCAATGACAATAAATTCCAATTCTACTCTGGGGTAGAAAAAAGTTTTATTTCTTCCTACTTCTTTGTTGTGAATATCTTCTTTCTATTTTAATTTAGGGAGTTAATAATGGTTATGCAACTAAACTATATTACCATGTTTTTTTTTTATATCAGTACATTGTGATGATTAAACGGTTTCATGAAATTCTTTATGTTTGTACCGTAACAACCCAAAAAATCAACTGGATGCACTCTATGAAAACTAAGAGTACTATTTGAGAACATACAAAATGACTGCAAGGTTTAATCGTACCCTCCTGCGCGTCCTTGGTGCTGCGTTGGCCGCTCGAGCAAACGGCGACTTATTGGGACTCTCCGAATTGGAGCTGAGGGACGAGTTGCTGCTCGACAGCTCTTTGTTGGCCCTCTTGAAGGTGGAGGTGAAGTGGAGGAAGGACAGCACCAGCTCGGTGGGGTCGCAGTGCTGCTCCTGCGGCGCGTCGTAGCGTTGCTTGTGCGTGCGGTCGTTGAAGATGACCTGCGCCAGCGGGATGCTGAAGGCCTGGGGAGTCACTTCTGTGGGACACACAAGTTCATGAGAGTAGATGTTGATACCTCCGCCAAGGGGTTTTTGTATAAATAATCAACAAAATAATTATATTAGAAATATAAGTACAGTACTAGAGGTGTAACAAAAAAAAAAACGGTGTTTAAGTTACATGTTCTTTTAACTCATTCACTGCCATTGACAGCTGTAGACGTCCAAAATTTATTTAAACTATTTTTATTAGCTTAACATTTTTTTCCTATTTTTGTTAAGATTTTTTGGGGGGACATTTAGAACAGATATAACATTTGTGATTAATCGTGAATTAACTAGTGAAGTCATGCGATTAATAACGATTACAAATTTTAATTGCCTGATGCCCCTAATTTTTAATAATCTTTTCTTTTTCTTTTTTTTTTTTTAAAAAGTATATTTTTATTTTATTTTTTAATAATGTATTTTTTTTTAAAGAAAAAAATATTAAAAATAAGGGCCGTCGGGCAATTACTATTTTTAAACGTAATTAATGGCGCGACTTCAATAGTTAACTCCCGATTTATTTATTTAAAAAATAAAAATAATAAAAAAAATTTTTTAAAGAAAAAAATATTTTAAAAAATGATGGCCGTCGATCGATAACAATTTTTAAACGTAATTAATCGCATGACTTCACTAGTTAACTCACGATTAATCACACATTTTATATCTGTCCTAATACAAAAAAAAATTCTAGGTTTTCATACTTTTGTTAACAAAAGTGGGAAAAAATGTTAAACTAGAAATTGTTCAAATGAATTTTTGACGTCTATAGCCGTCAATGGCAGTGAATGAGTTAAGTTAAATGTCTTTTTGTTAGTATTCTTTTAAAATGTGTCACATTTTAAATACATAGTCATTATTTTAATATTGACTGTCATAAATTTATCACCAGATTTCCAATTTCTATTAAAAATTCATGTAGTTTTTTAGATTTAATTATCATTTCATTATCAAACTATTATTATTATTAAATTAAATTAATTTTTTAATAGTGCAGATTTTCAGCACTATTTGTTACAAAACAAGCAGAATTATAAAAAAAAAAAAGGAAAAAAGGACCTTTTTTTATTTTCCCATTTTGGGAATGGGGTGTGACCAAAAAAGGAGTTGCTTGGTCCAGGAATTAAATAAACAAATAAATAAAAATGATGTTGCTTGATGAAACATTTCGGTTAATTTCTGATTGAGTGCTGCTTACCCTTCAGATTGTATTAAGTGCCATACTTTACATTGCAAAGTGTATTATTAAACAAGCACGGACTGAGGGCGTCATGCATTCTATATTGAGTTTGAGTGCACTTAGTGCTTTTGTAAACACAAAGGGTAAAAAAGGAAGGAGGGGGCGTGGCTTTGTCAGAGTTATGTGCGGCAACCAATGAGCTGCCATTTCAAAATGTTTTTGTTTATCTTACATGAAGTTGAGTACATTTATAGAGATTCTTTTCAAGTGTAGAGGCCGGGTGGGCTCTTAAGTGGATGGTGGAGGAGGGGCTTAAGTAAATGACATTCCTCAGTGGGGAACATGCTTCAACATCATGATGCAATCACAAAAACACTAAAAATAGGCACCTAGGTAGTTGGGATATAACTGCACTTTGACACAGCAAGTTTGACACACAAGGAAGACATGGGCGTACATTAGGAAAGTAGAAGTATATTTACTAGCAAATCATTTTCTATGGCGCTTGCTGGAGGCATACAGACAATCAGTCTTCAATGAAGCTAACATCATTGTTTGCAATATGGAAGGAAGTTGGGATTGCCTAGAAAAAAAAACTACGCAAGCACAGGGAGGCACCACATGAGGACTGACTGAGCCGGGATTCAAATCCAAGTGCACTTCACTGCCAGTAGAAATACAACTTGGGCTAATAATTGCTTCCCAGTGTTAATGTGTCTCAGCTAGTACCTCTACCAGGGAAAGAAATAAGAGTGTGTTTCTTTTTCTATCTTAAGTGTAAAACTCCACTGTTAATAATCTCATCGCTGAGCACTGGTGAGATGTTGCGCAACACTGCCATTTAAGCCTTTAGCCAATTGGCACCGAGTCATGAGCGTGTAAGAATCGAGTGTCAAGGGTACAAAAGTTGAAGGGTGTGCCCAGAAAAGCACTTCACACATATTACCTCTGTCTTTACTCTTCTCCTTAGAAAGTGAATCCAGCTTACGTCTCAGCGACTTCTTGTATTTGTGACCATCTAAAAAGCAGACAACGCTTTTAGTCTGTCTTCATTTATTGCAATATCAAAGCAACAGTAAGACAAAAGAATAAAGGTGCGTGTACGTTTAGGAATAGTGACGTGGCAGCCCAGGTTGCGATCTCGAAGGAGTCGCCTGAAGGCAACGTCCTGCAGACGAACCCGCTCCAGCTGGGAGAGGCTTTGCAGTGGGACGGGCTTCAGACCCACGGAGCGTCCTGACACGCTGTTCCATGTGAAGTCTCCCTGAGGACACACACACACACACACATACGGACATTAGAAGACATTAAAAGGAAGTGAAATTAATTTCCCCAAGACTCGATTATACAATTTTGTACGGGGATAATTTTAGCTTAACTGGATCGGGGCAAAGTAGAGTGGCGTGACAGCACTTTGTTCTCCAAGAGGCGAAGTGTTGCAGGGGGCTGAGCCTTTACTAATGATGTTAATTAATCCACTAGAGGAATATGACGGTTGAATATGGACAAAAGTAATGGGACACCCAGCCATTACAAGTCAGCGGCTTGGTCTCATGCATTTGAGTAATGACACCAAACATACATGGTAAGCAACACCCAAAAAATTGAGAAGGCAAATATATTAATTATTTTTCAATGGCCTGATCTCACCCAATAGCTTTTGATTTACTGAAGAGTCAAGAAGAGCCACAAACAAGCAGCAAGTGAATAGTAAAAAGTGGCTGCTGTAAAAGCCTCTGGCAAAGCATCTCCAGGGAGGAAACTCTGAATTAGATGTTCACGTACTTCAGGAAGTAGTTGAGTGCAATTACTATTAAGAATAACCATCTTTGAACAAACCTTTTTCAGCCGCTGGAAATGAAGGTATAGCACTGGTAGATACAACATTGCAGCCAATAGTAAAGGCCAACTTTTTTTTGCCTAACTTATAGGAAACAAATTCAAATATACTTTTTAATCTTTTATATACAAATAGTAGGGTCTTCAGTGCCTGCTCACCTATCAAGAGTGAAATTAAACAACCAAGTAAATGATATCTTCCGCTTTCTGAAAAAGTGCCTGTAAGTAAAAAAAAAAAATAATAATAAAATTGAACATAAAACTGAATATAAAAAAATATAACTAAAAAATAAATACAAAAAAATATATACTGTAAATGGAAATAAAAAAAACACTAAATAAATAAATAAGTATAAAAATAATTGTGGAAATAAAATATAATACAACCTAAGATACACTTAGGACCGCTCCCTCATTTGAATAACATTTCTTTGCATATTTCATGCTGACATTGTCAGAGCAGAGTGTTTATTTATTGATTTGTATTTAATTATACAGTATTTATATATTTATTTTTGTATGTATTTCCACATTTATTTAGATTTTTTTAACCTTGTTATTTTTGCATTCATTTTTTCTTTTATTTATGTGTAATATATTTTTTATTTATATATGTTTTTTTGTATTTAATTTTTGAGTTATATTTTTACATGCATTTTATTTTCACTTTATTATTTTTACTTTAATCTTTTACTATAACCACCACTTGCTTAACCTTCGACAATTCTTACCCTATCCCACTATGAAGAGCTCGAAATGGATGCGACGGCCCATGAACATGATATCAGCATTAATTATTTTCCTGCGCCACACACCAAATGAAGACTGACATCTTACTCAAACAGAGGTGTGTGCCCAGAAGCGTGCGTCTAAAAATGTGCGGGCAAACATTTGAATAAAAAATCCCCACACCTAAAAAGCCAAACGTGGTGATTTGGCGCTAACGACGAGTCCAATAATCTGACGAACAATCCTCAAACTTGTCGAGCATCGCCGTGCTGCAGATTAACGGTCGCCTTGATCCATCCAGCGCAAGTCAAGATAATCATATGAGCCGTGTTCCGAAGAGGCTTAGCCACTCATTATCAGGATAAGGCTTACATTAAAGTGGCTCGCTTCCATTAAATGAGAATTAAGTTCATGCTACTGTAGCAGGGATCTACAACACAACCTGCTGGGAACGATATTATGAGACGGTTGCCAAAGGTTCTACGATAACCACAATAATACAAAGTGAACCCCCCGTTTATTGCAGGGGATATTTTCCAGAGCGACACAACAATTTTTCACAACATAGACAGAGACAACATTTTAAATGCAGTTTCTGCATATGTACTAAATTTATTTATCTGTTAATAATGGATAAAAAGTGCCTTGGCAACTCTGGCTCTCCTTTCCCACATGTGAGGGCATTACAGTAGGAATACTGCAAAAACTGGTGTCCAACCAATATGGATTTTTGAGGCCGATGCTGTTTCCGATATTGTCAGAATAGAATTTCGATAACTGATTAATAGGCTGACTATTTAAAAAAATTGATAATTAAGCAGAGAGAATATTTGACTGCTTTACAATACCGGTACTTTATATTCTTGGATTTATTAACTTGATAATAGGGAGAAAAATCTACAAAATGTGCTATTTTTTATTGCCTTTTTGGGGGGTGGTTGAATGCCCTTATCTTTGTCTTATGTTGTAATGTGTTAATGTCTAAAGTAATAATAATAAATAAAAAACCATCTGATTTTAAAAGAGCTAGTAAAATCCCTTTACAAAAACATTGCTTGAAATATCAACCATGTAGTGGCGACACTACATTGTTAAACAAACACTTCTCGGAACAAAAATGTGATGTTGGCTCTCGTTAGATTGTGCAAGTGTGTCTACTTTTCATGACTTAATTTGACATCACACTACTTGCCTGGAAGCACCTGTGATGCAAGAGCAGGAAAGTTTCCTCCTGGCGTTGAACGTCTACCATTATTATTCAAGGTCAATAATGTCTGAAGCGTTAGTTACAAATTTGACTTCTTGTTGAACTCTTACTTTTCAATCTTGTACTCGACATCCACACCTCGCTAATTACACAAAACCCACGTAATGATGAGCGTTAGGTATAGATTCATGCGATATGGGGAGCCGTTACTAGGAGTATAACTGCTAATAAAAAAGTATAGGTAAGCAGGTTGGGCTGAGTGAATTTTTGCTATCCATAGCATTTGCACAAAAAGGCAGTAGATGGTGAAGCCACAAAAGAAAAATCTGTCCATCCATTAATTTTCTATGCCAATTATCTTGTTCAGGGTCAGGGTGCATGTAGACAAACAACCAGTCACACTCATACTCATACTGTCACTGAGGCGGAATCGAACCCACGATGCCTGGAGTCAGGCACAAAGTCAGGCGAGTGCACCGCTACAGTCAAGTGACACAGATACAAACATAAAAAACAAAATGAGGCGTCTGTCCTGCTATCAGTCAGTTATCTTCTGGTGCTACATCAAATCTTGTCATTAAAACATTTAAAAAAAAAAGCTGAACTCAATATTACAGTATAGAGGACATTTACAACTCAAGCATGTCGTTATGTCTTTAAATAAGAAAAATGCTTGAGGAAGTGGCTATCATTTATTGAGGTTGTAGTATTTGAACAGAGAGTACAACCTATTTTTCATGATATGATTTTGAAGCCTCATTTGATTTATTTAGGGATTTTTTTCCCTTTCTTTATATATTTATGTTCATTTTACGGGAACGTTAAAGCTAGTTGGATTTTTTTTTTTTGGACATGTGCTTTGCAAAATAAAATAAGAAACTCACGAGTGCTTGACTCTTTCCATCTTCCATGATTAGTTTAAACACATTTATCTATGTATTGGTATTCAGAAGCCACCATAGGACAGTATTTGTATTCCAGTGACCAAAAAGCTGCTGCACTCTTCCTTGCCTAGAGAAGCCTTTTAACCTCAATTAAAAGGCTTTGTTGAGATGCAAAGCTTTTGTTGGCCCTCCCTTTGAATACAAAGACAGGAAAGCTTGGAGGTAGTTCGTACAATATGGACAGATCGAAACATGCGATAATACTGAAGAAACACACTTAGCTACATGCAAATAGGTGGTGAGTAATCCCCCAGTGTTCAGGAAGCCATTCAATGGAGCTGGACTTTGATTTCCTTTTCCCTGCAAATCTCATTTTGGGTAGGTTTTAACTCTTTCACCGAAATTGTAATAATCTAAATAGGTATGCTTTTTTAAATATAGATTAAAAAATAAATAAACAAACAAACAAAAACAAAAATCACATGCAAGCTCCAAAACACAACGTCACTACAGTATTGCTATTTTTGAGAAAAACGAAAACATAATTAATGGTGATAATCTAATCATCAACAAACAACGCTTAAAATAGAACGTACAGAACAGACTTTAGAAGCGCAAATTGTTGAGAAACAAAGATAGTAATTAACTTACATGAAAAGTAACGCTTCGCTTCAAATGAGGTTCACCCATTTTGAAAACTCAAACCTGCAACGTTTCGATTAAACATTTCGAAATCACTTGACCCCGAACTAAATTGCCTACTAAAATCAGTAGCGGAGTCGACATGTTTTCAGCCATGGTCCAAACTCTGACAGGAGAAGAAACTGCGGGACGTTCACTGACCCTTTTGAAAGCTCCCGACTGGGAGGGAGGACTTCATCAAAAGAGCGATGATAAAAAAAAAGAAAAAAAGTGAGACTGAGACGGAATAAATATAGTTAATTCATGACATAGATGAAGTTTTCGTTACTATTAAGTATTATTTTACGTTAGTATTTACGCGTTTTCGTCGTTCGGGTGAATTATTCACCTCGTACATTTAACTGTACGCCAGATTGACGGGGCCCCAAACGCATCAATTCCCATGAGCCTCCGCTATACTGTTGCTATGGTGAAGAACCAAGCGCGAGGCAAAAATACCCGGAAACAGTTTTAGAAGCTGATTGGTCAGCACATTTGCGAGCATTTTAAAATTAAATAAGTAAATAAATATATATGCATAAAAATATTTTATTTAAAATAATAATAATAATAGTAATAATAATAATAATAATAATAATAATAATAATGATCAGTTTTGACATAACAATAGGTTTTCTATTTTTTTTTAAGTCATTAGAGTGAGTATTTGAGTGTATATAGCAGGGTTTTGTGGAGTTCTGATCATTTTTTGTCCCCCACTGTGTGCTGTATGGGGCTAATACATACACAATACCTGTACAACCCTCAGAAGGGGAACCGTTTGATCCTACTCAGAGAGCAAACGGAAAGAGTACAGTGAAATCCTCATAAATCCATGACAGGTAATACACCTACCCACTGTCAGGTTAACCCTGTTATTCCCTCACTTTCAAAGCAGACACTATGATCTGGATGCGGTTCCCCGCTGCCACTTTAACAGCCTGTGACTTGACACGCCGCAGATAATAAGCTCTTGGGAACAAACGTTGAGATTTGAATGAACTGATTCTGACCTCTGTGCTTACACGCATCCGTCCACCCGCCAGCTCCTCCGACTCAGGAGTAGTTGCCATAGCGATGCATTGGTAAGTCAGAGGCTTAATTCCATGCCATGCAAAAAAAGGGCACTGTACTGTGGGAAGAAATGTGGGCCTGCAGGAAAATGAAGCCACGGATCAAGACATGCTGGCCCACAATGGAAAGCTGAGTCTGCTCATGTAAACCAGATGACTCCTCTTTGTTCTAACGTTAGCTCAGGCTACTGAACCCCCCAGCTAGTGAGCACTAAACCATTTATTACATGCGTGCAATGCATTTCTCTGACACTCCGCCTATAATGAATTCCTCCTTTTAGTCATAAAGCAACATGACAGTGGCATGACAGATCACGTGATGAACGCATCCCTGTGTTATTCTTTTCAAGTTCAAGAGAGAGATCCAACTTGTTCGAACAATCTTCCCATAGAAATTAAATGTATCCGTTCCAGAGTGGGTTATCACAATCATCATCTTTAGAAACGGTACTGGCAGTCTTTGAAGTAACATAACTTCATTTTCCATCCATTTTGTATAGCGCTCATCTTCACTAAGGTCACGGGTTAGCTGCCGTCTTTCCCAGCTGATTTGCGGTGGTGAGGTGGTTAAAACTAGAGGCCACATAAAAACAAACAAGCATTCACACTCACATTCACACCAACTTCAATGGACCTTGCATGGCTGTTTTTAAAACGTGGGAGGAAGCTGGAATACCTACAATAAATACACTCAAGCGCTGCAAGCTGAGATTCCAACCCAGGACCTCAGAAAAGTGTGACAGACATGCTAAACACTAGTGAACCGAGCTGCTTGCTTGTCACACAAGTGTTAAAAGCTTAAAACTTCACATCACACTTATATCGATTTTTTCCCCTTCAATTTCCACACTGAGGCTTGTCATTCTTTTTAGGAACGAGTGTGGCAAAGAAAACGCGAATGATCTCATGGGATGTCATTTGTCACAATCTCTCTTTTGGAATGAAAAGCTAAAGAAAAAGAAAAATAAATAATTATTTCATGAACTAAGTCAGCTGTGCTTGTTTTTTCACAAGAACGTTAAAATGTTATTTTAAAACACATTTGGCATGATTTTGCGTGTGTGCAGCATGGTGTGCTAGTGGTTAGCACGTTTGCCTCACAGCTCTGAGGGTCAGGGGTTCGAATTCTGGCTTCGACCCTTCTGTGTGGAGTATGCATGTTCTCCCCGTGCATGTGTGTTTTCTCCAAGTACTTCCTTCCACGTTCCAAAAATGTGCATGCTAGATTTGTGGAAGTGTGAATGGTTGTTTGTTTACGTGTGCCTTGCAATTGGCTAGCAGCTGCCCAAAGTCAGCTAACAGCGTTATAAAAAATGGGTGAAAACAAAACGATTGTGGACATCTATAAGTTGTTTTTTGCAATATTAATCCCATTTCACTACGATTACATAAGAGATCCGACTCTGTCTCTCTTGCTGACGATTATAAGATGGTCCAGATATCTGGTTTTCATTACAAGCCTATTTATAATGTCAAGGTTCCATTGCACAAAATAAACAGTGTTACCATGAGGACTGGCTGTGCAGAACAAACAGTCTTAAATTATATGCGCGTTACTGCCACAGCAGATTTAACTCTAATGAAAAGAGGCGCTTGTGGCCATCGCGCTGGATCATAAATCAAAGTATGTTTTTCTTTTTCTTTCGTTGTGGTGAAAAAAATTACAGGGCAATGTATTTTTCCTTTAGTACAATATAACAGGTCTTAACATTGAGCTTAAGTTGTTTAATAAACTGCCAATGAAACTTCCTTCCCTTTTCCCTTTGCCTAAATAACCAAAAAGCCAATCAAAGGGTTAACCTTTCTTTTTTTTTTGTCCGAACTGTTGTGAAATGAGAAGGCCGTTTTGATTTGCATCCAGCTAAATAGTTGCAAAATGTGTCAGCGTGTTCCCATAGTGTCACACCCCTTTTTGACAAAAAGTCACACACATGGTTTGAATCCAGTGTGTTCTGACGTTAACGAGGGCCGCTCTGTTGTGAAAATGCAGCAATGTTGCAATGCCTTGGGAAAGATTTCCACTGTTTTCATGGAATGTGCATTGTTTTTGAAAATGGTTATACGATAGTCATTCACCACTACAGCTGTCGGACTGAAATCAGACTAAACCTTAGACCAGGTAAAAGCAGGTCTAAATTGGGGCATGGGCGGCGTAATGCAATCTGGGTGAATTTGATTGAGGCGCAAACAGATGCTGATGTGTGGTGGATGTCATTATGTTTCATTCATAAATGTGACAACAGAATGCATCAAACCCTCTGATTAATTGTATGAATGAATTAATTGAGCTCATGACCACCATCGTCATCTTTACAATACTATGCTCGATGTGCTGCCACTAGTCTAAACATGACATTCTGATTAATATTGCAGTTGCGGAATATGAATTAAGCAGCTGAATGCACCTTTTCAGGGACCGGCCATTTTGACACTTGCTGTTCCCAAATTTTTTTTTACCCCAGCACACAGCTACACTGCACTTTTGCTGGCTCTATATTATTTATTTGGTTGTTACTAACATAACAAAAAAATAATTTCCAGTTGAATACATTTTGTAGAAAATTTATTTCGAACTATATTTTTTTATCCAATAAAGCCCTCATTGTATTTTATTCCTCCTCTCTTAAGATTACCAGAAGCCCAGTTTGTACTCCCTGAGGGACTTCCCATCACTTGTGGAATTTCCAATCAGTCATTCTTTTTCAACCTGTTTTTCATTAATGTCACATAAACAGACACACAGTATCACAAAGAAGTTACAGTTATATCTCGAGTGAGGTGTCTGACCTGGTAGGACGTGTTCTCCGCTCCATAGTGCCTCATCAGAGTCGGATCCAGGCTCCTGGTCTGCCTAAGTCCACGTTTGGAGATGGTCCTGGGGCTGAGGGAGCAGGAGAAAACGCTGCTCAGGAGTCCCTGAGCGGACATGTCGGTCTCAAATGATCACCAAGCCAGCAACAGTGCGCAAGATGTGGGCTTCATCTTGTGGCCACAAGTTCGAACGAAGCCTGGAGAGACGCTCTACAACTCGTCACCCTGCGTGGGATTATGAAAGAGTCCCCCTCCTCTTGCAAATACACTCACACACTTTACACACACACACACACACCCAGAGTCTGACACAGGACCTGAGGCGGAACCCCCCCCCCCCCTCTCTCTAAAGATCTGCAGATAAACAAAGCTCATCCATCATTTCATCTCAGTTATTTCCCCTGACAAAGTCCAATGACAAATTGCAATAGCTGGCACCAACAACTACACAAATATTTCCAATGTTCCTTTGCTGTATGTGTTGTCCACATACATTAGGGCAGCCCAGTGGTTCTCAAAGGTTTGACACCAAGTACTACCTCATACAACCCCCATGACCAATAGTAAAACACAGTAGTCAGTGGGCCTAAGTGTTAAATATAAGACAGAGGTCATATTGAATATTGTTGTAAGCTAATGTAACAATATGCACACTTCAGATATTAACAGTGCACTTAACTATGGGGGGGATTTGCTTTAATAATGATTCAATTCAATTAAAATGTATTATACAAAAAATATTTTAAAAAACAATTCTTAAAGGTACCATTAAATGTTTTGGGTGATTCTTCTGATCACATACCACACAATGCAGTTTATGTAGTCATTTAGACTAAGAATGCAAAAATTTGAAATTTGACACAAATTCAAAACCTCAGTTCAACGAGCATGAAAGTATGAGCATGTTGGCTTGTGGCTTTTTACGAGGAATGTGAAAACAATACACAAACATGAACATATGCATATTTTCTTTTTATCAAAAGTTAAAGCTATTTAACTAAGAAAATTCAATGTCGAGTTGCTACTGCCACCTGTTGACGAAAAATTAAACTGCACACACCCTTCTTCACGTACACAATGCACACATGGCGTCGCATCCGCAGACAGGGGGCGGGAAATTCAAACCCGAATTCAGTCTGAAAACTATTGGTCAGATGCTTGCAGGGATTGTAACCATTGTGAACAGTCAATTAAAAAAAAAATGTTTTTAACTTCTTATTACACTTACATGAGAAGATTTTGCATCTCTTAAAGTGAAAGTAACCCCCTGCCCCAATTTTTTTTTGCCTTTGATGTGTTCTATGCAGCGCCACTTGTCTAAATATGTAATTTTGGTTAATATTGCGTAGGTGGAATATGAGTTTAGCAGCAAAATCCAGCAGTTTTTATCAAGATCAGAATGCGGCCATTTTGTCACTTGCTACTGAGAGAAGATGACATCAAAGTTGCTCTGAGCAACTGTGATGTCATCTTCAGTGGCAAAATGGCCGCCCCCTGAGATTGATAAAAATGGGTGCTTCATAACTCATATTCCACAAATTTAATATTAATCAGAATGTCATGTAGTGAGGTCACATATAACATTATTGTCAAGAAATGTTTAAGGTTGACTTCCCCTTTAAGAGCTCTGATCAGAGAGCATATTAGTTTTTTGGTGTGTGTTTTTCTGCATCATTTTTCAGACTTTTTTTCTGTAATACATAGTGGGGCGTCAACATTAAAACATTAGCGTTAGCATTAGTTATGAGGCCTGTTTTTGCTTTTGTGGCTTTAAAAAAATAACAAATTACGACGCTTACTCCAAAAGGTGGACCGTCGCCATGACTGACATCATGCAAGAGCTCAGTTCAACAAGAGGCGTGTTACTTTGGACAAGGGGAATTTAGGGGAAGAACGTGACACCATTATCAAAATGTCTTAACATTTTGAAATGATTAGCGTCTTAATGAGGATATCCTCCATTATTAGCTTAAAAACTTGCCTACTTGCTGTTTGCGTGGTCTCTAAAATGCCCGAAATGTGCCACAAGATGGCACCAAAAGCTATCATTCTGAGACAATTATAATGAATGGTGGTGGTGATACCATTCGAAGTTCTGTACTTCATCAGCTGTATGCGGATTTCTCCGTTTGACTTTCTCCTAATTAGGCCTCGACTTGCCTTGAGTGTTATTAGCCACTCAGCATGACAGGAATGTTAGACAGACTTCCACTGGTATACATTCCCACTCCCCTTTGGGCCGCACTGCATTTTTTTTTCTCCCCCCCCCACACTCCCTGTGGTTAGCATGGCGCTCCAGAACCCTGGCATGCGGTGCCCAGGGAACACGGCCTTCCTGTGGGAGCCCCGGGGAAAGGACCTGTGTGATAACGTGACATGTGAACCGGCGCTGTACGGCCACGATAAGGGTCCATCAGATACGCGGGTCCACCAAACAGACAGGGGAAGTGGTGATAAGAGGTCGGCTTTGTGTTTGATCCACTTATTTGGCGGTGGCCATGTTGAGGACTTGCAGCGGATTCTCACTGCACTTCCCACTGTGTCACTTATCAAGTGCAGCTTTGACGGCTGCTATCAGGAAGGCAAAGAAAGAACATCCAATTGAATAACCACAATAATATAATGAGATTTTCTGCTTTTAATAACAATTGGACGGCAGTATTATGAAGGATAATGTAGCATTTTTGGCAGCCTGCTTTTGGATGCTTATTTTTATGTATGTGGGAGGTTATGTCTCCATTTTTTTTTTTTTTTTTTACTTGGCAACAATAAATGCCAAAGATTGTTCACTGGAAGTAAAATGAAAACAACATGACTAAGTTATTATAGCTGGCCATATTAAGTTTGTTTTGTCTGGTGATTGTTTGACATGCTGTTGAATTCGTGTTCTTTTATTTTTATGAGTCATGCGAGGTTTTTTTTCACAAATTAGTTTAAAGGGGCAAGACCACTAGGTGGTGCTATTACGCTATCCTGAAAGTTAGCACAGTTCAGCACATGAACTGTATGCAGTCCAGCTCGGCCAGTAAAAAAAAAAATAAAAAATCCTGGGATGCTGAATGCAAATGCTTTATGATGTGATCAGCGCAAAAATACACAGCAACGACTAAAGCAGGTTTTCGTTCGCCGATCCGGGTCATTACAGACAGTCCTTCTCAGCCCGTGTATTTTTTCAAGGCTTTGAGTCATCCGTTGAAAATGTGGGCATCCGTCAACGACGGGGGCAGACGGCAAGATGATGTGCCCACCTATGGTTTCTTCAGCACAGTAATGTTCTTCTCAGCAAGGAACTGTCAGATGCTTAGGGCTTGTCATATAATAAAGCAGCCAAAAGTTGTCCTGCCAAACTCTTGCCTTTCTTTGCACACAAAACTAAGCAAACACCGCGGGATCTTTTTGTTGATGTGCTGGTTGATCCTACATGAACTCATTCACTGCCATTGATGTCAAAAATTCATATTTCTATTAGTTTATTATCCTTTTTTCCACTTTTGTCAATAAGAGTATGAAAACCTAGGGGAAAAAAATATTGTACATTTAGAACAGATATAAAATTTGTGATTAATCGTGAGTTACCTAGTGAAGTCATGCAATTAATTACAATTAAAAAATTTAATCGCCTGAGACCCCTAATACTTTTTAACTTTTTAATAAAGTTGTCTTTTTTTTTATCGCGTCAGGCGATTACATTTTTAAATTGTAATTAACCGCATGACTTCAATAGTTAAGTCATGATCAATCACAAATTTTATATCTGTTCAAAATGTGCAATATTTTTTTCTCTAGGTTTTCATACTCTCGTTAACAAAAGTGGAAAAAAAACTTTAATTAAAATTTAAATAGATACAGTTCAAATGAATTTTTGACGTCTATAGCCGTCAGTGGCAGTGAATGACTTAAAGGGGAAAACTCCGAGTTTGTAGTTTGTTTGGCTGAAGTGCTGAAACCTTTTTGACACACTTTGTATATAATTTATATTTAGTGGGCAATCAAAAAAATTAAAGTTTTTAAACATATTTTTCTTATGTTTTGTATGTTGGAACATTTTTATAATTGATATTTTTCCTCGTTTGTATGAATTATTAATTTATTTATATATTTCTATTTATTTCAATAAAATGATAGATTTCTTAATAAATGTATTATTTTAATTTTGTAGTAGCCTACTCTTAATTGTCTGGAAAAATAAAAATATCGGGATCACAGTGTGAGACAAGTTGAGGAACTCTCAAGAAGAAAGCTGATAACAATAACTATCTGATATTTTCTAGTCATTCTTGTGCATTGCAACACAACCGATTCAATATTAGAGTACAGTTTGTTTCAACAACTCTTTAATAATGTCATTGCATTTGATTCGGTGATGGGACAAAAGCACAATTTTACCATCGAATGGTGGACCCGATCAAACACTTTTGTGAGCTGTATGTGTCCCTCGTGCCTTATGATTCGAACCCCATTGTCAGGGTAAAAAAAAAAAAAAAGTTGCCTTTTGGGCTGCAGTTCACATGTAGTGTTATCTATAGGCCACTTGTGTGTGCTCAGGAGCTAAACGAAGCACAGACTTGAGGCAAGCAGCCAAGCGTGGCATCAAAGTGCCGTGAACCATCACTAACAAGCATTACCGATGCAAAATGACCTCAAAAAGCACCAGAGAGAGAGAATGTAAGCAAATGACTGGTGGAACGTTGCCTCTTTTGGCATCCATTTGTGACCTTTTCAAGAATATCTGCACAACTCAATGGGATTCAGAAAGAAGAATGGCGTCCTTGAGCACATCCGGCGAATTGCCGTATTCACTCGAGTGCAGCTATTTCACATCATTTCTTCTCCTGCCGTCTCTTATATTTGCTATCGCATCATATGTCCAGTAATGGAGGGAGGAAAATGCGATCTGGTTTCCAGACAAACACTTGATTAAAGCATCAGCTTAGAGCAACGCCATCTTGCGTTTCGACTCAGCTCGGCGCCTCGAACACAAGCAAGCCGCAAAGTATTGATTTCTCATTTTTCTCCATATCCCCTTGCCGTTGATAGAATTTACTCCAGGCTATCGATGTTTCAAGGAGGCCTCCACCCTTCCCCAGGCAGCTCAAGTTCACACGGAGACCGGTCGCCTCTTGGTGCGGTAGCTGCAGTTGTTAGAATCCGCATGAGCAAGAAGACATGGATGTTAATGGAGATGAAAATGACCAAAGTGGCATACCGGACAACAACATGGAGACACAGAGGTACTTTGGATCATTCCTTCATATTTGGGGGGGTCAAACTATGGTCCGACTTGGAAGAACCGATACGTCAAATCTAAATAGAACTAGTGAAATTGTAGATTCTGTATTTTTCCGCTATTAAAGTTGGCAACGCCAGGTTGCTGTTTTCTTTTTTTCTTTTTCTTTTTCTGGAGAGCTCAGTATTGTTCATTCGGTAATTTTACCGATTTGACATGTCATCATCATTGCTCTCTTTTTTTTTTTTTTTTTTATTTAAATTTGTATTATTTATTTTTTTGTTGTTGTTTGAAGTTGCTGTTTTTTGACACAATTGGGCATAGTGAAAAATGATTTAAGAAAGTTAGTTTAATGGTGGCAAACAATGCAAAATGCACCTAGTGTTTATGGTCACACAGTTTTTCTTGTCGCCATCCAATTTTGAACATGTGTAACATTTATTTTCTTAGCATTTAGCATTTGACAACAAACTTCACTTCATTTTGTTGTATTGTGGGTGAATTTTTTGCAAAATAAGTCGGCTATAGTGAGCATCATTACGGTACTTGAATTCAGGGATCGCTGCCGTGTTGTGTGTTTTTTATACAAATATTTACTGTAATGATGACTTTTCTTTTTTGTATTAGCGTAGATCCGTTATTGATAAAGGCTATGTTACCTCGGATACATATCCAATTTATATCCACGTACAAAAAGCCTGAATCAGATTTGAAGAAAAAAAAATGGAATTGTAGCCTACTGTTCAGATTACTTTGAGCAAGCATTTCATGCCGTGTTGCTGTATGAAAGATGCGCAAATATCCTGTTTCGATGAACTTTGTGTTAAAGCTGATTAAATAATGACTGTAATGCGCCAATTTTGTGTTAACTACTGTGTGCAAACTGACCTATTTTGTTGATACGAATCGACTGTTTCATGACTACTTTCCCTTTGATCAACTAAAGCCAGTTAGTTATCTTGCATATCCTAATCCATGACATCCCAAATGAAGCTTGACCGCAGTCGGGGGCCCGAAGCGGCACGCGGGCGTCTGAATTTGAGCGTTGGCCCGATGACCTTCGCTAGCTTTACACGGGCACATTGATTTTTTTCTCCCACATTACAGCTAATGGCTGGATGCTGTGAATCCTATCTTCCCAGGGGGCAGCAGCAAGGGGAGGGGCTTGTGCAGTCGCGTTGACACTGATTTGAGGAATGTGATATCCCGTGATCTCATTGATTGAAATTGACCGACTCCTGTGCACTTCCTGTCTACGGATGGAGCATATTTTTCAGTGTATCCCTGGGTTGTTTTGACATCTCTCAGGCTTGGTCAGCGTACAAATAAATAAATAAATCACCATGATGGATGAGTTTGTGAAGGAGTGTCCTTAAATTAGTGCTAACCTTTGATTTAAAGTGCAAGCGGTGTAAGTCGCTGATAATTGATTTCTGACTAATTAGCGATGATTAATGACCTATTTGGCATTCTTCATTAGAAAAAAATATGCACAGTCGCCATACAATGCAAATCCCGTCCCAGCTTTTCCAAAACACGACTGCAACCTTTTAATAGCGGCCAAACGGAAATGCTCTCTTTATTAATACGAGTTTTTCCTGCCATATGAATAGAGCCACTCTCGTCATTTTATGCAAATCAGTGCATCTGCTGCATGCTTGTTGTGCATCATAAAATAATGAGAGAGGGAAAAAAAACTATTTCCTTTCCTTCCTCTATCTTTGCTGATAGACTGAAAATAAATTTGTGTAGCACTTTACCCCCCGACGGCACACAATTGGAATTAATTGCACCTTTTGTTTGCCTGCTTGCTTTAGCTGTGATGCATTTTTAAAGTAGTTTACAGCACTGGTCTATTGGCATGGCTTTAACGGAGGGATTTTCACTTTCTATTCCAAGATGCTGGTAAACCACCAATTTGTTCATATGTATACCATAAAATAAAAATATTGCAATCATAACAACTTAATCAACTGTACAATATTTCAGCAGTCAAAAAGTAACAAACTTCTGTAATAAAAAAAATTGTTTTTCAATTCAATTGGTTTTCATATTTTCCCCTTTTTTTCTCTCATTTCTTTTCTGTACATAGTATGAATTGTTGTTCCTGTGTTTAAATGTAAGTCATTGCCTGGAATAAAAGAAAATGAAATGAAAATGAACAATTGACGATTGCAAGTTGAGATATTATTACATCAAAACATCTTCACTACATCAGAGCAAGTTAGCTGTGAAGGTCTACTGAATGTTTGTCAGTAAAAGTATGTGCATTTCAATGGGCCCATTGTTTTACTTTTTACTAGCATTTTCGATATCCGTGACGGCATTTCAGATATTCAGAACTGCATTTTGTATGTGATATGTAAGTTTACATTTCGGATATCCGTTTTGGATATCCACGGAACTTGATTTCAGATATCCAGAATTTGTACTTTGTTTATCCAGAACTAATATCCGGAACTTCGGATAATTCTTCCTGCATTTCGAATATGCAGAAATTAATTTCAGATATCTGTAATATTATTGGTAACTCGTTTCGGATACAGTATCTGTAATAACAATTTGGGATATATCGTAACTGCATTTCCAATTGCGTTTTGAATATCCGTAACAGCATTTCAGATATCCGTAATTATGATATCTGTAATGTAATTAGATATCAATAATTATCATTTAGGATATCCGTAACTGTATTTTGGATATCCGTAATTAGATATCCGATAGTTTGGCTGGCAACCAGTTCAGGGTGTACCCCGCATACTGCCCGAAGGCAGCTGGGATAGGCTCCAGCACCCCCGCAACCCATGTGAGGAATAAGCGGTCACGAAAATGGATGGATGGATATCCGATAGTGCTTTGGATATCTGTAATGGCATCTTGGTTATTTGGATTTTGGATATCCCGAACTTCGATGACTCGCCCACCCCTCCATAAACAGGCAGCCCGTTAAAGCAGACGAGTCTCATAACACAGTCCCGCCTTATTATCCTCATTTTCAACTGCCGTCATTATGACCCCGAGACAACATGCTAAATGCGGTCCTTAGTCATGTACTATCGGCACAAGGGTGAGTGCACAGCATCTCTTCTCCCTCCAAATGCTGTGACCTGTGTGTCACAGAAAAGCAGGCCACTGATGCAGTGTGTTGTGGCCCCAGGGCGTGTACCGGGCCCCGTGATTGGATGGATTAATGTGCTGGATTTTGCTCACAGGAAAAGGTCTGCTTTTGTCCGCTTTACACTTTAACCATATGCTAACGTAGCATGTGAACTGTGAAAATAATCAGAATTCATGGAACCGTAATCAGATATGATACAACCAAGGAGTAAATTGTAAGATTACATGCACAAAAATTTCGAATTTATTCTCTAAACATTATGACCTCATTTTTGTAAAATGACAACTTTTCCACGTTATTATGTCCTTGTTTTCAGAAAATTACAATAATTTCCCCAATTCGTTGCTTAAGCACTTGCACATATATTTAGTGTCTGGAGTTGGACATCAAATGCGGATATCGTTTACTATTCGAATCCCGGAACTATTAAAATGGGTTACTAATTTTACTTTTCCGAAAAACAAGTCCTAGCCCAAAAAATTTAAACGGAAAAGGGCTTGTTAAAAATAAATATAATATAATAAAATATTCAAAATATATATATGTATGATCAATTTATTCTGTTAACATTATGACTTAATTATTGTGGTATTACGTCATTGATTCATATTTTTCAAAAATTTTGCAATATTGAGACCTAAAATTGCAATATGACTTTAGTCTTGGAAATTAAGGACTTTTTTTTTTTTTTTTTTTTTACACATTATATAACAACTTCATTCTCACAACATTGATTTCATCTTTGGAAGATTTTGGTCTTTTTTTGTACAAAATCAGGATTTAATTCTCATTCTTATAAGATCCCAACTTAACTTTAGTAATGTAATGACTATTATCTGCAAATGATTACTTTATTCTCTTGCAATTATAGCTTATTGCACTTTTTCAACAATTATTTCTAACGATATTCTGACTGACCTCGCACCCCCTTGTGGTACTAATTTTTCACTCACATATTTACAACTTCACTCTCATTCACTCATGTATGAGAAGCACAAGTTTAATTGACTCAAGTTTGATTGACAAAATGACCACTCAATTATCAATACTCATCTTCATTATGTCCCCGGTCATATTTCTGCACAAGGACAGAAAAAGACAGAAGAAAAACGTCCGCGTCTTGGAGTCCAAGTTGTGAGCTGAACTTTGAGCGCTGAAAGGCTTCTGCGTGTACACGCAGTGGCTGTGTTACGCAAGCGCGTCCATTTGCTTGCAGAGGCGAAGACACGTGCCTCTGCTCATAACTAATGGAAGACTGTGTACACCATTCGTGCATGGATGACTGCATGGAATAATACAGCGTGAACAGTCATGATGTTAAAACACCACGAGGAGAATGCCTTTCAACGGAGAATTTAAATGATCAAATATGGATGAAATAATGATGCCACATTTAGGTTAAGATCCAGTTGGGTGGTTTATATAGGATTTCGGCTTGGCTCGTTTAAGGTTGACAGTTGGCAGGCAGATAATGATAGAGTTGGATTACGTTTTCAGCTTAATTTTAAGCTCTCCTGCCTGTAACACATGCCATCTTTGAAAGCCCCATACCGGGATCAGATTTCTATGTCAGCTATTGCAAATCGGTATGCAGAAAAAACGTAAATAACGCCTTTAACGCACTTATAGTCCCCCCCGCTAAACTGCGCCACCTCCCTGCCGGCGGCCTAGTGAAGCGAAGGTGAATTTTGCCCAAACAGCGTGCTCATCGAGGCGACGCCCCATTGGAGTCCAGCTGTTCGCCATTGATCCCTCTGTTTTCTGATGCACTGGCCTGGAATGTGATGTTATTTCATTGCCCAGGCAGAAGCGACAAGCCCGCTCTCCTCCCCGGGGGCACGGGGCCAGTCACTCGGATGGGGCCACTGTGAGCAATCACAAGGGAACGGGGCTCGGTCTGACAAGAAAGGAAAAGTCTAAATAAAAGCAAGAGGGTGGCAAACTTTGACGAGTCGGGGGAGTGCGGCCGAGAGCTTTTCTCAGTGCGAGGGGCTGGGGGGGGGGGCTCTAAATGCCTTGACGGGAAACGCTGGGAAGGAGCGCCCGTGCCGAGAACCTGTCAGCAACGATGAACCCGGACGACAACGAACTCGGCATCTTCACTGTCATTCAGTGAGTAGTCCCCCGGTGGCCCTTGTGTTGTCTCGTGATATAACTTTATCAAGCTAGACGATTGCTGTTGCACGATATTATGAGTAGCACCAGTGTTAGGATAGGCACGATATTGGAAAAATGATCAATTGTTTATGTGTGTGTGTAATAATATATATATATATATATATATATATATATATATATATATATATATATATATATATATATATATATATATATATATATTAGTGTTGTCAAAGTTAAAGCGTTAACCCATTAATTAATCACAAAAAAATGACCGCATTAATCAAGTATTAATGCAGATTAATCACACTATTAATTTTGACCGCAGATGATCTTCTAGCTTGACAGCGGATGGCTGCGTTAAAGGTACCACAGGTTGTGTTTGAGCAATAAACTTAATGCTACATGCTTTAAAGTAAAGCATTTTTTAATACATTTTTGTGTATGACATTCAGAATATTTGTTCATGTCAAACTGCTGGGGTCTTTTTTTTTTCCATTTTAAACTATGTAAATAATTAACTTATTAGAAAAAGAGGAGGATGAGAGTTGGTTTCCTTTTCAAATAATCAAGTTTTTGATGTTTCTTAAATTCACATTGTGCATAGCAGCAACTATTTTCTTGTCTAGAAGCATTTCCAGTGGGACAATTTCAAGCACAAATATACATTTCAGTTTAAACATAATATTTCTAAATGAGATGTATGGTCAAAGTTAAACTGATTTAAAAAAAATAAAAAATAAATATAGGATCTACTGTAATGGAATTAGGTGAACTTTTATTGCGCAGATCTCAAAAGTTAAAATACAAATATAGGACTATATTAAAGAGGAGGTTTATGGATGTAGCTAAAGAGGACATGAAGGTACCGCTAGTTGGGGTGAGAGCAGAGGATGTAGAGGACAGGGTTGGAAGGAGGCAACTGATTCGCTGTGGCGACCCCTGAAGGGAAAAGCCGGAAGGAAAAGAAGATTGTAAAAACAAATAAATAACATGACTGTCATAAAAAATAATGACTAAAATTATTTTTTCCTTTTGGCCAGACCTCCCAGCTGACGTATGCCATAACGTAGAGTCATTCATTTCCTGTTCCAGTCCTGTAACAGCAGTCAAATTTTCTCTTCAGATACATATTAATTTGCCAGCTATTTTATAGTTCAAAGTTTGATGTTCTTCGCTTTAACACAGTCCCAGCCAGACTTCTGTGAAAAGTGTACGTGACCACCCAAGCGCCTAATAGCAGTTTTCACATTTACATGTCAATATTAGCTTAGCAATTAGCACGGCTTCTCCATCTCCTGTTTACTTTACGATTGTCGTCATCCCTTTGTGAATGAATAGCGTTGTCCTCGTGATCATCTTAGTGCTGCATCCCCATCAGCTTCTAAGGAGAGGTTTTAATTTGAAACAAACATTGCAGGACTAGTTCAGGCATGCTGTTATTGCTATTATCTCTCACAGTACAGAATCGATAAACCAGCAGCGGAACTGTTTCTAGTCGATGTTCAGCTACATGTGATTACGCACTTGATGAATCTTGCGATTTTCTTCCATGTGACTGACTGATGAAAACCGATCTTTTTAAGGGCTTTCTTAATGGTTGCTGCTCCTCTTTGGTTGTGAGTTTGCTGATTTTGTTTTCATAGTTCCAAGACAAGAGCCAGTCGCTGTTACTTTGTTGAAATTAACCAATTCATTCTTATGTAATTCTCTCAATTTGATTGATTTTCATACAGACTTTATCGTCTCAACTATATTTTCTCATGAAACTATAAAAAAAAAAATGATTACGAAATGGTGACTTCTTTTCCAGAAAATGTCAACTTTATTTGAATAAAATAAAATAAAAATTCTTATAAATGCCTCCAAATTCCATCATAAATTCCATCATAAAAGTCTGACTTTATTCTTCACAATATTATGACTTCATTCTATCATTTCAGATAAAATGATGACCTTATTCCTGTGAAATACAGCTTTAAACCTTTTAAGTGAGCCCACCATTTTTACACTTGCACATTTCGGCAGTTGCAAATTCATCAGTTTGCTGAGGTTGTTCTTTGTTTTTGGGAACCTATCCCGTTATTTGTGGAAAAAACCCTTTATTCATTTTTATTTTTTATTATTATTATTTTTTACCTGCATCCCTGTTTATTTGCATTCTTTTCAACTTCACATAGTCCCTGTATCGTGATGTTATCATTATCATCATTACTGAGTGATTATTATGGCATATGGAGCCTGTTTGGTTTCAGATAAGTGAGAGTAGAAGCAATGGAGAGTTCAAATTTGGGGCTGTGTAGATAAAGAGCCGGAAAAGACTTCTTTAGTCAAGTCGCTGCTTGCAGCCCGAGGCTATGACGTCCGTGTCTCGCATGCATAACTTATCAAATGTGCATTGTAGTGAGTGAATTGATGCTGGGAGAAGTTTGACACACGGAAACATGAGATAAAAAGGACCACACTTGTCCCACCAGTGACCCACGTTCAAAATAGTATAACGATGAATTTAACAGCAGGTGCTGAGAAAATTACTACTCAACCGGGAAACACTTCATCACTGCCTGTCTCACTCCTAAATACATGAATACATCAGCAAAATTGTCCTCGCATGTGTAAAATGGAATACTTTTGGTGCTGTGATGGCAGACAGATGTCGGAAAATCACAAGCTATCTTCATTTAAGTCAATTCAATCGGAAAAGTACAAAAAGTACCGCACCTTAATAGAAGTATTATAGTATAGTTATATAGTAATTTTTAAGTGAACTTGGATAATTTCCTGCAAACACCTAATTCGGAATTATTTAGTTTTTTACCCCATTCTACCAGGATACACTAGTAAATTATATTGGAAAAGGGTCAAAAACACACACATAAAAAGAAAGAAAAAAGAAAGAGAGAGAGCAATGATGATGACATATCAAATCGGTAAAATTACCGAATGAACAATACTGAGCTCTCCAGGAAAAAAGAAAAAGGAAAAGGGTCAAATATGCGCTTCAAGGTTGCCAGTCGTGTAGCCTACTATCAAAATCTTTTTTGCAGTGCTTAGTTGCACATTCGGTTGAAAGTGATGCGACAGCAACAACGATCAGCGGTGCAATAAAGCGCAAAACGTTAATTAAACACAATCAACAATCCAAGGTTGCGTCGATTCCCAACTGATGCGATGAAGTAAACAATCATGTCCCTGTTGCTTAGCGAGGTTTGAAATTCATGCAGAACGGCTGCACTCTGCTTATTTGCAGCTTTTAGAGGCGCGCGGTTATCCGACGGCGGGGCCTTGCAAAATTTAAGCGCTGTTGGGTTTTTAAGTGGCCAAGTGTTCCCAAAACGACTGCATTCAGCTGATTCGAAAAGTAACTTTGGAGGGTAGAGTACGGGATCAGCGGGGCAGCAGGATTGGATGCGTAAAAGCTTCAGCCATATTCTCCTTAGATCACGCTTCCGTCTGACCTTAATATCCGCTGCCGCTCACGTTGGCTCGGGGCCCGCAAGCCCGAATGGGCAAACACAACTGTCCAGAAAACGCTGAGTCTTTCAAAAGCTAGCGCCAAAGGACACTGTTGCTATATTTAAAGCAAATCAGGCCTCATTCACTGGGTTCATTTCTTGTACCCTCTGCTCGAGCAAATACACTATATTGCTTTTTTTCTCTCGCAACAATCTGGGACATCAAAAAAAAAAAAAGTGTGCTTCGTCTTTTTCATTAACCTTGGCTTTGTGATGCTGTCCTGAAAACAAAACAAAAAAAAAAAAACGTGAGACTGACTGACCCTGAGTCAGAGAGACAACATTCTTTAGTGGGCGCATCAGTGGCAGCAAAGGCTTACAAGTTGTGGCACTTTAATAAAGGCGGGTTGAGGAAGGCAGCTACAAATTGCGGCTGGGAAATCGCCCGCTAGCATTCGCCACTTTTTTTTTTGCAGTTATTTGCGTTTAGCCACCCATTATTATCCAACATATTTATTGAATTATGCTTATTATTCTGCCCGGCACCCAGCATAGATTTGCACTAATTACACAGCTGGGAGGAATAACTTAAGGCGTGCTATTTCTATACTGCGGTGCCGCTAAAATGAAAACGCCAGGACCATATGAATTTTGGGGGAGAGCCGAGTTTAGGAGCAAAATTATGATTTAGCGGCAAAAGACAATATCTGTCACAATGGTCCACAAACATGCAATGATTAATCTTAAACCATTTTTAATTTATGTTCTGTCTTCGAATGGTTAGCGACCAGGACAGGGTGTACACCGCTAGGAGCCTAACGTCATCTGGGATCTAGCTCAGCTGCGAGTCTAACGAGAAATTCGGTTTAGATTAAGATTAAAGCGGCAAGAGGGGCAAACGTCTGTGACGCTAGCGAACGTTGATTTCGCATCAGGGTTCGTTCAAGTTTGCAACGAGAGCAAGAGTTTTTCATTTTTCTTGTCAAAAGGAAATTTGGAACATTTTTAAAAAAAAACTCCTTGCGACAAGAAAAACCTTTAAAAGTTTTGGCAAATGT
The DNA here is from genome assembly GCF_051991255.1 of Vanacampus margaritifer. Classification (NCBI taxonomy): domain Eukaryota; kingdom Metazoa; phylum Chordata; class Actinopteri; order Syngnathiformes; family Syngnathidae; genus Vanacampus; species Vanacampus margaritifer. Next base: position 11,983,234 of record NC_135442.1, read on the forward strand.
TTAGCGAATATTTCCGAACCTTGAACGGGAGCACGCATTCGCTACCTTCGCCAACACTCGCAAATGAGGAGGTTATGACACCTGTACTTTTCAAATATTTCCTGTCAGCACCAGCTGTGACCAATTTAGTAAAAAAATTGCCTAAAAATCTTTCAGGAAAATACACTCATCGTTAACAACAGGTTTGGTCACGCTATGACCTCATAATAAACCTTTGTTAGAATTGGATTTTGTTTGTCAATCTGCCAAATATACTAGGAAAGTCAATGAATATTCAATAAATATCTGAGGGTATGGATACTTTGACTCCTTATTGCTGGTAAATAAAACAATTACATCTCTGAAACTTCTATGTTTTAGAGAACATGCCAGAGATTATGTTTCATGAAAAATGTTGTTAAAGTCACATCATCCACAAGATCAATCAATACATTTTAAGTTTAACTAAAACAAAAGGTTACTAAAATATGCTTCAAAATGATTACAGATTTGGAATCCTTGTTGAATTCTCTTTACAACAATATCTGTTTTGTGAAGATTGACCCAGTAGTTCCCGAGATATAAGTAATCAAAAGAAATCAGCCACGCCCCATTTTGACAAAAAGCTGCAAATTCGGCAGGCCGTAGATCCCAAATCCCTGCTCCGATTTACTTCAAATTTGGGATTTTGTGTTGTCCCTTCACTATCAACAAGTACACCAAGTGTCATTAAAATACAAATCTGCTTGCTTGATTAAAAAAAAACAGATTTTTATGACTAACAACCCTTATCGTAATTAGGGTAGTGCGTGCTTTAAAATAGTAAAGCACACACATATTCCAACCTATAGTAAATTTAATGTCTTCAATTAACTGAACGTGCATGTTTTTCGAATGTGGTCAGAAGCTGAAGTACCCGGGGTGGGGGGGGGGGGGGGATAAACTCAAGGTTAACACAGCTGAGATTGTGAGGAGAATGTGCTAATCCACCGCGCCTGGATTATACATGATTTTTTTTTTTTTAATGTATGGCCTATTTTAGTCTGGTCTGTCTGTATTTGTTTATATCTGTCCACAGTATGAAAGTTCATTTGTACGTGGGCAAATTTATTGCCAACATTAATTAGCTGCTCTCAGTAGTCAGATATTTGATGTTAGTTTCCTTTTTAGAAGCGCCGCTGCTTTCATCAAAAAATGGTCCGAGGAGTGTGAAGAAATATCAGCCCTACTCGGATCTTAGACGAGGCTAATTGGCTGTTAGTGGGCAGAGGTGGTGATTTTTTCTTCTTTGAGATAACATACCTGCAGTGATTCTTCATTTGCCGTCAAGAAACCTGGTCTAACAAGATGTAGGTTAAAAGCTGAGTTTTTCCTTTTCTTGCCTCGTTGTATGACTTCGAAGAGAACTCTGTTATTTCCTTCGCCTAAGTTTGGCTTGCGGCATTTTTGTATTTAAGTGTGCTATTCAGCAGTAACTCAACTTCACTATCAGTCCTTCCTTCTTCAATTTTCCATTGTTGTCACTGCACCTTTTCTGGGAATGTCCTTAAGGTTTGATTTTGAGCTCTGAACACTTGGGCTTTCCCACACTGTGCAAATGGATAAAAAAAAAAAAAAACGGCTCAAATCACAATGTAAAGAGTGTTTGCTGGAGTAGTTTTCACCAAGATCCATGCACAAATAATAAGAGAAACCATTGATTTGCTGTTTGAGTCGTTTTCAGCATTAGTGTTCCTTCTATCTCATGATTTGTCGGACTGCTTGCGACTGTTAAATTTTTGCACTTTTAAAAACGACATGCCGCCAACGTGAGAGCAAAAATACAAACAAAGCGCAAACCCAGCTTTAGCCTCGAAACCCAAAGCAAATTAGAAAGTTAAGTCAACCATATGATGGGGATCATTGAGAAATGAAGAACTATTAAATGAAAGTGCAGTCGAACGTCAACTCTCATCCACCTAAGGCTGTGCATAGACTGCAATTTCAGAAGTGGCAGTTTCAAACTTTGAGTAAATTGCCCGCGACAGAAAGTAAAACGCTAATGAGTGAAATGCCCACACAGAACAGTTTGACTGAGAGCTACGATTTGACTCTTTGTACTTCATCACAGCGTGGTTCAAAACTGTTGGCGGCTGTCAAATGTTGCCAGCCACCCAAAGCAAGCAGGTCTCTATTCAGGCTGGATTTTGACCCTGAACGTTAATCGTCTATCAATCTATTAGTTGGGACTTCAACTGTGTTGAAAATTCCTGAAAATATACAATACAAGTGTTTGTATTGAAGATTAAAGATATCCCAGAAATTTATCCGAACGCCGTACAACTTCTTGGAAGCAGCCAAAAGACTTTTTCATAAAAAATAACAAACTTCATGTTTCAACATCACAAAGAGACTAAACACTCTTCTGGCCAAATATTAGGCAGCTGTGGTTAACCCAGTAGGGGGCGGAGTCAAAGATGAAAACATGAATTTTCCTTAGCCAGTAAGTGGCGCTTACCAGCATGGTGATAAATAAGTTTGTTGATGTTTTGAGGCTTGGACTCTCATCAAATGTGTGAAATTTTAACAAGATATGATCATCTGGGTCAAGTTATTAAATTTGAAAGGAAATTGAATATGGCGGACTTCCTGTTTGCATATGGCTCCAAGAGGCTTTTTTGTAGGTCTTGCCTACTGTATACCTCCAACTTTTTATAGATCTTTGTTAAACGTACAACCGAGGCTTTTTTTTTTTTAATGGCATAATAATAATATATAAAAAATATATTGCTGATTATGCCAGGCCTGATATGTGAAGTTTTATGAGTTTTCGTGCATGTTTCGACCCTGAAATCAGTGCTGTTTTCTTGGTGAACCGCGTGTTGCTACAGCAACAGGGACCACCTTGCAGCGATCGCATCTCGGCCCCTAACGAACGGATGGAGCGGACTGTGTTTGACCTTCCTCCGTAAATGTTCGAGGCCCTTGACACAATGTTATCGTCTCTATGCGACCCCCCCAAAAATGATACGAAAGTGTTTGGAACCCTATTGTGATGAAGTGCGATGGAGCGGAAGCTTCAACGGTTTTGAAAGGTCAAAATCATAAATGCAGACTTGAATTATCATGTGGGAGCACAGTTGGAGAAGTAGGGGTTGTTTTTTTTGGGGTGGTGGTGAGGGGGGCTATATTGCTTGCTCTCCAGCTGTTGCTTTTTCCAGCGACAATATATTGCACACCACACAGCGTCCCCTACTTCATGACTGTGTAACTGATAATGACACCAGCCTGTGGGGACTTCCACATAGCCAACTACATCCTTTAGAATTGTCGTGGTTCCTATGCACACCCTTTCACATTCCTACATCCCTGATCCTCCCTCGTTCCCTCCCTCGCTCCCATCCATCCATCCTCTCTCTCTCTCTCTCTCTCTCTCTCTCTCTCTCTCTCCGCTTCCCTCCAAAGCCGTTGTTCCTGCGCGGCTCCCGCACATAATTCCGCCGCGATGGAAATTAAATGAAGGTAGCTTAACGCAGGCATGCTTTGAAGGATGTAACCAGCGGGGGAGGGGGGGTGAGGGTGGGGGGAAGCTCCACACACACTGCCAGATCCGTTTCCATGCGCTGTAGTGGATTTGCGAGGCGAGGACACAGCAATCACTCAGCCATGCAGAAGCCTAGACAACAGGAATAATCTCTCCACCTGACTTGTGGAAGCTCCACTTTTTTTTTTCCGGGGGTTCTTGAATTATTTATTCCACCCGCTGTCAAAGACGGTGTTCGGACAATGGAGCACGAGTGAAGCAGTTGGCACATTTGTTGCCTTGACATGGATGTGTTCAGCTTTGTGAAGATGCCAAAGCTGTCAGGGTGAGTCTGCTGCTGCTGCTGCTGATGATGCTGCATGTGCCTGCGCCTGTCACTAGGTGCTATGCGAGAACACCGGCAGCATTTTAGACATACAGATAACAATGAGGGGAACAAAATTGTCGCAAGTTATAATGGTTGCTCAGAGGGAAAAGTGATGATGTGGTGAACTAGAAGATATGAGTGGGGGCGGATGAGAGAGATGCTGCAGTTCAGGTAGCGCAAATGCTCAGCATGCAAGTTAGTACATGTGTTAAGATCAACAATACTATTAATGTCCTGACCCAATATTGACTTGAAGTGCATTTTCATACGTTGAATGAGTATCTTTTTTAGGAAATGACTCAAGGAAGTGGCATAAAGATCGGGAGAAATATGGCCCGTGTGCATTGGCCTACAATGCAATTTTAAAACCAGACAAAATTCCTAAAAAAAATTGAACACATAATTTAATACAGTATGTAATAATAAACATTTGTTCGCCTTATAGGAATCTGCTTGACTCGCTCATCAAAATGACCTTTATGAGGCAATAACAAACTCAAAAAGTATGTATCCTGGCCTATTTAGTGGTCCGGGATGCAACCTGCTCGCCCACATCTGTCACGGTCCGGCCAAGGAGCGGAGTTGAGTCCGCCGGCGTGTGGAGTAGAGGACCCAAAATGCAGGGAGGCAGGAGAACCACAACAGGAGTGCAGGCGAGACTGGCGTGCTTTATTTTACAAACTCAAAATCAAAATCAAAATCAAAACGACAGAACAAACTCCGGGGGTGACCGTGACAATCGGCAATGATCCCACAAGGGACTGATCACCACCCGGGAATTAAATGCACCCACACTAATTAAGGGATTAGTCACACCTGGGGCCAGGCACAAGTGGCTGAGGGCCCGGATTGGTCAGCCTGCGGAAGGGCAGGCATCCACTCAGAACCAATCGGGGCCCTCAACCAAAGCCAGCTCTACCCAGACATGACAACATCAAAGTTCCCAAGGACGCTTACCCGAAAATAAACAGCAGGGTTAAAATCTTAGGGTCTAAAGCAGAAGCTATATGTTTGGAATTCCTCATATTTTGCTTAGTTTCACTCTGCTGTCTGCTTTGGCAACAGATGAGAATCTGTTATCAAATGCCTGGATGAATAAAGGTTAAATAGATCAAATAAATAAATAAATAATGCAGTCAAATGAGCCCTCATCACACATACAAGACAGATCCGTGATCAATTATGAGGGTTTTGGGTTCACAGTTTGGATTTGGGCGGCACCAATTGTGATTCGCAAATTCAAGTAAATTAGCTCCAAAGGGTTAGTTCTTATTATGGAACTGTATGATTGCACCAATACTGTGATTGCATGCACTTTTTATACATTTTATGTGTGATGTTTAAATATCATGATCAGCATCAGGAAAACAGGCCAAAAATCCACTGCAGAGATTAGTCAAAATAGTCAACTAAATCGTATAATAATTCCGATGATATAATAATTCCAAACAGTAGGGATGGACAAGTACCGATACAATCAATCAGTATTGGGCCGAAACCCGGCCTTATAAGGTATCGTACTCACGATGGTGGCTGATACATGTATTGCCGTCCTCTTGTGGCTGTTTAATGATCAGGAACTAGAAATTAGAAGAATACAAAAATTGCTATTAATGTCATGCAATTTTAAGGAATATGTTTTATTGGAATAGCCTATATAGGTCATTTAAAAAAATTATCTGTCATTGTTTTCAGGGGGGTGGGGGGGATTGTATTTATTCAGAGTACGTACTAGCGGTATCGATACTTTGCATCGGTATCGGTGACTACTCAAGAGTACTCGTATTGGTATTGGTCTGGAAAAAAAATGGTATCGAGCATCCTTACCAAACAGAATAATGATTTATAATAATCTTCAAAATACTAAAAAACAAGCAAACCTGAATTAATGCATTGTCAAGCAATACAATTTAATAGGATAAGCGGTTCGGAAAATGAATGGATGGATGGACAAAAAAGTATTGAGGAACAGCGCTTCAATCAGAGTTGTGGTTGAGAATTTCAAAATGTTGTTGAAAGGTATCATGGCCACTTGTCTCAATACATCTGTTGCAGTGTTTTTTAACCTGGGTTCGATTGAACATTAGGGGGTTTGGTGAGTCAGTCTTGCAGGTTCGGTAGAGGTCATGAGTCAACACCCGCCACATACATAAGTGATGATAGGCCCCCGCTTGGCCACCATTGGCTGCAGGTGATCACACTGCAGTACATTGCTCGGCCAATCTGTGCTGCAGGCAATTAGTCACTGGTTTATGACTGCTGTGATGGTACACCTTGTGATTCCTGTATTATTGTAATTTCTCAAAGGGGTCGGACGAACATGTGCAATTTGAATTCACATGTAACCTATAACGGAACGTATGGTGTTCCACAGGGTACAATTCTGGGGCCTCTGCTGTTTCCATTGTGTCTATTGCCCCTGGGTTCCATCTTAAGGAAACATCGGTTGTTGTTTTATAAATATAAAGTTGAGTTGAATGATGGGAGTCCGCAACCTAATTGCATAATTTGCAATGCCAAGTTTCAAGTGCAGCACAACAACAAAAAATGCAATGCTTTCTGAATTCAAGGCAGAAGAGAACCAGATTTGATGAAAAGGCTACTCTCCCTGTTCATTTAGTTCACCAGTAAACCCTAAACTTATGTCTTGAATTTGACAACAATCATTTTATTTTTCAGTAAAGAATATTTCAATGAATGCGTATAGGAAACTGGTTGAGAAGTACGTTTCTAGTGTGTGCTGTTTTTGCCCGTTTCTTTCTGTGATGCTCCTGTGTTGGCGTGGCGTTTACAAGGCGTCTCCCAGTGGACCCCCGACGTCACTGCAGACCGTCAGCGTTAATAAGTGCCACACAGCAGCCTTACCTGCAACAGCGACATTTTTTTTTGGTTTTGTTTTTCTTACCCCCAACCCCCCTTGAGCCGCCAACTGGAATTTAAGTCAGCAGAAAGCTGTTTAGCTCAGGTTTGATGGAGCATTTAATGGGCAATGTCTGCATTTTTCCTGTTGAATGATCCTTTGCTGTGGGTGATTAAATTTTTAATTTTGGGGGGGGGTTTGCTGAACCAAAAAGAAGCTGAGTAGTGTACATCACCTGTTATAAATCAAGTCTATTTGGCCACAACATTAAGAACATGTTCACGTGTCCGCTCTCTGCAACATGTGTGCGTGTGATCCATTCCCCGCAGCATTTATGTAATGTAAATCGCTGGTGCGGACACTTATTGATTAGCCTAAATGTTGGTCAGCTTACGCAAGGGCTAAAGGCTGTGTCGTTGAGAGCAGAATCTCAGAGGAGGAGGAGATCAGAAGTGGGAGCCAGCTGGCTGATGGATGAGGTCTTAGGCAAGCGTTTAGTCTGTTCTGTCCTTTAGTGCTCAGCGGCAAAGCCAGTGAAGAGCACAGTGAGGTGCACTGCTGCACCCGTGACGTCACGGGGAGAAACAAAAGATAAACGCAGTGACGTGGCTTGGGGCTGGGATGAGGGGGGGCGATCATCGATGGTATAAGATTTGATACAAAGAAAATTTTTTGCCATAGCCAGATAATAAAACAACATAATTTCAGTTTTGTTTTGTTTTTCAAGAAAATATATTCATTTGATAACCTCATTATTTTTCCATGGACAAAAGTCATTTTGTCACTTGCTGTCGACTGAAGATGACATCACGTGCTCATGGCTCAGGTTGACAGCAAGTGGCAAAATGTGTTTTTAAAGGTAATTAATTGTATGTGAAAAATAAGGAAGTTATCAAATTCATTATAGATGACAAAATATAAACGTTTTACTGCTGAAATAGTTCAATAATAAAGTGTTTCTTTAAGTTGTGCCTTCTCACTCTGATTGGTTGATTTTTTTCTGACGTTTTGGTTTCTTGTACATCAAATTGAAGGATTTAGATGGGGCCTGTGATGGCTAATTTTTTGCACAGATCATGACTTTCGAGATATGGCGAGTGTTTTAAGTGGCTGTTTTTTTTTATTTTTTATTGCAAACTTCAGGATTAAGTAACATTGTGGCATTCATAATTGCCACACATGTGCTATTATTAGGGATGAGCGAATTCTGATGCCAGGTATCGGTATCTTATTTCAAGGTATCGTACTCTCGGTGGCTGCCGATACCAGTATCAGACACACTCTGGTGGCCGTTTTATGATCAGGAACTAAATATTAGCAATTAAAAGCCTAGAAATTTCCCATTAGTTTAATGCAGTTTTAAGGAAGAAATATATTCTGGCATACATAGGTCTTTCTTTCTTCATTATTTTTGGGGCTGAGGGGGGTGGGATTTTATTAGAGTATTAGAGTTTAAGTACACTCTAAAAAGAGAATTGTTTAACCAATTTAAGATTTTAAATTGAATTGTTGACCAAAAAATATATATATATTTTAAAGTGAATCCAACGTGAATATATTAAGTAGGGATGCACAATAATGCTATTTTCAAACAATACCGATAAACTTAAATAATCGATACCGATAATCTTAAATGGCTTCAACAATTCTCTTTTTAGAGTGTACTAATGGTATTTGGATCGTGTGTCTACTCAGGAGTTCTCTTCCTGGTATCGGTCTGAAAAAAACTGGTATCGAGCATCCCCAATAATAATGATAAAAGATTTTAGTAAGGCAAGATCTTTCATCTGACACTGTTAATGTGCTGCTACAGGTGCTGCTGTTATGGTTAGCAATGGAGTTCAACTCGGCTTTTTACTGTCTATGTGTGAACAATACCATTGATGACCTGAGATAATAACAACATTTTTCTCCCCTCCCTTTCATCCATGCTATGCTACAGGAAGCATGGCTTTAATAATTTTTTTAATACTTGAATAAGAAGATTATGAATGAAAATCTCTTATGAATTAAATATAGGATTTGTTCCAATGAGAATTTAGCTCATTAAGAAATTGTAAAACATTCACATCATTATATACTGTAACATAATTGTCTGTTTGTAAGTATAATGTTGAGTGTTTTATTAATCAGTATGACCTAGTGTGGTTTATTAATTTCTTGTCTCTGCTGACTCCAAGTGAGGCAGCGGGATTTGGGAGGCTCACTTACTCACAGTTAAATATCCGGGGCTCATCGTGGGTGGGATGCTTCCCTGATGCAGTATTATTCCTACCCAGAGGAGATTAGCTAACAAAACACACACACACACACACACACACACACACAACCTCTTTCTATATAGAGAGCTACTGAGGGATACCCAGGTTGCCCGTGGCAACAATACCAGTGCTAATAAAAGACAAACAGTATTCATCTGGTAAAGTAGAGAAACATTGACGAGAACGTTATTGAGCAGGAACACGATTTAATAAGAATGCGTATGAGCGTGTGCATGAACTTAGGTTGTTGCTATGACACGGTGGCCTCCTTCTGATGTCTAACCGAGGGGTTATTATGACCCATCTCTATACTGCTCCTAAGAGATGGTAATTTGTGGACACTTCTTGACCAAAAGTAATAACGTTTTGTAGCCTCGACTCTCGTAGAGATATTCAAATGTAGTGATCGACAGATTGGGGCAGACACGGAGAAGATCACCAGGTTGCTGCTCTGAATCCTTGAAGTGAATAAGGAATCCAACCAGTGTGGTCGCCCCCTGCTGGAAATGGTGAGGAATGCAGGTTTAAGGGCTCTTCAGCTCTAGCCAAACATTTAACACAGTCAATAGCAATGAATCCCCTGGTTGCACTGCGCTATATATAAGAGCACAAAGAAGCTGGTGCTAACAAGCTCTCACCCTGACCGGGGGGGATAACCTACAAGGTAGTGGGAGGAACAAAAAAGCAAGCATTGTATTATGTGGGGGGGAAAAAAGAATATATGTTTGCTCTCTAAAACTAAAAAGGAGTCATAGAGGAATAAAGCCTTTAATCGGCGAGGTTCCTTTCTGTCTGAGCCACTTCTCCACGGGCACTCATCGCGGGAGGCGCTCCTCTCATCTGTCGTCTTTCTGCAGCTTTCACAACCAAACAGAATCGCATTAGAGGTCTAGAACGGCATCTTTTCATGTCACTCATACCATACATGCGATGATAAGAGCTGCATGGGGAGGATGTGTTCAGTTAAGTACGTAGGGAGTCCATTTGGTGAAAAGCAGCCATGGATTTTCGAAAGGGGACTTATCATGGGAGGAAGTTGAAGTCCATCCCAGCTGACTTTGTAAAGCTTGGCCTGACACCCAAAAGAATATTCATGCTCACATTCACACCTATTAGCAACTTTTCACTCAACCTAAAATGCTAAAAAAAAATAAAAATGTTGAACTGAAGTCGAGTAAGTTTTGCAAGATATGCTGCCTCATGAGATATCGTGTAAAATGAGGATCATGCAAGTTTGTTTTGGACCAAACAAAATTATTTCAAAATACAAAAATGGGCAAATGTATAAATGCTAAAAACGATAAATTGCATTGTGGATGACGCTGTAATCCAATTCGGCCTTTTTTTTTGCTTTTGTCTATCATAACATCATTGTAAGACACATAATGGTCGAACTTAAGATGGTTAAAAATGATTGGTTGTGTTGCCAGTGGGGCATGGCGGAGGGTTGGTCTAGGGGTCATCGTGTTATGAATGCATTATGTTTATGCAGTTACTATATCCCTTATGATGATAATGTGATGATGATGTTTTAGCCGGAGTAGCCACTCTTAGTTTGGCAGGTTTTATGCATTTACGATGTTCCTTATGTTGATGATAATAATGTGACAATGTTGTCACAGTTATGCAATTAGTCACGCTTAGTTTGTCTAGTCATATAGGCCTTTATTCTGTCATATAGAATTGTCCTCACAAGGTTTATTGAATGACACTTTTGTCAGTACGTCAAAGTCTCTTAGCCCTGCTTAGTCCAGCCATGCTCTCTGTGGTTTTTATTTTGTTTTGAGTTTAGTTTTTTGAGTTAAGTAAGTTCTAATTAATTTTCAGAGTGGATTTGTTATTATAGTTTTTTTTGTTTAATTAAAAAAAAAATGTTTTATTAGCTTTAGTATTAGTTTTTTTTTAAATGTCTTTCTTGTGTGATAGATTTAAAAAAAAAAATACAACATGGTAAGTATTTTGTAGTAAAAATAAATAAAAAATAATAAATAAATATAAATAAGTAAAAACAACAAAAGCTCTAAATAATTAGATTTTCCCAAAAATATATTCCCCTACATTTTATGGCCTTCGACTTGCATATAGTGTAGCTTCCACGCTACCAAACCTGTGATATAAATGACAGGAGTAATGTGGTGTTTGATTGATGGTGGCACCTCTAAAACAAAGACTAGAGAGATTAATATGGCTCTGGCTTGATGCGGTGCATGCTGGGAAAGCCACACGAGCCAAAGGAAAAGAGTTGAGCCTTCTGGCACAGCACATAAATATCAGGAAGAGAAAAAAATGTTAAGTGCAAAAGGGAGTCGAAAAGTTACACTTCACTAATGATTTCACAAAAAAGAAAAAAAAAACTGGGGGAAAATGCTTGCAGGAGTTTGCATGGTTTGATTGCATATAGATACACCTAATGGGCATAATCAATGTGAATTATTATTAAGTAGTCTGAGCGTGTGTGTGTTGGGACGTGCTTCTCTTGGCGTGTGGCGTTTCTATAATGCATCGTCAACTTGCACATGAACAGGATTACAGCGTTTCATAACACACTCCAAGTCTTCATTCTATTCAAAAGAGATGAAAGCGAAAGTGAACTACAGTGATAAAGCAAGGATCACGTTGGTCATGCACATTTTATGAAGGGCTGAAAAGTGATCCGTTCCCGTCTCCCACAAAGCATAACTCAAAGTAATTCCCTCCGAATTGTACTTACTGATAACTTTGGAGACATTAAGATGTGGTTGGTAAAGTCAAGCTTTAATTGACTGGATTTGATTGTGATCTGACTTTCACATTGTAAAGAACTCTCATGAGAGCAACGGCTTCCTTTAACCTTCACATTGAGGAAGAAGTCATTTTTATTCATCGTGGGTCAGTTTTTATAAGGATTTTTTTGGGGTTGTAACGTGAGATGCAAACAAAAACAAGCATTTGAAAAAGCTCACTGTTAATTTGACATAAAAATATCCTTGAGGCACACACACTTCTTAATTGTCCACACTGTGACTCTTGGGTAACCTGTTCATGAATTGTGCAGCATGGTTTACCCACATGGCTCTCGACTACTAGTCCGATGCGACCATCCAGCCATCATTAATTCATGTGAACGGGAGGAAGATCATTTTCACCGTCCACCGGAGGGTGAACCCTATTTAGTGACTCTGCAAACCGAGTCCTGCAACTCAACAGCATAGTGCTCTGGAAAAGAGACAAGAAGTCAAAGATCATGGGATCCTGGCGCTTCAGCTAATGCGAAAAAAAAAAATGGATTTAAAGAGACACTTTGTCAATTGGAGGAAAAATCTGGAGGGCAAATCATCTGAAACTGTAAGTGCTGTATCGACTGGTTGTTTGTGTTAGCTGTAATGCCTCGAATGGGGTCGCAAAACTCCAGGATTTTTCTTTTTTTTTTTTTTTTAAATAATAGTTAACTTTCAATAAATGATCAACATTCATGGCCATTGGTCGGCTGGGGGTTGGCTAAAATAAATAAATAAAGAAGTAATTTTAAAAATAAGAATATTTCTTTTATTTTTATACTATTTTAAATCTGCAAATAAGATGCTTCAGGGTATCCAAAGATTATGCCAAATAATCAGTTTCATAATAAATTAATTTCAATTGGAGTCTGTAAATGTTGAAATATATTTAAGTACATATTGAGCATGCAGGAGATTTTTGCACATAATGTGCTGCATTCAAAGTCTATGAAATAATTAACATCAGCGTTTAACATGAATGAAATTTTAACGCATACACTTGTTTAGATTAATTAATTTAAGGAAAAAGTCACATTTTGTCCCCTTATTTCATTTTCCACACAACCTATGAACAAAATTAATGCGTTAAGTATTCCTCAAGCTGTTTTGTGTGTGATGTTTAAGTATCTTATTTTGAAATATATGGTTTTATTTTGGAAGGCTGCTCTGTAGTTCTGTTTCCTGTTTCACGTCGTCATTCAGCTTGTGCATTTATATTTAGCTTGTGCAAAACAATATTAACTTATTGATGTCCGTCCAAAACAATCTATCTGAACATACTGTAAAAGTTATTTTAAACAGTCACTTACGTCTCACGGGGAACCCAACATGACATTGCCAAAAACATGTCATCTTGATTGGACTCGGGAGATTCTTCTTCTCCAGACTCTTAGTGAGGTGGATTTCAACATTTTGTGGTCAATAGCGCCAGCTACTGTGCAGGAGGGGCAAAACAATTAGTAGGTGTCTGATTGATAAAAATGCTGGCAGACTGCACTGCAAGACGTGCGGCGCTACTGCGCCTGCGGGGTCCAATCACATTTGAGCAGGGGCACGTGCCACCCCGGCATGTGCTTTGTTTTGTTAGTTAATGCACTGATTTGCGTATCATTTACAAATACAACTAAGTAAAGGAAATAAGCTAAGCAGATTGGAAATTTTGAATTCCTTATTAAAACATAGCAGGTTTCAGGATATTTTCTACTCTTTCAAAATGTAGCCACAATCCTGAAAACCTATTGAAAAAGTACTATTAATTTTTGACAGATTTCAAATATTTTTCTTCTCATGAAATGAGCAAAGATGAAAGATAAAAATTTTGGCACTCCAACAGCTTGCTCTCGTGTCCACGCACATCATTTGAGCTGCAGGAAATGTTGTTCTAAATATACACCACCGAGGCCTTCTCCCAGCAAATGTGCTGTGTGTCAAATAAATCCATGCATCTGGAAACTCACATACACCGCAAGCAAGCACACTGTTGCTTTGGGAAAGCAACCGCGTTGCCTCACATGAACTAGTAGAATAGCGTGCGCCGAGGCAAAAGCGCTATTTCTCATCGCCTTCATGTATTTTGTGGCTAAACACTGCTGTGGTGCTGATGATGATATTATTCACATCTCATGGCGCCGGCACGTGCGCACATGCGAGTGGGGCATGCTAACGGACACAGGCCGCATTGACATACCCACCCATGCAGACGCCAGAGCACTGCGCACATTATGCACTTATTATGGTTGCTACAATAACTAGGGAAGCATTTAGAGGGAGAGACGGGGAGGCGTTGAATAATGGATGCCAAGAGCCCTGTTACACGGAAGACAAGCTTTTGAAGTGACATAACTTACTGCCACTGCTTTCGTAGCGAAACCCGTGTGCGGATACAAAGACGCACGGAAGAGACCAAGAAAGAAGTGATTCAATTACCGATATTAATTGTGTGAGGTGGTAGGAGGCAGTCACAAAATGCAAAATTTAGTGGGGTGTACAATTTCAAAAGAGGAAATATACTGTATATAGTGGTAGTACACCCTTAATTGCTTGGCCAAAAAGTGGACTGACCCACTAACTTAGGTTGATTTTATCCAATTTAGGGTTATTTTGTATAAAACAGTTAGGTTGGTTTAATTGGTAAATTTGATTTTTTTTTTACACCAACGTCTTAAGAATGTAGTAGTAGTAGTAGCATTATTAGTGGTAGTGAGAAGATCACATAAACCAGAGTATAGTCAAGGCCAAGACTAGACCAAGTTGTGACCAAGACTTTGAGGACAGAGTCAAAGTCAAGACCAAGACTTAACAGGAATGAGGCCAGGTCCAGACAACAATTTTGAAAATATTCGACAGAGCCCGAGACTTTGCAGCAATAAGACAGAGAGTGCAAAGTTATCATAATCTTGGTCTTCCGAGATTACTGGACAAAATCAAGAATAAGCCATAATTTGAGATGTTGTCAAGTCAATATCAAAGCAGAGACAATGTGGGACCAAGACAAGGCCAAGTTTTAGAAGAGATCATATCAAGGCTGAGGGAAAGTCAAGACTATATGTATTTGAAGGAGGTAAGGCCGAGTCAAGACCAAGACATTTTGAGGGGACGAGACAAAATCAAGACCAAGACCGAGTCAATGTGAGATCGAATCTTTGAAAAGATGAGAGTGAGAGAAAGTCAAGACCAATCTCGTGAGGGGATATCACTAATTAAAGACCAAGGCTGAGACAATCAATACATATGATAAAAATCAAGACTTCAAGGAATATGACCAAGTCAGAAACATTTATTTGAGGACATAAGACAGTCAAGAACTAGACCAAGGCATCACAGACTATATTTTCAAATGGAAATGGTGTTGCTCTTAAAAACTAGAATTTTTAGCCAAGATGTCCAATACCACCTTTCTGATCTAATACAGAGTACATTTCAAGCTGGTTTCCATAATACTGATTCGATACAATAGCTTGTACAAATACGCCTAATGTGTCAGGTACTGTACATCTAAAAAGGGTTGTGTATTGTAAATCATAGTTCCATAAAGAATAGGAGAATTCCTGTATGTTTATTAACATTTTTATTATTATTGGTATCATCATTATTTATTGATTTGTTTATTGTCAAAACGGGGGGCTTTAGGACCCAGATGCGGGAAGGCAGAGCAAGGAGGCAGGGGTGTAGTCCAAAAAGAAAAAAGGGATTTAATTTCTATTAACAAAAAGGTTTCCAAAGTTCAAAAACATAAAACAAAGCATGAACTTGAACTTGAACAAAAGAGGGAACAAAAAACAGACAGCAACAAAACATGAACTTGAACTAGAACTTGGGAGGGAACAGAAAACAGGCAGCATGACATGAGGACAAACAAACATACATACCACAATGCACCAACACAGACAGAGGAGAGACAGCAGACTAAATACACCAACACTAATGACGCAACAAGACACACCTGGACCAGACACAAGTGGCTGAGGGCACTGATTGGACAACACAAGGAAGGGCAGGGTCACAATCAACAAGACAAGGAAAACACACAAGGAAAGCAGAAACTGAACATGACAGAACCAAAACCAAAGCATGACAGAACCAAAACATGACATTTCTTCATTCATTTTAACTCAGAAGTTAAGGTAGTGGAGAACCTTTCAGTTTTTGACTCAAATTGAACTTGCCATTAAATATAAATGCCACAATAATTGCATAGGTTTGCAACCATTCATTTACAATTTAAAGCAAATTAGACCAATAATAGCTAATAATAGATATAATTTATACATACAATATTTTTTAAATATTTTTTTCAACTAAATAATTTGAGTTCATCATGGCTTTTTTTATTGCAATATTGCTATATATCTACAATGCACTTTAAAACTTTCGGAAACCTTAACTAAATAAATCTCAATCTTTATTATTACACCAAGTTAAACTTGTGCAGCTATTTGTTGAAGCATGTATTTAATTACTTACTTCATGTTCACTATCTTTCTCCATATTTCATTTTTGCCATATTTTATTAATCCGAACAATTTAAACAGTAACAATGCTTAGCACCCGTTAAAGCTCCATTTTCTCCCCCTGCCTTCTTATAGCGCCAGAGACGTCTGTCTTGCCTCAGAGGCAGCACCTGACACTGTGCTCTCCTTGTGTCTCATATTCCGTGTTGTGATTTAACCTGAGGTGTTTTAAAAGGTTTTGTTGCGATTCCACAAATCCTTCCTGTTTTTGCACAAACAGCTGCATCTTGGCTGTTTGCGGCGCTGAACTAGCTCCAAACATGACGTCGTTCACACTCTGCCATAATGACATTGCATAGAGTCAGACTGACTGAGTAAAGATGCAGCGTGTGGCATGCTGCTGTGCATACACATCACGCATCTCCCTAGGCGGAATGAAAACTAGTTCCCGACAACCTTGTATCATTTAGACAAGATCTCACTAGAGATACTTTCTAATGTTTTATTATTATTGCGCATTATTATCTCATATGACTGAAATATGAAAAGTATTGATAGTTTGATGACCTGGTAACGGAGATATTGCTATTCCAGCAGTGATCCGCACGTCACTGGTTTCCAGACTCCAAGACATCGGTTTTATGTAAAAAGAATGTCATTTTGTGCATGCCAGCCCTCTGACTGACTGATGATCCAGTCCAACCTACTTTTCTCCTTAAATCGCCTGGGATGGGATACAGAGTGCGCTGAACAGGATAAGAATAATAAAAAATGTACGGATGGATGGATAAGAAATGTCATGTCTGAAAGTCTCAAAGGAAAACCATTCAAAATCAAACCTTGTCTACGTAAGCCTCTGGGTCCGAGTTAAAATTCCGCCTGTAGGCCACGTCTCTGTTTTTTCCGCAAACGCTACTTGAGCCCTCTCCCCTTTCTATCATCCGCAGCCACAGGACCAAGTCGTCAGGCTGGCCGCCCCCTTCAGGGACGTGGAGTACCTCGCAGGGACCCCCCAATGGCTGGGACATGGGCACCAATAGAGAGGGGCGTGACTGCTACATCAAGTGAGTGCTTTAAAGGAGATCCGACCAACCCCCAGATGTTTCAGACCACTTGGCAAAGCTATGATTATTTCAGCAGCGTCACTGCCTCCACGGCATCTCCATCTGTGCATTCGGAATACTGATTCGCTTTTCCTTACCCTGCTGTGCACTCCCTCTCTTTCTTTCTTTTTCTCCATGCCCTGCACACCACACTCTCCCTCTCACACACCCACCACACTCTCTGCACGCATTCTCCCATATGCAGAAGAGGACTTTTTATTTAAAAATTTTTTTTTTAATAAATTCACCTGTGTGGGAATTTGCTTTTGCACTGCTACTTGGCTCGTTCATCAGAGGATTCCAGCTTAATTAACTGCCACATTAAAGGTAACTGTGTTGTGGATGTCCTTTACTAATGTTAAAGTGTTGGATTTGTGACGACATACTGTATTTGCATACTTCTTTAGATTTTCTTAACAGATAAACTGATTGTACTGTGTGAATCCTACCTTTCTCGTCAATACGTTGATCTTCCATTTGCCTCTCTGCTTTGTGTATTTACATGATGCACCATAGAGGAGGTGAAGCCTCATCAGACAAGGGTTGTAGCCCGGCGTGCGTGATGTGGAGAGGTGTTATATAAGAAGTGAGAGTGCTGGATGCAGTCAGAGAGTGCATCTGCATGAGGCAGATTCACGGAGGCTGTTTTGGCATCAGACCTGGGTCGTCAAAAATTTGTGAGAGACTCATGAATAATCAAATGTCCGCTTGTGTGTCTGTCACCGGCCATCTGAGCGTGACGAGGCCGCCGGGCACAACGCGAGTCGGGAGCGTTCCTTAAAGGAACGTGTCTGCGTGACAGCGGACACATAAATAAACCAGTGGCTATTTAATATTAACAGTATGACACACAGCATTAAAAGGATGTGAGGCGGTCTAGGGAGTGATTGTTGAACATCCTCAGGAAAACGATTTGACAATGACTTCTCGTGAGATAGTCTTGATTAAGTACTGCTGAATGTAATGAATGCAAGGATGTCATGTCTCAATAAGAAATTGCATATAGAGTCAGTACTGCGGTTTTCAAATGAAAGATTGACAATAAAATGAGCGCATTGATGACATATTCTTAAAAATACAATCTACTCTATCCTCACCCTTTGCCAATGAGTCGTGTCAAAGCAGGTTTGCAACAGTAATGAGGCACAGAGAAGAACTGTCATTCTCCTCCTCCAAAATACGCTTAAAATGTCCAGTAGCCTGGTTTGAGGCATAGCTAATAGCAAAGTTTTTTCTAAGATCTTTATATTACAGATGAAGTGGGTGTCTTACGCAAAATGGTATTGTTGCAAACGCATTATTGTACTGTACTTTCCAACTATCTGGGTGATGCCAAGGAGACAAAGTTACAAAATGTTGAGGTAAGAAAATATAAAATAACAAAACTGTAGTATGGGAAATGATAGTGGTTTCAGAGATGCAACGTAAGCTTTAACTGCATCACGTGCCTCTTCCTCTCCACTTCCTCTATTACCATCTCGACCCATCTCCCTACCTGCTTAAGAGTGTTGTGGGGGTGTAGCCAGCTTTAAGGTTGAATGGGGGTGCAGACATCCGGGATGAAAAATATTGAGAGCGCAGGGTGGAGCGAGTGTGTGGGGGTGATGGTTGCATACATTTCTAAAACAGAAGAAAAACGAAAAATAGATATTAGTATATAGCAGTAAAAGTATTAGAAGAAGCACTAGTAAGGAAAGAGTATATTAGATTAATTGAGCATTAATTCAGAGAGTTGTATATGGAACTCGTTGTTTTGAAGCAATTGAGGCTTAATGGAGTGTACCACTTGGGTGCAACCAACAGAGGCACTGTTGATTCAGTTCCAATTTTTTTGCTAGCATGACAAAGCTAACAAACTATATGATAGCATGTAAAAATGTGAGTGACACAGAACAGCCCACTTCAGAAAAAAAATCTGTTGTTCTTAAATAGGAAGTCAACCTAAAAATGTTCTTAAACCCACCCGTTTTTATCCATCTCAGGGGGCGGCCATTTTGCCACATGCTGTTGACGGCAACTGAAAATGACATCACAGTGCCTAAGGGCTGAGGTTGCGACCGTCACGGCTCACCTGTATGACTTTGGTCATGTGACGTTCGCAAGCTGAGCCCTTAGGCACTGTGATGTCATTTTCAGTTGACAGGAAGTGGCAGGCAGTAGCGACAAGGTTAAATGGCCACCCCCTGAGATGGATACAATATGAAATATTCCACAAATGCAATATTAATCAGACTACCTTAATTAGACTAGTGTTGGTGCATACAACGACTTGACTTCCCCTTTAAAGAGTCACAGATTAGCTGCATTTGAAATGTGTGTGTAAATGGACAGTGATGCAAAATGTCACAGACTTGTTTGGTACTTTTGCATTGCCACACATAAGCAGTACCAGTGTCCCTAAAGTTTAGGACCTAAAGGATTAAAAAGGAGACTGGCATGATGGTGGAAGAGACCATGGAAGTCTACCCATACTGAATACATTAAAGATTCTGGCAAAAGCATTTTGTTCTTAAATGTTGACAAATGGAGGATAAGATTTCAAACAAATAGCAAAGGAACATGAGTCATTGTTATAGTGGTTAACAATTTAAGAAGCAGGTGTGAGCAGAGAAAGAAGATAAACACTGCTCTGTCCTTTCCAAAATAAAGTAAATTGTTCCTGTGGAACAACTGTTGTCGGCATGCTGCCGCGGTTGTCTGGTTTTGGGGCACAGTCCATTAAACAAAATGAAATCCAAATGCAAAAACAAAAAATAACTGAAAATGTTGTCTGTGCATCTTTCTCTATGTGCCTTACTAAAAATCATTGTGAAGCTATGCTAGCTGCTAATGTGTATAATTAGGGGCCATCATATAATACATGGCTGTCTGCACAATGGGAAAGAAGCCATGTTAAGCAGGTGGCCGACAATGACGAAGAGAGAGTACAGGTCCATATGGTTTTGACAATCTGTTGAGTTCCTCATTTGAAAGGTTAAAAAGAACAATGAATAATATGTGTATATGGCCAGCAAAATATAACAAGATTGAATAATATTTAAAAAATAAAAAAAAAAGCAAGCAAGAAAAGGCCCTCACTGTCCTATGCCCATCAGTGACAGGTGTAAATTAAAAGGTGAGCCAGATTTTTTTTTTATTTTAGAGCTCAGTATTGTTCATTCGGTAATTGTTCATTCGGTAATTTTAACGATTTGACATCATCATTGCTCTCAAGAATAAAAAAGAAAAAGAAAAAAGGTGAGCCAGATGGACTTGATGAATAGAGTTGGGAGTTAATCAGAGCATCAAGAGTGGAGTTATTGCATCTATACATTTCTGCCAGTAGGGCGGGGGCTATGAATCATTTCAGGATGGGGGGGCCTTCATGACATACAGTGTACAGAGGTGATTGATCTAGCTCTGACCTGGTGCATCTGAGTTTTGTGGCGGATCATTCAAATAGCACAACCCACCTGTCGAGTACATGGTTCAAATTTGGTCACAATTGGACAAAATGTCAAGGATAAGTTAGTTGTTGAAGGCAAGGAATTGGACAAAATTTATTTAAAGTGACCCCATCGAACCAAATGGCAGAGATCAGCGCACACAAAGTATAAGATGGCCACTGTAAAGTAGGCACTTGGAGATCGCCTTCCACCCCAAATTTTGCACATTTTTTTGTTTGAAAAAGACCTAAAATTAGTCATATTTATTTAGCCTATGAATAATAAACGATTTCATCAAGACGTGCATAAGTAAGAATGAAATGTTTTTTCTTATCCAGAAATTGACAAGTCACTCCACTGGAGCATTGTGCGGCACTTTTTTCCTTCTTTCTTGTTTTCAGGCAACTGACAGATTTTGCTGTCTTTGTTTCGTGACCACTTAATTGTTAGTAATTATTGTTGAATAGCACATGTGTCAAGAATAAATGCGAATTACACACTGTCTGCATGGTCCAAGGCTTTAATTAACCAAGATTACTGGCAAGATTCTGCTTGTGATTCTGTGCTGAAAAACTCTTCGGAAGGTTACGGTTGGAAAATACAAAATAATTTGCGTTTAGTTACAAATGCTGAAATTGTCATTGAACAAGCAAGGAATTTCTTAGCCTTGTCAACTTGTCACAGTCACTTGTAGAGATCATACTGCATGAGAACCTGGTGTTTCATAACGTTGTCTGAAACTCCAGAAATGACTGAAAATGATGTAATATGCAGGCCTGTTTTTTTTTTTATGCGTAAACCTCTGGTACATCAGCCCCTCCGTTTTTACCAACCCATTACAAAGTATGTACTTTAATTCCAAATATAAGGTTTAAAAGTGAAGCCAACCCAAATATTTTTCTAATAATATGTGCAGCCCCATTAGTCTAAACATGGTATTCTCATTATTATTGCATTTGTGGAATATGAATTAAAATCCTCCAATTTTTACCCATATCAGGGGGCGGCCATTTGCTGTTGACTGAAAATGTCAATGACATCACAGTTGCTCATGTACTGACCAATCATAGGTCACCTGTTTTCTGAGTTTGGTCATGTGTTGTTGACAAGCTGGGCCATGGTTGTTATCTGAGCCCTGAGCAACTGTGATGTCATGTTCAGCGGACAGCAAGTAGCAAAATGGCCGCCCCCTGGGATGGATAAAAACAGAAGGATTTTGTTGCTTAATTTGTTTTCCACAAGCTCAATATTATTCCGAATGTTGTTTAGACTAGTTGACGTGCATACAACATATTTTTATAAAGAAAATTATGTGATTGACTTCATCTTTGAAGTTCAGGCTGGCATATTATCAATATTTGTTCTGCATGCAAAATCATCTCACAGAACAAAACAACTAGATCACAGTCAAAGTAATTTAACATAATGCCAAGATTCCTCTCATTTTCACAGCCAATTCAGCCAAAGCCTTGAAGAGGTTCGCCTAGATGGAGACAAGTTTGTGCCACCAGCACCCCGGAAGGTGGAGATGAGACGAGACCCGGTGCTTGGCTTTGGCTTTGTGGCAGGCAGTGAGAAACCTGTGGTGGTCCGCTCGGTCACACCAGGTAAAAAGTGACTCAGCTTTTACTATAACAGTGACTCATCCAATTACCAACACTTTAGCCCCTGAGCAGGGCAAATACTCCATAAAAGTAGAAAAGACGAATCCATGGCGGGTTTAGCTCACTTAAATGATTCAAAAATGTGATCAAGACTCAATGAGCAAGCGCTCATTGGTCGTGACACCCAAAAAAAGGATGCCTGATTTGTATTATTGTGTGTGTGTGTGTGAACAGGGGGTCCATCAGAAAGCAAGCTGATCCCAGGGGACGAGATCATCATGATTAATGATGAGCCAGTCAGTACCGCAGCCAGGGAGAGGGTTATTGACCTTGTCAGGTAGGACAACACACAAAGACACTTTTACTCATCTGCCTAACACAGTGAGGCAGTTCTCATGCATTTTCATGCAAACTATCAAAACCTTCAAATCATCTTACTGTGCAGTGGTAACACGCTGGCCAACATGCCTGTAAGCAGTCTGTAAAAGCTATGACTGTAAAATTCCACTATTGTGTGCAAAGTTTTGTTTTTTTTCTTTTAAATAAGTTAGTTCTATTTTCATTTAGGGAAAAAAGGTTTCAAAATATTTAGGTTGACTCTCATTCTAGAAGGAATCCCCTTTGACCCTGGTATCGTTGACTGACTGGTAACAGGTGATCACTAGAATGATGACGATGATGACGATTCAAAATAAGAACTCTGCTCTGAAGATTTTGGGCAGATGGGCAGAAAGATTGGCCAAGAAATCCAAATCTTGAATGTGAGCATGTGGCCACAGTACAACGTGTGACATTGATGGAATTCATTTTGGGACAAGCACCCAATGTTGCTTTTGTTGTTTTCAATAATAGATAAAAGATCAAAACTATGAAAATATTTTTCAGTCCTTTTGACTCGAAGCATACGGATGTGCTTTGCTTTATTTTACAGGAGCTGCAAGGAGTCCATATTGTTGACTGTTGTTCAGCCATACCCGGTGAGTGTCTTCCAGTTAGATGTTCATTTGTGGAGGAATGATATGAAAATATATCACCCAGAACCATCAGCCAAATGTGCTGCCAATGTATCAGCTGTCAGTCTTTTCATGTTGCAACGTCTTGTAAGACTTCACATTACCTCAATGACAAGTTAACACTTCCCAGCCACCAAGCACCAGATGGTGACCTAAACTGAGCCATTTGGACAGATTTTCCATCAAAATAAGCTCAAATCATTGGAATATTGTAATTTTCTCCATTAATGAAGCATTAGTCAATAGTCAGTGGTTTATATGATAAAACAATATATTGGCTTCAATGAGCAATTAAATTTATAGAAAGATTTGAATTGCAGCAAGGAGAGGATTTGCGTTGAGTTTCGTAATACTCGAGAGGACCAAGCAGCTCTTCTATTCCAATCTGTAATTACTTCCATTTACCAGACGTTTTTTTTGCAGCCTCAATGGCACACTTGATGGTGAGCGGGGTTATTACGTTTCAAAGCATGATACATTTTGAGTGTGGGTAAAGATGGGGAAAAGTGTATTTGACTCATTTTATAAGGTCCTGAATGTCCTTTAAAAACTCCTTTTTTCTTCTTTCCCTCCCAAAGTCACCCAAGTCGGCATTCATCAGTGCAGCCAAAAAGGCCAAGTTAAAGACAAATCCTGTTAAAGTCCGCTTTGCAGAAGAAGTCATCATCAACGGCCAGGTTCCTGTAAGTCGCACATGTTTTTGTGTTCTCAAAGCTGACACAGAGGAGATAAGCCAATATTAGTTTTCATCACTCCGGAATAGAAAGCGTGTAGGCGTGACTGACAGATGGAGGCACATGTTCTCACAAAGCACTTTACTGGTTTGTAAAATGTGTCACCAGAAGTATGGTAACTGAGGGAACTGAGTTTGAAAAGGCTGATACATCGCTCTACTTTGCATTAACCCTTGGCCTTCAGACGGCTAAATAGAACTGTGAATCTGTAGTGCTGAGTCAGAAAGTGTTACTTGGAACCTACAAACAGGAGGCTGACCTTAAAACAGACTACTTGGGCCAAGCAATGAATTTAAGGTCCACTAAACTGTACATACTCTATTTCCATCTGAGGCGTAAGGAATGCCAACAATGCAATGCATCACAATATGGCTCACACAGCATCAATGCTCAGTGGGCTTAACAGTAAATAGGTGACTTGCAGCTCCTAATTACCTGCTTAGGACTTCAAATAGTGTGTGTTCAGTTTGCAAAAGGCTATCTTGTTAGGAGGTTAAGTTGCTCATTATCCCCCTAAATGCAAAATGATAAAGAGCCAAGCTGTTTCCAGTCTTTATTCTAAACTATAAGGTAACCACCTTATGACCCATGTCTCCACACCACAGTAAAAAAAAAATAATAATAATAATAAGCAGACACAAATTTAAAACAGCTTCTCTGTTCTTCTGTATTTTCCTCTGATGAATCTTTTGTTTTCATTCATCTCTCAGGAAACTGTGAAGGACAACTCACTTCTTTTTATGCCAAATGTTCTCAAGGTCTACCTGGAGAATGGCCAGACTAAATCGTTTAAATTTGACAGCAACACATCTATTAAGGTAGGTGGCAACTCTATGTAATGTAGTTGTATGATCTGAACCGACTTAATATCCATCCATCCATATTCTGATCCGCTTGATCCTTACTAGGGATGCTTGAATTGTAAAACTGTTCTCTGTGGCCTTATGGGTTGTCAGCGTATCAGTTAAAAATCTGAACTGTATTTGAACAGGATGTCATCTTGACACTGCAAGAGAAGCTGTCCATTAAGAGCATCGAACACTTCTCTTTAATTCTGGAACATAGAGCTGAAGGATCGGCCAGCAAACTCATGCTCTTGCATGAGCAAGAAATGCTATCTCAGGTGAGACAACACACTTCACTAGTGTCCTAAATTCAATGGGTTGTTTTTACATGGGATGACTCCAGAACAGAGGTGGGCCTCGAGGGCCGGAGTCCTGCAGGTTTTGCATGTTGCCTTTCTCCAACACAGCCGATATATGATCAGCTCATCAGCAAGCTCTGCATAAGCCTGATAATGATCCTGTTGATTGGAATTAGCTTGTGTTGGAAATGAGAAACCTCCAAAATATGTTTCTCAGATATTTGGATTGAATTCCAAAATTGTGCAACTGGGGATATTCAACTTTAAAGGTTTCATTATAATTTGATTAAATGGGATATTGTGTGTCAATTTTGACTTAATGTAACACTGTTTATTTTTTGACTAACACTTTAGGTGACAAAAAGGCCAGGATCACACAAGATGAAGTGTTTTTTTCGCATCACTTTTGTCCCAAAGGACCCGTTAGAGCTGCTTAGGAGAGATGCAATAGCATTTGAATACCTCTACGTCCAGGTGAGTGGATCAATATTATAGACATTATGGTACATATCGCCAAGCCTAATTAGATGCATGTTTATGGATAGAGTTGTGGCCTTGTAATCATTCATTCAGTCAGTAATGTAACCTCTTGTCCTCTCTCTTTGTTACGTCTCAAGAGCTGTAATGATGTGGTGCTGGAGCGATTTGGGTCAGAGCTGAAATATGACACTGCCCTACGTCTGGCCGCCCTGCAAATGTACATTCTAACCATCAATACCAAGCAGTCCCAGAAAGTGTCTCTCAAGTATATAGAGTAAGTTGACAGGATTTCACATTGCGTAATATGGGGCCAAAATCGTAAGGGGGAGTCTACAAATTATAGAGCCATTTGATTATTTACATGTTGTTATTCTTGCCCAAGTACTGTGCTCGATAATTGCCGTTTTCCATTGTATGGCATCTTCTAGCTCGATTCACCTCAATTAACACTACAGTATACGAGAGAGAGTGAGAGAGAGAGAGAGAGAGAGAGAGAGAGAATTTTACTGTTCTTCTCTCACAATTGATTGACCTTCTGTAATGTTCATGAAATGTACATCCACAGGAAAGAGTGGGGGCTGGCCTTGTTCCTGCCTCCTGCAGTGCTGTCCAGCATGAAAGAGAAGAACATCAAAAAAGCGCTCACTCACATCCTCAAAACAAACCAGAATCTGGTTCCACCTGGTAAAAAGGTAAAGGCAAAAAACTCGTATTCATCTCCATCCTTCCCTTTACCTTCTGTTTCTAAAAAAATAAACACAAAAACACTGCTACGAGTAACCTATATTTCCACCTGCTAGAGTTTCCTATAACACATCTGAAACAACACATTTTAGTCTTACTACGATACACAAGAGATTGCTGATAAATTGTCATACAGTATGAATCATTTCTAACTTTATCTAATGTTGCACATTGCAGCTGACTGCCTTGCAGGCTAAGGTCCATTATCTGAAGTATCTCAGTGACTTGAGACTTTATGGAGGTCGGGTGTTTAAGTCTACACTTATTGTAAGTGAAACCATCCTTTATATCAGACTACTTTTAACGATAGGCACGTGGTATGAAAACATTAAACCTACCACTCAATATGGGGAAGTGATAGTTGTGGTGATTCTTTTTACAGCAAGGCGAGAAGCACACTGAAGTGACTTTGCTGGTTGGGCCCAAATATGGCATCAG
This sequence comes from Vanacampus margaritifer, assembly GCF_051991255.1. NCBI lineage: Eukaryota > Metazoa > Chordata > Actinopteri > Syngnathiformes > Syngnathidae > Vanacampus > Vanacampus margaritifer. Next base: position 12,010,116 of record NC_135442.1, read on the forward strand.
TCATGTGATTAACACCAAAACCAACCTGGTGGCACTTCTCGCTGACTTCAGCCATGTCAATCGTATCGAGATGTACGCGGAAGATGAAAACAAAGTTCGAGTGGAGCTACATGTCCTGGATGTTAAGGTTTTTTTCTATAGGTTTACCCCAGCATAAATTAGTTCAAAATGACATATTTAGTTAGTTTACCTTTCTGCCTCTTTCGCAGCCCATCACTCTCTTAATGGAGTCTGTTGATGCAATGAATTTGGCCTGTCTGACTGCTGGATACTACAGATTACTGGTGGATTCTCGGCGTTCCATCTTTAATGTGGCCAAGAACACAGACAGTATGGATATAAGTATGACCGCAATGGCTATAAGAGAACATCTTGCCGCATTCCATCCATTGATCTTCATTTGTGCTCCACTTTGTAGGTCACACAGCAAGGATCAAGCAGAACTACCAGGCCATCGAGTGTACATACAGCACACCCCAAAAGGGATATGAAGACAGAAACAACCAGAGGTGCAGCCAGGATTTCTCAGACCAGGAGTGTGAATACCTCGACCATGGCAGATGCGAAGGCCAACCCTTCTACATGGCTGAGATCCACCAGGCTCAGCATTCAATACATATGGTTGAGAGGGCGGAGTTCTGCAGGGTACCGCCCACCCAAACGTACCTTAATGTCCCGAGAACCAAAGGCCAAGAACCCTGTCGGAGTGCAAAGGTGTCTTTCATTTTTGGAGATCCTCCCTTAGACACCGTAAACCCCCAAAATCTGGGCTACCAGAGACTGATGGATGACAGCTCAGAGATTATAGACAATCAGAGTCCAATGTACAGGCGTCTTGAGGAGGACTACAAGATGATGGATGCCCTAGAAGATGGCGACGGGTATCAGTATTCCACCAAAATGTTTGAGGAGCCGCTGCTACATGATATCTGCTATGCAGAAACAACGGATGACGCAGAAGACGAGGATGACATCAGCTGCGAAGAGGACATGATGATGAGTGACATTGACAAGCCGACATTGCTCTCCCTCTCAGGGTCCAGTGACGACATCATTGACTTGACCTCCCTCCCTCCTCCCCCGGAGGGTAACGACGAGGAGGATAATGACGTGCTGCTGCACTCTCTAAACCTGGCCATTGCCGCGCCTCCTCCTGGCTTCAGGGACAGCTCAGATGAGGAGGAGCAGCAGGAGGCTGGCAGTCTGGCCCAGGGGGGGTGCAATGATATCCCGGTGTCCCTTATAGATTCGGTGCCAGGCCACAGAGCTCAGAACCAGGGGGAGCCCCTTGATGACGCTGTCGTGTCCACCTTGCAGGCACTCGAGGCCCTTGCTGCATCTGAGGAACCCGCACAGTCTGAGAACAGCACAGGTTCCCCTTTTACTATTGTAACATTCATTCATTAACATCACAAATACTCCAGCCATTGACTTTCATTTGTTGCTGTTTATTTTTTTCCAATAAAACCCATTTTGTTCTATATTCCCATTTGTGTGTTTCTTCATTCACGTTCATTTTCATTACCAAAATGTTTATATGTGGAGGTTTGTTTTTATTTTGCGGCTGTTTTATTTGTTTTGTACTACTATGCACGTACTACCGTATAAAAAATCACAAATAAACATCTGTCAAGCTTTTCAGCTAGCCACTTTGATTAAAATCTTTCACATTTTGTAAGATTTATTGTTCAAAATAAATTACCTCAAAGTAGGCTCCCGTTTTACAAAAATAAATAATGTGTGTATTGTTATAATAAATGTATTTTTTTCATGCATTCTCTCATACCCTTTCACTCATTCTGCGATACGATCATTTCTGAAACACCTACAATGAATGCGCTAATGACGTTTTTGTCTTTCTGTGGCATACAGGTGTAGAAATATCACGAGCATTTAGTCCAGAGTCATCAGATTCTGGCAATGAGACAAACTCATCCGAGATGACGGAAAGTTCCGAACTGGCCACCGCCCAGAGACAATCAGACCATCACTTAAGGATGCATATAGCTGTGACGGACGGTTATCACGCCACGAATGATGAAAAGACTGAGGGACTTGGTGAAAGTGTAGCTAGGAATGTGCAGGAGCATCAGGGTGAGGAGCTGAAATCCGCGGCAACGCCCTCCTCCCAGCTTTTCCACTCTGACGGTGGTGAGATGGAGCCAGAGACAATGGAAATAAAATCAGTCAGCGAATACTTCACAAAGATGCATGTTGGCTCACTTATGAACAGGCACAAAGGAAAACAAGGAGACCTAGAGAACAGAAATCAACGAGACATCTGCGACCCCTCGGAAAGATTGCACGTGACTTCCCAAGAGCTAGCCAAAGAAGAGCCACTGCATCTTGTTGGGAAGTATAATACCTTCACAGTGAGAGATTCCTATTATGTCAATCAGCTTGATCTAGGACGAACTGCCCTCAAAGACCGTCATAAAAAATGGCTGCACAGAGCGCCAGGAAACAAAATGGATGACGCTCTCTCTCCAGAATATGTGAATGAGTCACAGGCCTCCCACGCAGACAGGTTGACGGTGAAGGGAGGGAAACAGGACTCTGATGAAAGAAACCAACCGTTAAATGCCCAACTCCGCTCTCCTTCCAAAGGACCGGAGGGGGTTGACGCTTCACGGGATGGGGAGCAGCAGATTAAGACGACGTCATCAGAGCAAGACGTCACAAGGCTATACGAATACCACTTGAGCAAGCGCATGTCATCTTTGCAAAGTGAGGGGGCTCATTCTCTCCAAAGTTCACAGTGCTCCTCTATTGATGCCGGATGTAGCACGGGTAGCAGCAGCTGCGTCACTCCAATGGACTCTCCCCTTTGTGTCACGGACAACACGCACGTGCTGACCGAGTCCTCGCTGAAGGGGTTGAGTTATGTAACTTGTGTTGAGGACAAGGCCTATGTCCCTCAGGGCCAAAATAAGGAGCCCACGCAACTACGGAAGACCCAGGCAGCGACCAGTGCAGACTCTGGGTTTGGAAACAGCCGGGACAGTGGTCACAGATTATCAAAGATAAAAGAAACCACAGGTAAAACTAAGTCATGTCATGCCACTCACTCACTTCTACCACTTAAAATACATATGCATTATACAAGAATCTCACACATAAGATGGGCGTTTTTACATGACTGCAGGATTTTTGGGAACCTGAAAACAAATATTTTCAAAAAGTGTTTTGAAAGATGCAGGGGGTCAAGGCCTTAGTTTGCAACAGTCTGGGTCTTGGGTTCTGATACACAAGCAAGCGTTTTGATGTTACGAACGATGCACAATGAAATAATTTCCATACCTGCGTATAAGGAAAGCCGTTTATTCGATGTCCTTGACATCCAGTTTAAGGTACATGTTCTAATCTAATATACTCCTTGGGCTCTATTTTTGTAAACTGGGGCGTACATGCGCTCGGTGTAAAAACAGGCACATCCAAATTTCCGTGTCTAATCTAGTCTATTCTTCCTTGTTTGGGGCAGTTTAGTTTTACTTACTGGTTACTTACTTGCTTGATGCTTGTTGGAGAACTCTAAAGTAATTTGTGCACTTTGCAGAGCCAAATTCATATGGCATATTAGTTTTACGCCTTTGGCGTGTCATCACAGAGCAAAATTCCCTGCTGAAGTTACTTCCACGGGGCCTCGCAGAACTGAACCTGTAAGGGAGATGTTCTGAGAAATGTCCATTTTGATTGTTTTGTTTAAGAGTTGTATTTTAAAGGATAAATATTCTATTCAAGGATCAATTAAAGCTATTAGTCTTTGATTGTAAATATATTTTCTATTTGATTTTACATCAATTTCAAGATTTTATTCAAGTAAATATCTGCTCCAAGCTTTGAAGAAAAAAAGTAGTAGCAGAAGTAAAGAAAAAATGTAATTAATCACAATTAATCGCAATTATTATTAGAAATTGAATTGCTTGTTAGCACTAATTTCTTTATACATCTTAGTCTCAGTGTTTTTTTTTTATCAATTATTTACTGTAAATGTTTACATTACAACACTATTGCTTTTAATGCTGTTATTGAGAGTGTACAGTGTTCTGAAATTCAGAATGGAACTCCATCCTAAACCCTGTGAACCTCCTGTATAGTGTTGCCGTTTCCGCCCAGTAAAGTAAAAACGTGCTTCTTGTTTCAGCCGCACCTTCAAGAAAAACAAATATTCCAAACTGAAATTGTCAGGTGGATGCTTAACGGTTCTCTGTTTTCCTCCTCCCCCTAGTGTAGCCTGCGCACAGCAGAGGACACTTGGAGAAGAGACATCTTTAGCGCTCGGTCATGAGACCAGTAACACCACCACAGTCATGTCACCATCGTTATTAGCAAGCTGCACAGAGCCCAGTGGGCTAAAATGGGCCAGACCTGAGTCCAGCCCACATGCCCTGCCTTCCCCTTCTAGCGGATCCTCATGTGACCTTCTCAAAGGCAGCCTCAGGAAGCCACGCAGGGTTCCGATGCGCAGGAGAAGCTGGAGCACCATAATGCCAGGCTCCCGGAGCTTTGAGGCATTATTAGAGAGGACCAAAGCCACATTCACAGGGAAGAGCGCTGGTCAGAAATTAGAGTCACAACATCGCTCGAAAGCTCAGCGCATACTGTACGCCAAAACTGTCACCAAAAGTTTGCCACATGGTTCGGTCACCTTAAATTCAGCATGCGGACGGCTGCCGCAGTCAGCAGCAGCACGGCTGGATGCAGGTGTGTTAAGATGTCGCAGGCCGGTCAGTTGCTGCTTCACCTGGAATCAGAAGAACACTGAGCGTGATGAGAGGGAGCCCTCCCAGCTCAGGTTCTCTGTCGTCTTGACTGGTGATAAGAAAGCAGGCGATACAGCCGAGCAGAGCAACATAGCCAAAATGAGGCTGGAGGAGAGGTTGGCTCATGTCAATTCAATGAAGGGAAAAACCTACAGCCTCCGTACAGGGTTTGCGCTCGCACGGACGGATGCCTTAGAGATGGTTAGCTTGCTACGTTCCGGTCACACGTCTAGAGGTAAGAACACGGATGGCGGCGACGCTGACACAGAGATCTTCTCCCAGCTGCTCATCACGCAGGCTAAAGCGCTGAGCGGCGCCTGCGCCCAGATGGCGGCGGAGTACGGCAGCCCGGAGGAGTTGCTGCTCACGCTGACGCACAGCTTCCATACACTCTGCTGCCTCACGCAGGCCTGCATGTCCCTCGAGGAAGGCCTGCGCAGTGACACCGAGCGGCGGCAGTTGGTAGCCAAGGTGGATGAGGTGCTCATCAACTACGTGTGTCTGCTGAAAGCTGCCGAGACGTCATTGGTCGGCTCCCCTGATGACCCGAGTGTAAAGGCACTGACGCATCACTCTGCCAACATGTCTGCCATCATAGACACACTAATCCACTTAATGACAACACTGTGCAACAAATAACGTATCCCAACTATTGATTTTGAAGCCATAACATAAGTGACATGGGTATAACTACCAATGTGAACTGCTGTGAGAGAGAAAAAAATGCCTTGTGTACACTATATTTTAGTAAACAATGTAGAAATATTTGAATCACAGAATTTTAAAAAGATTTAAGCCTTCTAAGATAATGCATACAGACCTCCACCCAAGTATTTAATAGTATATTATAAGAAGTATTTAAATTATATATCGGTTGTATTAAAGACTTCTCAGAGTATGTTGTTTTGTAAAAAGTAAAAATATCTAATATGTTGGAGAAATACTATGTACAGCTGTAGACCAATAATTGCACATGAAACGATTAAATTAAAACAATGCACTTTTTCATTGGCTGGGTGATTACATGGACACTGTGTACACTTCCCTGTCATTTTTTTTTGGTCAACATCATTAAAACTTTAAAATACCTCAAATAAGTTTACAATGTTTACTTTTGTGCATGACTAAATCACACTTTGCCGTGTAATACTTCATTTGCACATGCGCATTTCTAATCAGAATAACACAAGCTGAGAGAATGATGAGTTTGTTGACCAATTTGCATTACTCACACACACAGTGGCATGTGTAATTTCATAACTATGTAAAAATAATTCATGCTTTTACAATTTACTCTGGCTTGAGTGCTGGCGATGCCTTTTGAATTAGTGATGATGATGGCGGGCTACTTCAGCATGACTGTTCAGAGTTAAGTGTCTGAGCAGACAAGCACATTGCATAATGTTAACGTGTCTGGCTGAGGGCAAGGGGACGGGAGCTACTATAAGGGTCTGAGCAGGGGGGTGATTTTGAATATTTTACATTGTACAATCAAAAATGAAAAAAATGAAAAGCCAGTAAACTTTCTTAGTGGTGCTTCATTGAACTCATTTGTTTCTCTTCCATATATTTATGTAATCCTGGTTGCATAACAATCTTGAGAGGAGAAGAGGTTGGAGGGAGTTTTTTGTTGTTGTTTTGTTCTATTTCCAAATCAACCCAGTCAAATGCAGGCACCGGTTAACTTAAAGCTAAGCGATCATCCGCAAAATCATTGGAATTCCTCAAAAGGCAATGGGCAACCTCGATAAGCAATGAACTTGTATCAAAATCCTAAATTTATTATACTACATTATGAAACTGCTCATCCTCACAAGGCAATTATTTTCATTTTCCCATGTAGGTTAATCAGAAATGTACCATCAAGTAGATGAAAAGTGTTTTATAATCATTTAATAGGCAGAAAATATTGTAGTGTTGTATTTTGTTTTATTTATCTATATATGTATATAGGTGTATATATATATATATATATATATATATATATATATATATATATATATATATATATATATATATATATATATATATATATATATATATATATATATATATACATATATTTATTCATTTTATTTCAGATATGTGTTTTTAGTATAAAACAATTTCTATTATAATTTTGTATAGTTTTTTTTTATAGTTTTATATTATTTAGATCAGATTGAAGGTTAAGTTATAATATTATGACAACTATGTTTAATTTTTCCAAGAAAATAAGTCAATTAAAAAGTACCTGCTTTTCTCACTAGGTTTTTCTGACACGCATGCTGGAGCCTATCCCAGCTGTCAATGGGCAGTAGGCAAGGTACACCTTCAACTGGTCGCCAACCAATCGCAGGGCACACATAGACGAACAACCACTCACGCAGACAAATAATTTGGAGTTCTCAGTTAGCCTACCATTCATGTTTTTGGAATGTGGGAAGAAATCAGAGTATCCGGAGTAAACCCACGCAGACATGGGGAGAACATGCTAACTCCACACAGGGAAGCCAGAGCCAGAATTAAACCCTGCACTTCAGAATTGTGAGGCGGAAGTGCTAATCATTGCACCATTGTGCCACCCAAAATGTCAATCAAATCATGTTGAATAGCTCAAATAAATGGAGGAAAGGGAAACTGCATGTGAACATAACAATATAGGGAAGTGATACTGGGGAAACAGTTGATCTTCAGGCAGCTGTTACTTTCATCTCTCATTGACTATTGCAAGAGATGTCTTCTGAGCATCATGTTCTTTCATCTGGTAAGTTACCTTTAGTCTTACTTTTGAGCTGTAAAATTTGGATTTATAAGTAGTGGCAGGTAAGGACGTAACAATATCTAAATGTCACAATGCAATATTACCCTGATATGATACTAACAAAACGATAATTATCACGTTATTGTGGTAGTGTTGGCAATATAAACATTTTTAAAAAGCTCATAATACTATATATATCAACCTCTGAGTCTTCTGCTATATCCATGCCACTACCAGTATGGTCGCCGCCTGTTACCATCTTAAAGTAGCACTAAGGAACTTTTCAACCTTAATAAAATATTTTCATACCACTTCTGATGAAACATCGACTTAAAACTAGTTGAATGATACCTTTGCCATGGCCTGAGTAGGTCTGTATCATTTTCACTGGCACTAAGCAACTTTGGGGAAGATGGTAGGAACACTGCCACACAAAAAAAAATACAAATGTGCAGACTGCTTTAAGGCATACGTCACTTCCCCCTTTACCCATTAGTTACAAAGTCGGAAGTCAAAAACGTCGCAATGCGCTTGTCCTCATGGAAAATGTGGTCTTCCTTCAGACATAACATAACCGCTTTTGTCCATATGGCGCCGCCATAATCAACATAAACTGAAAGTTCCTTAGTGTTGCTATAAATTACTTTGTAAACAATGCATAGTGTATGTTACTATTGGCTCAGCAGCATAAAGTATAATTGTCTATGTAGTTCAAAATGTTGTGCTTGGCTGAAGCAGGTAAAAAGTAGTTTTTTAATGGAGATGTGGTATTTTAAATATCGTAGCATGACAATGACGATATTATAGCAATTATAATATCACGATATCACGATATTGTGGTTATTGTTACATCCCTAGTGGCAGGTTAGAGAGATTGCTGGATGGACAGACTGATACAGCCTAAGGAATACTCACCTAATTAAAGCTCTGTCTTCATGATTATTTTGGTTGACTATCAAAGAGAAAATAATTTAACAGTTTCCTGTTGCAGCTGTAGTTCATTGGGGTGTAAAACTGCATCCATCACGACAGCTGTTTCTAATATTTGACTTGCCTGGCTACAGTATTTAGCTAAATAATAGTGACAAAATTGTAGCAATGTCTCTCATGATCTACAATGAGAACGTCATAGCCACCATCACAAAACCTTTATTAACTCATTAACAGTAATTCCAAATTGTATGACTATTAGAGAATAAACAATTGCATCTAAAGGAAAATGCTTAAAGGGGAAGTCAACACACACACAAAATTCTTGACAATAATATGTTGTATGCAGCCCCAGTAGGCAGTAGGTGGGGTACACCCTGAACTGGTTGCCAGCCAATCTAGGGCACGCGATAGTCAAATATGAGCATCAAAAATCAGCAGTTTTTATCAATATCAGAAGGCGACCATTTTGCCACTTGCTGTCGAGTGAAAATGACATCACAGTTACTCGGGTCTCAGGTAACAGCCAGCCACTAACCTGGCAATAGCCAGATTGATGTTGTGATTCACTCAAGGTAGTTCTCCAGAATATCAATCTGAGACTGCTCCACGGTGATTTACTGGGACATTCTGAACAATATTACCTAACTTTCGTTTTGACCAATTACTGCCATGAATGAAAATGTCGTCTTCGTTCTCGTCGTAGGGGGGGACATATATTATCAGTTAAAAATGCATGACTCTCGCTGCTCAACATTCAACAAGGTAATGGTGAGTAATTCTGCAAGAACAGAATTAATTGCAGCGTCCATTCGTCCATGTTAGGTTAGTTTGTTTCCAACGGTGTCCACGCTTCCTGGTTTTGTCACAGCTGCATATCCCGCCCCAAACACAATGTCGCTTTGTGATTGGTCCGAACCACGATCAGTGAAAATCAACGTGCTCGATACAAGATGCATTCTCCAGAGTTTGTGTGCCGTTATAATTTATCTTGAATAGTAAGTTTAGCCAATCACAGCTCAGCTTCCGAAAACAGGTGAGCTGTGATTGGTCGTTGCCTGAACCCTGAGCAACTGTGATGTCATCTTCAGTTAATATCAAGTGGCAAAATGGCAACCTCCTGAGAAAGGGAAAAAAACGGCTGGATTTTGCTGCATAAACCATATTCCACAAATGTAATATTAATAAGAATGTCAGGTTTAGACTAGTGAGGTTACATATAACATATTATTGTCCAACATTTTTTAAGGTTGACTTCCCCTATAAAGCAACACTAAGAAACTTTTAGTCTACGTTAATTATGGCGGCGCATATGGACCTTATACCTGAAGGAAGACCACATTTCCCATGAGGACAAGTGCATTGCGTCGTTTTTGAGCTTACACACATTCAAATTGACTTCCATCTTCGTAACCAAAGGGGAAAGCAGTCAGCACATTTGTAGTTTTTTGTATGGCAGTGTTCCTACCATCCTCCTCAAAATTGCTTATTGCCAGTAAAATATATACAGATCCCCTCGGGCCATGGCAAAGGTACGATTCAACTTGTTTTAAGTCGATTTTTCATCAGAAAAGTTATGAAAATATTTTAATAAGGTTGAAAAGTTCCTTAGTGCTACTTTAATGCTGAATATTAAACTGTAAAAAACTAACTCTTGAAAAACATAACTTTATAGTATGTGTTGCTCATAGATAGATAGATAGATACAGTATATTGATTGATTTATTGATTGATTTATTGATTTATTGATTGATTTATTGATTGATTTATTGATTTATTGATTGATTTATTGATTGATATAATTTTTAATGATTTCATTGTATTTTATTTTAATGTTTCCACTTGGTCCCTTTTAAGGTGGACTAGCAGCAATGGGATGCTACACTACTACTATTAGGTCCCATTAGCATTATGTACATGCGCCTTACTAAGTAGCCACTGAATGTTTGGCACAACTGTCACATGACCTTCTTTCTGGCACAGATTTCACTGAGAACTTTGTGTGCTTCCATACAGATGTGCGTGTCACTTCTAGGATTTTTCTGCTGTCCATCCAAAGCGGCAGCTATCACTTCATACCCCAAAACTCTGCCATGCGATGTAAGTGAGCTTGTCAACGGGAGCGTGGTGCTGGTGGACTGCGGTGCAAGAGACCTCAAAGCCATCCCACAAGGCATTCCAAGAGACACCACCAATCTGACGCTCACCATCAACCATATACCCGAGTTGAACTCTACCTCCTTTGACAGCTTGGAGAACCTGGCTGAGCTTGACATGAGGTGCAACTGCATGCCCATTAAAATCGGATCCAAAGACCGCATCTGCACCGAGAGTTTGGTGATAGAGGAAGATACGTTCACCAGCCTAAGGAAACTACGAGCACTCTATTTAGATGGAAACCAACTTAGCAGCATACCAAAAGGACTGCCTTCCGATCTAGTCCTGTTGAGCTTGGAGGTCAATCGCATCTATCAACTTGCTCGCACCAATTTCTCCACACTCAAAAGTATTGAGACGCTTTATCTTGGTCAAAACTGCTACTATCGAAATCCGTGCAATTTTTCTTATCAAATTGAAGATGGCGCCTTTTCAGAGCTTCGCAATTTAACTCTGTTGTCTCTGAAGTCAAACAACTTATCTTTTATTCCACATCATCTGCCTACCAGTCTAAAGAAGTTGTATCTGTACAACAATAAAATAGAGGAGGTCACAGAAAAGGATTTTGAAAACCTAGCTAATTTGGAGATTCTTGACTTAAGCGGAAACTGTCCACGATGTTACAATGTTCCTTTCCCATGCACACCTTGCCCGAATGATTCTCCACTTCAGATAAGAAAGTCCGCTTTTAGAATGTTGGGGAAACTAAAAATTCTCCGTCTGCACAGCAACTCTTTGAGATTTGTGATGCCTGAATGGTTCAATGGTACAAGAGAGCTGAGATTCCTTGATCTATCGTCAAACCTTTTAGCAAGAGATATTGGGATGACAGACTTCCCACATTTTCTGAGCAAACTGGAAGAATTGGACCTTTCATTTAACTATGAATTACAGCGATATCCCCAAACGCTAACTTTGAGCAAACATTTTTCGGAACTGAAGTCCCTTAAAATCCTTCGGATAAAAGGCTTTGTGTTTCAGCAGCTAAAATCCGAGAGCATTGCTCCGTTAAAGACCCTACCACATTTAGAAGTCATAGACCTGGGTACAAACTTTATTAAAATGGCAAACCTGAGTATTCTACTGGGGTTGCCAAATTATAAAATGGTCAGTCTCTCTGACAACAAAATATCTGCCTCATCTGAACAGCAAAATGTCGTTGGAGGAGAGGAGAAGCCTCACATGCTAACTGACTACCAAATAAAGGAAGTGCGAGAAATGCGGTACTTCCGATATGATGAAGAAGCACGCAGCTGCAGGTATAAAGATAAAGAATTTGGAGTTGCTAAGTCGTTTGCCAAAAGGGAATGCACTAAGTTTGGAAAAACCCTGGATATAAGCAGGAATAATATTTTTTTTCTGCATGCTGGGTTTTTTAATCTGTCTGAGCTGCGGTGCCTTAATCTGTCAGGAAATGCAATGAGCCAAACACTGAATGGTTCAGAATTTAGCTACCTGACTCATCTAAAATATTTAGACTTCACATTCAATCGTCTCGACCTGCATTTTGCTACTGCCTTTCAAGAGCTGAAAAATCTCGTAGTCCTTGATATTAGCTACAACAGCCATTATTTTGAATCTGAAGGTGTCACTCACATGCTGAACTTCACAAAGAACCTAAAAAAACTCAAGACACTGCGCATGAACCACAACGAGATTTCTACTTCGACAAACACCGAGATGGAGAGCGAGTCTTTGGAGATACTTGAGTTCAGAGGTAATCGACTGGACATGTTGTGGAGAGACGGGGACACCAGATTTGTCAATTACTTCAAGAAACTGCTTAACTTGAAAGTACTCGACATTTCTGGAAACAACCTCAATTTTATCCCATATCAAGTTTTCAACGGTCTGCCAGACAAGCTGTTGAAGCTTGACATAAAAAACAACAGATTGAAATCGTTTCCATGGGAAAAACTACAACTGATACAATCGCTGCACGTCTTAGATCTCAGTGGAAACAGTTTAACAACCGTTCCAAGCATGCTCACAAACTGCACCAGATCTCTCAAGAAGCTCATCTTGCAAAAAAACCAAATCATGACCCTCACCCCAAATTTCCTCAAGGACGCATATAATGTCACATATTTGGACATTAGCTTTAATCACATACGACACATTGAGCAATCTAGCTTTCCCGATGATGTTGTCAATCAGATGAAAATGCTACTTTTGCACAACAATGATTTTGTGTGCTCATGCAATGTCACTTCTTTCGTCATGTGGCTCAACAGCACCAAGGTGCCCATCCCCAAACTAGCCACAGATGTGACCTGTGCCGCCCCGGAGACACAACGAGGTCGGGCCGTGATCTCGGTTGACCTGCTGGCCTGTCAACACAATGACTTGTCAATCATTCTCTACATGCTCAATGCTTCCCTGGTCCTGAGTTTCCTCATCCTGTGCATCTCCAGTCATCTCTTCCTGTGGGACGTTTGGTACATCTACCATTTCTGCCGGGCCAAGCTCAAGGGCTACGGCCGCTTATACTCCCAGAGCGCTCTCTTTGATGCCTTTGTGTTGTATGACAAAGAAGATCCTGCCGTGTTTGAGTGGATTACAAAGGAAATGTGCGTCCATCTGGAGGAACGAGGAGATCGCCGGCTGACTTTGTGTTTAGAGGAGAGAGACTGGATTCCTGGCTACCCCCTGATTGACAATCTCTCACAGAGCATCCAAAAGAGCAAGAGGACCGTATTCATTCTCACCAATAAATACATCAAAAGCGGTAACTTCAAGACTGCTTTCTATATGGCCCAGCAAAGGTTAATGGATGAGAAGAACGACGTCATCGTCCTGATCCTCTTGGAGAAAGTGCCTTGTAATTCCAAGTACCTCAGACTGCGGAAAAGGCTGTACAAACGCTCCATTCTTGAGTGGCCAACAAACCCTCAAGCTCAGCCTTACTTCTGGTTCAGCGTGAGAAGCGTTTTGGCCACTGAAAGCCACAAGCAATATAACAACCTCTTTAAGGAGACACTGTAAAATAGACCAGTATGACCAGTATTGCACTGCAAACACCACCTGTGTCCTCTCCATTATATATCTGTTAAAGGGTGAGGACATTTTTAACCTAAAGGCTGTATAAATGCTCTGTTCTCAAGTAGGCAACAGCTCTTGTGTTTTAGCCTGTGAAGCGCCAATATCCAATTGTTCCTGAAAGTCAGTACAACTTCTTCAAAGAGATGCTGAAAAACAGACCAGTTAAGAGCTACACGTCTACAATATTGTTTAGTGCAATGTGTGAACATTCTATCATTAAAATTCAAATAAAACAACACTGTTGTGGCAGGGATGCTTCTTTGCATCAAACATAAAACACTTCTCAGTTGTTCAACACTTTATGAAACAGGGAAGTGGTGCACTAATGCACTTCTGCAATTTTTTTTTTCTATTTCTGTCTCACAACTCAACGTAGGAGCCTGGTTGAGGCTCGGGAACCTATGATTAGGTAAGTTTTATAAAAACAATGCAATAAATACAAATATAAGTTTGAGCATTTTTTTTAAACATTTGATTCCGGCCTTTGTAGCATTTGGGACTCCAAAGGAATCAGTGAAGCATCCGCAATGGTGAGTGTCACAGATCAAAATTTTTCTAAATACATTTTAACATTTTGAATGTCTCCGCCAAGCAGGCATAAATGTTTGTGAATGCATCCATCTATCACTTTTAGACCTTTGTGTAATAAAACTTGGCATAAGAGCCACATGCATCTGTTACTGTACTGAGAATTTAGGAGCTCCCACTAAAATGACTCCGAAAATGTAGTAGTTATTCAGCCACTACCATTCCTGAGAACTTTTCCACCTTAGTTGCTAAACTCAAGGCCCAGAGGCTAGATCCGAGCAACCACTTCTTTTTATGTCACCCACAAAAGCAAATAAAATCAACTGTTTCTTGCTATTCGGATGTGTTCCTAAAAATTTGACAAAAAATCTCTACCAAGTTTTCATTTTTTGTTCAATTTTAACAAACATTGCAAGCATTTTTTCACCAAATCCCCATCTTAAAATAAGGTGAACAACATAGACTGAAGTATTTTGTTCTCACTACTTTCTATCACTTCTGACTGCCAATTCATTTAGGTGTTAAAAATGTATCATTAACTTATGCATAGCCAATTACTGTATGTATTTTTTTCACAGTTATTTCGGGCCTCTGAGTGAAACCGTAACCAAAGTGTGGTGTGCGACGAAAGAGTTCATACATATATATATATATATATATATATATATATATATATATATATATATATATATGTGTGTGTGTGTTTTTAATAGTACTCTAATTTTATGCCACACTTGCTATAAGTGTGTGAGTGCTTCCGCTCTTGCCCAAGGGGAAGTATTATACTTTTTATTTAAAAGGTTTTAATGTATACGAACGTAAGTTAGAATGCTGAAATTTTAAGGCTTAATTTGGAATTTGAACTTTATTTTTCTTCTTCTTTCATGTGACATTAATTATCAGAGAATGGTTGGATGGGCAAAAAAAAATGTCAAATACTACTGCCATCTACTGGACATAGTTGGTACTACTCAAACAGGTGTTCATTACCTGGTGAAATAAAATGTAAGGTCAGGAATTAGTTCAAACTAATCTTGCTGATTTAATTTTGTTTTTGTTTGTTCTAATCTACAGACTGCCACATATTGGGTGCACTTGCTTCTGCTCTGTGCTTGTTTTTGGCCTGTTGCAAGTAAACCTGAATGGATGTTACCCCAGTTCCCTTGTGTTGTCATGGCACGGAATACCACAGAGGTCATATTTAACTGCAAAGGGCGTAAACTGCAAAAAATACCACCTGGGATAACAAGTAACGCAACAGTGCTGGACTTAGGAGAAAATCATATCAAGCATATTAAATATGCTTCCTTTTCCGGTCTAACGAACCTCACTCAAATCTACCTGAGCTGGGCAAACAAGAGGCAATCAGTGACAATTGATGACAATACATTCAGAAACTTGACCAACCTTCGTGTGCTGGAGCTGAATGGCAACAGCCTGACGGCACTGCCTGTCACACTACCTCTTGGTTTGAATGTCCTCGAGCTAAACAACAACAGGATTTTGTCTTTGGATAATAGCAGCTTTATCAGATTGACAAATGTGACAAGACTATTGCTAGCCAAGAATTGCTTCTCCTGGAACCCTTGTGGGACAAATATAAACATCATGGAAGGCAGTTTTGCACCAATGACCAAA
This sequence comes from Vanacampus margaritifer, assembly GCF_051991255.1. Taxonomy (NCBI): domain Eukaryota; kingdom Metazoa; phylum Chordata; class Actinopteri; order Syngnathiformes; family Syngnathidae; genus Vanacampus; species Vanacampus margaritifer. Next base: position 12,025,917 of record NC_135442.1, read on the forward strand.
CTGCACAGTTTGGACCTGTCCTTTAACAACCTAACCAACGTTCCCAAAGGACTTCCCTCATCCCTGCACATTCTGAAGATGGGACAAAATCAAATTGAGTACATATCTAAAGATGATTTCCGTGGCATGAATCGATTGAAAGTCCTCAAGTTGCAAGGGAACTGTCCGAGATGTCAAAATGCTCCCTATCCATGTGTTCCCTGTAAAAACGAGTCTCTCGCCATTCATGCGCACGCCTTTGATGACCTTGTACAGCTAACAACTCTGAGTCTGGCAGGAAACTCACTGAAAAATATGGACCCATCCTGGTTCAAGAATCTAAACCAACTTAAAGAACTGTTGCTCTCATTTAACTTCTTACAAACACTTATCACCAGTGAGGCTACATTTCTCAAATACCTTCCCAACCTTGAAAAAATGGACATCTCCTTCAACTTTTTACTGATGATCTATCCCCAAACATTACGTTTTTCAAAGTATTTCTCATATCTAGTGTCCCTCCAAACTTTGAATTTGGGGGGTTTGGTATTCCAAGAAATTGACACAGAGACATTTAGACCTCTGTACGGTCTTAAAAACCTGTCTGAACTGGACTTGGGCACCAACTTTCTCATTCACTCCGATCCTAGCATATTTAGCAAATTCTCAAACCTGAAGATTATATATCTTGCAGAAAACCGTCTGTATCCGACTAAGGTGAAAAGTGTGACACATTCAAATGAGGGCTACCTTTCGGTTTCAACATTTGCAAGCCGCTATCGAGAACTATTTGAGATATCATACGGCCATATCAAACAAGAGTGCTACGATTCTGGGCGGGTCCTGAGCCTCAGCTCAAATAATCTGTTTTTCATCTCCCCGGAGCAGTTTGAAGGCTACGGCAACATCACATGTCTCAACCTCTCGGGGAACGGATTCTCGTCAGCGCTTAACGGCACAGAGTTCTCCTCAATCCCAACGCTGACGTATCTAGACTTGTCTTTTAACAAGGTCGATCTGGCCTACGACAATGCCTTCAGTGAGCTGAAGGAATTACAAGTGCTGGACATAAGTTACAATTCTCACTACTTTCAGGCCTACGGTATAACACATAATCTAAACTTTTTACCAAAACTGCCTCTCCTGAGAGTGTTGAATATGAGTCATAACTCTATTTCCACATTGACGACAAAAAAGATGTACAGTAATTCCTTGTCAGAACTACAGTTTCAAAGCAATCATCTAGGGCGTCTATGGAAAGAAGGGGATCACTCATATATCTCACTATTCAGATATCTAATAAATTTGACCATATTAGATATATCTGATAATCATATCGCCAAACTTCCCGACAAGGTGTATGAGTCGTTACCACAAAACCTGACGATGCTACGTTTAAGTCGCAATTCCCTAACAGGCTTCAGATGGGACAAGCTAAACCATTTCCTTCAACTTCAAAGTCTGATCCTGAGCTACAATTCCATATCTGATGTAAGAGGTATCGACCTCAATGCTCCCATCAAGTTGAGCTACCTGGACCTGAGTCACAACAACATTCACCACTTAAATGACGGCTTTTTGAAAGGCGCCAAAAGCCTCTGGACTCTTTTCCTCAACGACAACAAACTCACCCTCATTAATCAATCAACCTTCCAATCGAGACCGGAATCTCCAATACAAAAGTTGTTCCTGGGGAATAACCCATTTCAGTGCACCTGTCACATGTTAGACTTCATTCTATGGATTGAAACCAGTGGTGTGCACATCCCCCGACTAACTACTGATTTGACATGTGATGCGCCAGAAAACCAAAAGGGTCTCGCACTCATTTACTTTGACATCAACCAGTGTGTGAATGGCAGTTATGCTTTTTGGCTCTGGTTGATATCAAGTTCCTTCATCATTGTTTTTATGTTTGTTGTGACGAGTGCTCACTTATTTTATTGGGACGCTTCCTACATCCTACACTATGTGAAAGCTAAACTAATGGGGTACCAATCCCTGAACTCGTGCCACAATGCTTATGATGTTTTTGTGACTTACGACACCAAAGATCCACAAGTCTCCGAGTGGGTGATGAGGAACTTAAGGGTAAAGCTGGAAGAGGAGGGCGAAAAGCATCTTCCTCTGTGTCTGGAGCAGAGGGACTGGCTTCCTGGAGTGCCCCTGATGGATAACCTCCTTCACAGCATCCGACAGAGCCGCAAAACCATGTTTGTCCTAACAGAGGATTACGTCAAGACCGGGGTCTTCCGGCTGGCCATGTACCTGGCCCATCAACGGCTGTTGGATGAGAACATAGATGTGATCGTGCTGCTGATGCTGGAGCCCGTGCTGCAACACTCTCACTTCTTGCGGCTCCGGAGGAGGTTGTGCGGGAAAAGTGTGGTGGAGTGGCCCAAAACGGCGGCCGCCGAGCCATGGTTCTGGCAAAACCTGCGGAATGTCATCAGAGTGGACAATCAGGTCATGTACAACAAGACCTACTCCATGTACTTTACAAATAGATGATGCAGTCCGGACACCATTTTGGACACCGCAACAGCGAGGGAATGGTCTGTGACTTGTTGGCAGCTTTGGAGAGAGTCTTTTGATATCTTGCGTTTTCCAAAATAATGTTCATCTAATTACGCTTCTTCTTTTTGTTATGATCTTTTAAAAACAGAATTATAGTCACAAAATAAATGAAAATACATGCATGTCAAGCCTGTGCTCTTTACTAGATGTTTACAAAAGTAGAACATTAAAAAAAAATTATATATATTTTATAACAGGCAACTGATTCGGCAGGAAGGCAGATAGATAGATAGATAGATAGATAGATAGATAGATAGATAGATAGATAGATAGATAGATAGATGGATGGATGGATGGATGGATGGATGGATGGATGGATGGATGGATGATGGATAGATAGATAGATAGATAGATAGATAGATAGATAGATAGATAGATAGATAGATAGATAGATGGATGGACGGATGGACGGATGATAGATAGATAGATAGATAGATAGATAGATAGATAGATAGATAGATAGATAGATAGATAGATAGATAGATAGATAGATAGATAGATAGATAGATAGATAGAATTTTTTAATAATTTCATTATTTGTATTTACTTTTTTCCTCTTTGGTCCTTTTCAAGGTAGACTAGCAGTAATGGGATGCCACATCACTACTATTAGGCCCCATTTGCATTGTGTACATGCGCCTCACAAAGTAGCCACTGAATGTATGGCATAGTGTTGTAAATGGATGTTTTTTTCACAGTTGAATTCGATTTCATTTATATCGCATCAATGAATCACAACAGAAGTCCACACTCCTCACTAGTGAAAAAAACCCGCCATTACTCCATTCACCCACACGGTGTCACTGCTGTTGCATTTTTCAATGCGAGAATGTTTGACACCATAAAACGCCGTTCACTTAAGAATATTTGGATGTGGAATAAAAACATTTCCTTTGGTACAACGGAGACGATCATATATTTTAATTAAATTCAAGTGGGAGGAAGAGAGAATATGCTAAATATGATTTCGTTTAATGACGGCTGGAAAAAAAACAACAACAATAACGAAACAAAAACAAAATAAACGTTCACACTTTGCATTGGGTTTAAAGAGTGTTGAATCCAGAATTAAAATCGAACAATATGCCTTTTTTGAAGGCGAGCTATGTCGTGACGTCATGGGTCGTTTGCATATTGCATCGTATTTAAAGGGTACTAGCGGAAGTAAACGCCACTTTTCCTACTCCAGCTCGGCGTGTTTCTTGTTGCATCGTCCTACAACTGGTGAGTTTAGCCTTAATTTTTTATTTTTTTTTTTAGCCCGTTTTGTAATTATTTGGTTTCTTTTCTCCCGTATTTTAATATGTTGGTGCTACGTTCGTTGTATGTGCGTACATGTTTTATAAAGGCTATTTTGATCTAATGTTCAGCTTAGCTGAAGTCGACTTAAGTTATGTTTAAAATGAGGCACAAATACACGTGAATTTAATAGTGTGCGTGTTTGTGTAGTTTAGGAGTTTCGGGAGCGTGCTTTTGGGTAGCTTGCATAAAGGGCGTTGGTTCCACATCTGCACGTTTTAACTCAAGCGTCTTTGTCCAGTCACATGCTGTGTTTCCTTAATTTCTCAAAAGCTCCAGTTCAATAATGCAAATTTATTATTTTATTTTTTTTTAAGTCTACGCCAACATGGCCGACAAACCCGATATCCAGGAAGTCACAACCTTTGACAAGACCAAGCTGAAGAAGACTGAGACCCAAGAGAAGAACACGCTGCCAACTAAAGAGAGTGCGTGGATATTTTTCTCACTAAAATGTTTGTTTCACATCAATATTGAGCAAATGTCTCTCTTGCAGCCATCGACCAGGAAAAGTCGGCGTAAAGCAAGACCAATTCAATGTGCTGTACATTCCACAAGCCCTTCAGCTGAACTCCACCTGCAATGACTGGCCAACACCGCCCCATCACCTGGCTTTAAATAACCTTTTGGCACAGTGAAGAATGGCTTGTTAGCACAGGTCCATGGTCTTTGTTTTGTTCTGTGGGGGCATCTCCTGGGGTAGAAAGAGTAGAACTACACATCTCATGATGTGCAAATCCACTCTGCAATTCCTGGAAATGCTCCCATAGAAATTGTTTTTTTTTTTTTGTAAATCTGGAATACATGTTTTGTTAAATATGCAAAATAAAAATGTGTAATGGATCAGTTGCGTCTGACTTTGACTGGATGAAGTTTTGGTGCAAACAATGGTGAAAATGATACAATGGAAGAAGGTATTTTAGATGTGATACAATGGGCTCATAATTTGTTGCAAAAAGCTTCGAGACGCTCTAATAACTACACTACTGTGTAAAGGGGTGGGGAAATTTGTTGGGAGACCGCTGCATCATGTGCATGCATCAGATGATTGTGTAACTTCATCGGGCCTGTTAACAGCTGTGCCTTTTACTATAGACTGCTGTGAGATCGACACAGATTCCCATTCATCCTTGTTCCCATGAGGGCTGGATTTAATCTAAAATCCGCTTTGGAATTGAAATGGCGGGTATGAGGGCAAATTTTGTTTTGTATTTTTAGCTGAAGGTCTCGCCATTCCTTCCCTGTACACACAGCTGGGATCTCCTCCCGTGGAGACACAAATGTTATGTATGAGATGTGAACTAGGTTCTTCTATCTAGATCTCTCTCTGTGTATACATATATAAATTAAACAAGCTTATTTCACTTTTAGTAGAGCATAAAACATGATTTTTGATTTCTCCAAATAATTTCTCAATAAATTAAATGTAAAAAAATATATCAAAATCTCTCAAACTAGAGCCAATCCAAATAAAACAAATTTCATTTTCTGATTCAACAGTCTCAAATTACCCAGAAACCATTCAAATATATTTGCCACTCGGGGGGTGGGGGGTTGGCCAGTGTTATCAACACTCAATCCTAGCAGTGAGAAATAAAAGTTCTAAGAACACCCAACAAGCCGTCTTGGTTTTGTGGTTTGCAGGTCAGCTGATTGCAAGAAACTTTCGCTCCAAAATTGGGAGGTTTGGAGGAAGGGGGCGGTGCAGCTAAAGAATGTTATTCCAGTAAAGGCATGTCTTGGAGGATATGCCTATGGTGAGGAACCAGCTACTGAGGCAAGACAACAAATAGTCTGCTCTCTTACTGACTGACATAAACAGCAATGTTCTAAATAGCACACACAGCAAATATCTGCTGTTCAACTTCCCAAGTAGAATAAAATCTGAACTATCAAGCAGACGCAACAACAAAGATTAACAAAAGTGTTTTGTATTGTTTAAAAGTTGTTTGAACTGCAAGCTAGAACAGGAACAGGAACAGGAACAGGAACAGGAAGTCAGGCAAACACACTAAGGAAATGAGTCCAAAAACCATCACAATAAGGAATTCAAGACAAGGTTGTATATCTATATATATATATAGGCTACAGATTAATTTCACATGCGAGTCACTGATCGTTATTTAAATACATATTGGAAATAAAGAAAACAAATTCAATTCTATCCAATTAGACACCTCCAGAGGAATAATTTAACAAATGGTTGCAGACAGCAGAAGTTCAGTGATCTACAGAACTACAGCTAGTCAAAGTGGTTCGCAGCAATGCAGTCATGCCACTACAATTTATTTATACATTAAAGATGAACCATATTTGCAGCATATTGCGAAGGTGCGATTAAAATCCAAAACTAAGGCATTCTGTCTTGTCTGTCGCTAGCGCTGCACCAAGAACAGAACAATTCCTCTTTGTCTTCATTATCATACTGGTGGTGGGAAAAATCTGTGCCGCTATTGTGTGATTGGTGGACACAAAAGTTGAGGGTGTGAGCTCTCCAATCCAGTCACTACAATGGCTTTGTGTGAGCGAGACATTCCTAGTGCTTTATTTCAGGTTTAATTAAAGATTTGTTTAGACATATCACTCAAATAATGGCCTTAGTACTGAGTTTGATAAGAACTAGCTTTTTTTAAATGTTTTACCTCAATCCACAAGAGAAGTTGCCCAACCAGTTTGTTCTTATCTACAGGCTGCTTGACATAATGGACAATAAACGCCTACTTCTTGTCTTGGTGGATTTTGTAGTACCGAAGTGCATAGCAAGGCGAACAGCCAAGGGGCTTTCTGGCTTGTTATGTGAAACATAAGAACTCACTAAGTAAGGGAGGAAGAGTCTGTGGAGAGACGGGACATTCCGAAACCCTGAATCATATCAACTTGTTTAAAAAAAAAAAAAAAGTCTTTAAACATCTTAGAAGCTGTTTATTATTTTTTTTAAGTAAATGAAAACCAACTAACCTCTGACTGCGTCTAGCAAAAAGTTGGCTTTGTATACGGTACAAATGGTGGCCCGAGACCTTTTTCCGTAGGCCTCCCACCACTTGGAATGTCAAGGCAAATACCGGCACTTACTTGCTGCATTACTGCAACTTCCTTGACTTTGTGGATTATCTTTTGTGCAAGGTGGCTGTTATCAGGAATAACTCACAAGAAGAACCATCACATTTGTTGTTTTGTATTATTTCAAGTCGTTTTGTTTATTTCTACTGAGGTGACGGTTATCGTGAATAATATAAGCGAGAGATGTGATTGCATTATTCATATGCCGTGTGCATATGTGCCTGGATGTGACAACGTGCAGAGTGAACTTTTCTGAATATGTGGATTATTTACAGTCATTGGATAGATTTATATTATTCAATGTTATCAGTTATCATGAATAGCTGGCATTACATGAGTTGTCTGTGCTTGCACATATGAGAGTGCATGACCTATCATGCCGGGCCATGGCCCCACCTCTTCTAAGCGGATGCCAAAGGAGGGGACGGGTACCGAACTTGATTGCACAACAGAGCACACTAACGAAACATACAGGACTTCAGATGACAAGCAGGCCCAAGCACAGCATGGGCAGCCTGGCACATGTATTCACTAAGGCAATGTTTCCAAATCTTTAAGTCACCACCATACAAAATGACTGAAATAATGACCATCTCATCTAACAAACTGAATTACTCATTATGGAGTCCGGGTCGCAGGAAGTCATGATTTATTCTGTTGTATGGTTGCATGCGAATGGAAGAGCATTTAATTATTCTGCCTTTCACAACACACTGCTGGCTGGCCGTGGCTTAGGGTGTAAAGACGGGTCGAAGGTCGGCTGTTTGATCCCCACTCTCCCCAAGTCATGTGTCGTTGTGTCCTTAGGCAAGGCACTTCACACACATTGCCTCCAGTGCTAATCACATTGATGTATGGAAGGTGCAAAAGTTTGGTGGTGGTCGGGGGGGCTGTAGGCGCACACTGGCAGCCACGCTTATGTCAGCCTGCCCCAGGGCAGCTGTGGCTACTTAAGTAGCTTACCGCCACCACAGTGAGAATGCGTGCGGGCATGACTAATGTATCTGTTCCATTGTAAAGCGTCTTTGAGTGTCTAGAAGAGCACTATGGAAATATGATGCATTATTATTGTTATAGATAGATAAATGAAGATACATTTGAAATTAATAATAATTTTCAGACAAAAAAAGTGAAATTCGATAATTTGCTGATGATTTCTCATGACACACTAAGATGCCACAGCCCTTTGGCTGTGAACCACTGCCCTGAGGGTACATATATGAGTATTTAGCAAAACAGGTTTGAACAGATGACAACACTGTCAATCCTTGCTCCCTTGATTTTCTTTTTGTTATGTTTTAAGGCATGCTAAAATCAATCAAGCCAGCAATTTGATATGTGTATTTTCTAGTTAATTTGAGAAACTGTGACATAACAGTTGTCTCTTATTTTTTAAGATTTTAGGAGTCTTTTTTTGTATCTTTTTATCATGTCGCTGAAAATCGGATGGTGGGCCGCAAATGCCCACGGGCCATAGTTTGGACACCAGACCAATAGAGTCCTATAGAGTTCAAATTCCACTAGACCTAACTGTATTTATTTCAAGTACAATGACAATATTTTTGAAAGTCAAAAGCGCAATTGAACATTTATTTGACAAGCTGCTATTAAGAGAAGCATGATGGTACAAAAAAAAAAGGAAGCTTATGGAAAGTAGCAAAAAACAGACAGCGTATATGAGAAAACAGGAACAAACTGAAGCTGAACTCAACCGTCTCAGCAGGGACGCACATTATCTAAGCGCGGAAATGTGAGCCAAAACGTTTTTTACATTGCAACCTCATTAAACGTGAACCTAAAACGAAATGGGTCACACATTTTGTATACTATTCTGTATATGCATACTCCAGCATGTCAACCTAAAATATGAGAATAAATTATATTTGCAACATTTTGAAACACATAGCTGCGAGTTAGTGGGAGGCTAACAAACTCATCTTCTTTGAGTTGCTCTTAGAAGGTTTTTTTGCAATCCAAGTATGAATTAGGCAGATGTGTCCTGGCGGCAATGCGGTGTAGTGTGATTCAAAGTGACATGTGCATGCAACCTCTCAGCAGAAAGAGGAAGAGAGAGGGAGAGAGAGACATCAGCCTGGTGTGCACGGTAGCTCTCCAGCTGTGAACGCGGCAACCAACCCCCACTAATGTCTCCATATAGTATGCACAGCGCGTTAGGACTAGAGCAAGTGTTTCAAGCTTGAGCTTGAGCAAGAAACAATAGCACTGAACGGGCCTGACAGAAAGACAGGAGGAAGTGAAATGGCGATCACGCCCCTGTGTACAAAATGGGGAAGACAGAGATTGCAGGACAGTTTTGATCAGGTGATTTTTCCTTAGTGAAGAAAGGGCTTTGTAGAATATGGTGCGTTTGACAGGCTGATTGATGTAAATGTGTGACCTCTGCAGCCGACACTGACCAAGTGATTTATTAATATTGGGACTAGTCAATGACGAAAATCACTGAGTAACAACGATTTTCTATAGTATCTGCGACCTAACATCAGATGAAGTGATTTATTCAATTGTGAGAGACGCCTCTCGTATTTTTCCTATAGTGTTTAGTGTACTTGGATGACCAATGCAGCACAGCAACAAATTGTCGATCAAAAGCCTTGTCGTCCATACTACATAACCTGATGTACAGTCACATCAGGCCACCCAGAAGAAGAAAAATAAGCTAGCCTAGCTGTTAGCTTATCAGGTAAATATTTTCTGAGAATTTTTGGCAAAGAGGAAGAATGACACATTTATTTAATTATTGGTGTATTTAATTCCATATTTAATTAATAAATGTCACATTTAATTATTTCATGACACATTTATTTAATTATTTAATGGTGTATTCATTTATTTAATTTTGGCACTTTTGGTCCTCCATACAAGTAATGATCCACCCAAATGAGTGTAACCAGTCATATTGTGACTTACATTGTGGTCTGTGTGAGAATTTAATTTGTAAGCTTTGACTTTTGCCCGCAGGTGATGCGCTACAGGTGATGATTATAACGCAGATGATGCAATACAGCATACAATGGAAAATTGATTCATGAACTTAACACATTCCGGAACTAACCAAAATGTGTGCCAAAGCAAGTTTTCCCATTAAAATACATGGAAATAGAATAAATCTGTTACAACCGCCTTTGAATGAATCTGATGCAAACGCCTGGTGGAAGTCTGGCGGCACAGCTGGAGCTCACCAGATGCCGCAAGATATGCAACACTTTACTGGACTTCTCAATTGCACAATAACTTGCTTTTTTTTTTAATTGTGGCGGCCAGAGTGAGGGATAATTTAGAGCCAAAAAACAAAAAGATACACATCTGTATGTGAAATCTGTGACGTATGAGAATGGGGAAACCACTACTGAGCGTTCCACACGGATGCTGTTAATAGTGGGGTGTTCTCAGTCCTGCTACTTGCGTCTCCTCTAACTTCATGATCCCCAAGTGAGTGACGGCGAACTAATGTTATATGCGGTATATCTGCTCGCGACACTTTTTTGGGGATATATTTTTGTTACATTTTTACATCTACTTGGGTTGTGGCCAATTTACTTGGGTGGCCCGCCCAAGTATTAACATGGTGTGGGAAACACTTGAAGTGAAGCAACATTTAATTTTGTTTCCATCTCCAATGCATTTCAATTGTCGTCAATTGTCCATGGCAGATTATTTTGTTCACCACCAAATATAACTTTTATGGATTCAGACACTCCTCATTTCACTGCAATGGACCACAATTAGAATAAAAATATCATGTTTAGTAAGGCTTTCACCTTCATTTAATTACAACTCTTTCATGGTGCAAGCACACAACTCAGTCATTTGCCTGTTGCACACAGACATGTTGCATAACGGGAAGTGGGTTTCAAGGCTTTATACAAAATGCAAAGCACAGCTGGTGAATTAACAGTAGTGGTGAATGTGAAAACAATACACTGATACATGTTTGCACCTGACATTGCTGTAAATGCTTCGATTTCAGTTTAAGTGGGCCTTATTTTGCAGATTATATCAAAATGTGCAGCTATTTTTCAGTGACCTCAGTAAAGGCAACACATTTTTTTGTGTGTGCAAGCCGACCATCTGAAGAATGTGCTCGTCTGCATTCAACATGTCTAAACTAGAAGCGCGCATGATGAGCACAGGCATGTGTTGACAGCGTTGTACGATGCTTTGCAAATACTTGAAGAAATGTTTCCTTTTTTTCTTTTTTCTTTTTGGTGTGTGTGCACATGTTGGGGTGGTGTAAGGCATCAGGATGGAGTTGGGTTCAAAGTTTCTCAACTGTGACTACTGTCTTCATGACCATCCCTCTTTTTGCAGGCTATTTCAAGTGCCTGACAAACATTAGAAACACTTCAATTGTTGAATTTCTAAAAAGGAATGTAATGGATATCTAGTGCAGGAACTTTATCAAAAAAATTCAGACGTTACAAAGATAATACTGCTCAGTTTAGCAAGAACAACAAACTCAGCCCCGGCCAGAAACAGGAAATGAAACTTTTTTCATTTTCAATAAGGCTTGGTTGATGGACACACACTTAAAACCAAACAATGCAGCCACACCAAGAAGCTGATGATTCCAACAATAAAGAAGGCAATAAGTTAAGTTGTATGTTGGAGCATGTTTAGTACCCCTCTGCTATTTTTGGGGTACTCCATCTTTCTCCAACATCTCAAAAGACGTGACAGTTGAAATCTAAATTGTCAAATGGTGTGAACGTGAGTGAGAATGGTCACTTGTCTGTATGCGCTTTGCTGCCGACCAGACCAGAGTGCTCTCACTCAAAGACATCTCGGAAACTGGGATACACTCCAGTTATCCACAACCCTAATTGGGACAAGTACTACTGATGATGAGCGTTGCCAAAATAAAAAGCAAATGAATCTTTTGTTATTGCTGAGCTCAGCTCCAGTGACGTCTCATGAGATTTACTTGAATTATTATGTGTTTGTGTGACCTCTGAGGAATATTTTTAGTTTTGTTGTATATTATACGACCAATGGGGGCATTCAGGTTTTGAGGTTCCAATGTGTCATGATGTGGCAGGAAGCGCAAAGGCGGAAGTGAAAGGCAATTCACCAAAATACATTTGCTGTTGTTTTGTAGTGAGACGGGAAAGGTCAGCATCACTCCTGACACAAACATCTCTACAAAAAAAAGAAAAAGTGGTGGTGGTTGGGGGGTGGGGACAAGTCGTGTTAACACTTGGCATTGGACAAAATTAATATTAATTCATGTTTTAGCTCGGGAAAGCCAGTGAAAAAGAAAACTCACTCATGAGTCACTCAACAAGCCCCAGGAAGAGTGGAAGACTTCCTCATCAGCCCTTCATCCCCCGCTGCGGTGTACTGTGCTTGCTGCTGTATTTGGAATAAGAGGAGGGGAGGCGGACGACGTCCAGCTGCGGACAAAACGCAGAGTGCACTTACGCCATCACAGGAGTCATGTTAAAGGGGGGAAGGGATGACCTCATGATACCCACAGGTGGGGTGGGGGCTCCCAGGTCACACTAGTTTAAAGCCACTAAAAAGGCACTCTGACTTGTCACCATTCGAGAAGCCTTTTTTTTTATATATATATAGTTCTGCACAAAGTTTTAGACTACATTACACATTAGCTTGTATGACTTCACAATTTGTTAGACTTGTACCGGGTAGTGGCATTACCTGCTACTCCACTGTCTAGAATGTCAATCATTAGCGTGCAGACCGCCTCCAAGGCCAAATTGTTAACAAAAGTGACAAAAAGGAATGTGGAGTGTCATACTTGTCTGTATGTTTCTTAGCTAGTGTGCAACTTTGTGATTGACTAAAGCAGGGAAAAACAATTTCCTGTATGTCTGCACCTTTATTTATATCTCACCAGTATGTAACTGGTTCTTTCTTGACCTGTGCACCACACATCCAGGGGCGTGATAAAAAAGGATAGGGTACCCTAACCAAGGTTAGTCACTGCTTCACTCCCCCCAATACATGTGGACTGTAACTGCGAAATTTGCTAATGGAAATTAGTTTTGTAGTTTTTGCGTAATCGTTCCAAATAGTCAGCAAACTAACTAACTAACTGGTCGAAATGTAACTTTTCACACTTGGGAGGGAGTTAAAAGATAAAAACGTGACACAAACTTCAGCCTCCATTAAGCTAAAAGTACATAAGCTCTAAGTATATTTTATTAGCACACTCTTATTTCAGACGGTCTTGCAGACTGTGCGTGTCTCCCGCTGAGAGCAGGATGTGGTTGCGTACGCACATTACAAAGTCACCCATCAACTGTCATGTGTCTCCTTTTATAGTAAAAGCTTCGCTCTTGATCATTCAGAGCGGATGAGTGCGTCTCCATGTTGACTGGGAAGCATAGAGTCCGATAATGCCATTCAATGCGTTATCAAATTAGAACGTATTGTTTGAAAGCTTGGGGTGTATTTAAGTCACTGCAATTGTCTGAATGAGTTCTAGTGGAGGGTTTGGGGCGCCCACTATGTAATGCTTTGCTTAACAAGGCCTACAAAGTTATTTGCAACATGCATTTTCAAATGCGCAGATAAATATCAGCTATATTATATAGCAGATGCATTAGAGGTTTTTAATCAAACACTTTTAAAACATCTACAGGAAACAACACACAATCAATGGCCGCCTTTCTTTGCAATAAAGTAAATTACCTGAACCAAATCGATGCTGTCCATTGAAAAGCATAGTATTGCCACTTTTTTGTTGTTGTTGGAGACACCTGCGTTTCACTGGACAGTTATGGTATAGCCTACAGCAGTGGTCCCCAACCACCGGGCCGTGGACCTGTACCGGGCCATGGGCACCTTTGGACCGGGCCGCGTCGGGCCGCACAGTTGAAAGAATAAAAAAAAAAACTTACTGTACTTCCGGTTAATTGATTAGCCGAGGCTTAAAAATATTTTGAAAAGTGACCAGATTCTCTCTGTTTACGACGGACTCTTGACACATGTCAAGATGCTAATTATCTCAGTAGCGTTTTGTTACCCTTGTTATGGTAGTGGACTTGTGTTTGTTCTCATCCTTTTATTAATCAGCCGACGAACAGCCAAGCACCCACTGGGTTGCCGGTCCGCCAAAGTTGTGGACATGTATGAACCGGTCCGTGGTGAAAAAAAGGTTGGGGACCACTGGCCTACAGTACAAAGAAATATTAAGTGTGACAAACAAAAAGTTCCCTGCCAAGAAATATAATTGCAACTGTATTAACATCACACGTAATAATTACTGTAAAACAAAATCAATACAAAAGCTCTAACAGGTCCACAGTCAAATCATTTAGTTTCATGTTTTCTCAAATTTGCCACCCATTTGACAAAACACTGCACCCAACAAGCTAACAACTGTTTTTTTTCCTGCATGTTGGCACAGGTCTCCCCCTACTGGTTAACAGTAAGCTGTGCAATTCAAGTTGCTCAAAGCAAAAGTACAATAGGCTTACATGCAAAAAGGTTCCCCAACCTTCTGGCTTCAGTAGATAATTTTCAAAATGGTTCTACTACACTATGCATGCATTATTATTATTAGTAGTAGTATTTTATGTTATTTTATTGCACATTGTCAAACTATCAAGACTCATTTTTATGTTTCTCATTAAAACTAAGTGAATTATTGTCAGTCGCTGATGGTAAGTTTTTGATGTTTTTGACAGTTTTACTTCTCCGAGCTACCCTTGAAGTGAACTTTGGCAATATGAAATTAGGTGTCCAGATGTCTTTTAGCAGCCTTTAAATTACACTGGAGCCACACTTAAGGTATTGTGTGGGGCCAAGCCACAAAACCCCACATAGCTGCTGAAGCAACACAGGACATTTTTCACATGACCCTGAATTGCTTTCTTGCAACCAAATATCCAACCCCGTCGCCACAAATTTATATTCACAGCGATGTTTTAATAATCTCATCCATGTTGTTCTCATTTCTTAAAAAATAATGCCATCACAAATCAACAGTTTGAGATTTTGATCTTACAAGGATTTTCAAGTTCATATTTGGTGAGAATCAATGATGTGAGAATTATTTTGTGTGCCAAAATTATTGGAAAGAGTTTAGGTCAATTAAACAGATCATTCAGTCATCAATGTGTCAGTTACTTGATTTAAAATATTAATCTTGGCAATAAATAACATTTCTCCTTATTATTTTTTTATGTATTTAAAATTGAATAGATCATTTAAAGTCTCTAGTAAATATAAGTTGAAATGATTTTATTTCCATCTGCTCTGTACAGCTGCCAGGTAAAACAGATGTTGGTGGCTCTGAAATCATTTCAGTGCCCTACTTAGCATAATGATGTGGTTTACAAGTTACAAAAACTATGACCATTGAAGCTGGTTACCAATTTACCACTAAATCATAAATTCATTCATCTTTGAGGTTAGAGAGAACCAGATGTTGACGTGTGAGAGCCCATTAAAAACGTTTCGGACTAAACTTGTGAGGCCTGTGTGTAAGTGTGTGTAAGAGGAGTGGGGTTACTTCAACAATTAACTGATCCCATTATCAAGCACAAACACTAGTCAGACAAAAAGGCATATAACATTTTCCCAGGTAAGACAAAAACTGGATCAATTTGTGTTATTTTCACCCTCTCTTTAGACCTGCAGTAGGAATTCCATGTGGTATGTGTATTGAGTTTCACTGAGGGGACCTAATCCCCACCCCGCTTACAAACCCACCCCTACTGCACAACCAACCTAGTCCTCCTCACTCCTATATTTCCAGAGAGGAGAGAGCAAATAAATGAGACACCGAGTATTGCTGCAGCTTTGAAGACAAATACTTTTTTTTTCCTTCCCTGGAGGAGCCTTTGTTGTGGAGGTAAATGCGATACGGCATACATTGTGTAAATAGAAAAGCGAGAGATCCGTGCATGCACAGGAGCAGTACCGTGTACCTCTTAAAAGCAACACAAAAGCCAGTCTGTAGGAAGAGAACACCCAGCGATGAATCCAGTCACTGCGGTCAGTGCTCTTTTGCTCCTGCTTCACATCTCAACTCAAGGTACAGAAGCACAGAGGTGAGTTGATCAAGCATTTGTGGGTTAGATGTTTCTTTTAAACAACATTAACTCTGATGCTTTATTTGGTTTAAGAATACCATGTTGGGTCAAATCAGAAACAGACCCGAACTTGGTATGTTCCCAACCGATTTTTCAAATCTTTACAGCAGTATTAAAACATTTTTAATCATTATAATGGCATGTTTACATGCTTACACTGTTTCAACTGTCGGTTAAATGGGGCAAAGGAGGTGAATACCTAAAGAGCACCTGTCACTCTCCCATGGGCTATTTTGGTTGATTTAACCCCTGTCTCGTATTCCTCAAGTCCCGCCGGAGCCGAGTCTGATTTTAAGGGGTTGCTGCCTGACACCCCAAAACTCTTATGCATTCCTTAAGATGTTTAATATCTGTGTAACTTTATTTACTACAGGCTATAAATATACACGTGTAATGTAATCTGATCTCTTTGCACTGTACATTATTCTAAATGTGATGCCTGACATGCTGATGCCAGCACAGAAGCGAAGGAAGATTCCGACGGACAAAAACAGAGCACACTAGAATATCACTCAGTGGAACGTAGACCTCCGCCAAGGCCATAAATTAATGGCCCACAATACTCAAGTTTGTTTGTCCATCTGTTTGCAAGTTAACAGCCAACTTCTTAGCTCATAGAAGATAAACGAGAAGTCACAAACGGATGGACAGGACATTTTACAAACAAATCAAATTTGGGTGGTTGTTTTATGGGTTATTAATTAGAGCCAACGTTTAGGGTTATGAAAAAGTCAATTTTTGACCCTTTTGGGGTTACAGTATTTTTGACCCAACTGTTCTGGTTTTGGAGGTTCTGATTCAACTCCCGCATTAAAGTAAAAGTAAAAAAAAAGTACTGTACACTCTAAAAATGAGTTTTTACTGTGGACCAAAACAAATAAAAAAAAACATCCACTTTACTCGAAAAACAGTAGGGTCAAAAAGGGACCAACCTGCTACTTGGCTCAATCTGACCCATTTTTTGGGTTGGTTTTGCACAAAACCCAAAAAAAAAAACTCCCCAAAAAACAGAAAGTTGGGTCAAATTGACCCAAGTGGTGCATCAGTTCCTTTTTGACCCAACTCTTTTTGGAGTGTAGAGTGGCACTCCGTAAAATGCATGAAGACCTCCATCCACCAATGCTGAACCTGTACCACCTATTATACTGCCGTGACCAACTTCTACCGCTGATCAGTTTTCACAATGACAATATTTAATAAAAACCCTGGCTCTGCACCAAAATCTATAGTTTTGCTCGTAAAGTACAAACTTACAAACTAACACAGAGGTAGAGGCAGAGGTAATGAGATGGTGCATAAGGTGTCAAGGTGCAGGAAGCAGGAAGAGTCTAATTAGGGTGATTTTCACCCTCTATAACCAACATCCTGTCAACTGATAGTTTCTCCGTGGGGAATTCTATTTTTATCACCAAAGGGAACATGTAAGGAGATGCCTTAACTATGTTTTAACACCACTGCTATAATTATTAAAAACAAAAAAAACAAAACAAAAACCTGCAAATTAGTTACCATTAGGATGTGTTGGTATCCTTCTTTTCTTCCTTTTTTTTTTCCTTTCGATATGCTTACACGGACCACTAAGCTATGTTTCATTGTCCAGAGAACAATTTCTTCCAAGCACCAAACGCAAACTCTACATGTGGGCTATAAATACTGGACCGACAATAGTATTCTACATCTTACGTTGAACCTCTCTGCTCCTTTACATAGCCAGCTCAGACAAGTTTCTACTGGAAACCAACCAGGTGTGTGTCGCTATGGCAGAAGGCTGGAGTGTTGCTATGGGTGGAAAAAAAATCGCAGAGGCCAGTGTGAGGGTAAGAAAGGTCAAGGTTGATTGATCCATATATTGATTTCCATTCATTCACTAACATGGTACCAAGCTATCATCACTATGTCTTATCTTCATATAAGATACATTGGATATATTTATGAAGACCGATCTAATCATAATGAATGATTAGTTTGGGTTTTGTTGACATTGCTCTTCCTTAATCTAACAAAATCCGTATTGAACAGAATCATACAGACAATTGTATGCTTTCAACTTTGTGGTACCATCTGGTATAAGCCATTCTGTGAACACTGTGCCTCAAAGAACAAGCAGGTCCATAAAGGATGTGGATTTGGAATTTGGTGCGGAAGAATTTTAACTCAGCCACATCAAACCACAAAAACCCTTTTCAGACAACCTGTAAAAGCCATCATTTCCACAGTTTTTTTTTTCTTTTTCTGAGTCCCTCTTCTGTCTAAACGGCACCAACACAGAATGGGGGAAACAAAGTCGATCCATCTGTATTCAAGCATTTTATATACGCACACCAGATGCTGCCACTCACATTGTCAAACATCTAATCGTGTGAAAACACAACTGCTGCGATATTCCGCAGAAAAATATAGTTACATTATCCTCTGTTACAGATCTAATGTTGCAATTTTACACCATCCAGAATCTGGATCAAACCAGTGAAGGGTTGAGAGAAAGTCAGGCCATCCCTAAGGTCCAATAAAAATCCACAGACAGACTCTAAAGTCTGAGAATTGTGGTTCTTATTATCGTTTTTTATCTACACAAAAAGTCTATTTTCTTAAACTTTGTCTGAAACCATGGAAATACTCCACGTGGTTTAAATTGAATCCATCCATTTCTCTGCTTTTAATGCTAAATGTTTTCCCAGCTCAGTGCGAGCCAGGCTGCAAGCACGGTGAATGTGTTGGTCCCAACAAATGCAAGTGCTTCCTGGGATACACTGGAAAAACATGCAATCAGGGTGAATATGCATGATCGGCCATGAGTTTTGGATTGAAATGTGCTGCTTACATTGGAAGAAATCAAAAATATATACTTCCTCCTCATTTCAAGATTTGAACGAATGTGGCTTGATCCCTCGGCCGTGTGAACATCGCTGCATGAACACACATGGCAGCTACAAGTGTTACTGCCTCAACGGATACACCCTGATGTCTGATGGATCGTGCGGCAGTGAGTGTCATTCAACTACTTTCTTTGCACATAGTAAATGTGTAAGATTTTCATGACGGGTTTTTTTTCTGTGTTTTTGTGAACATGCATGTTAGATTCCAGGACCTGCTTGATCGCTCATTGTCAGTATGGCTGTGAGGAAGTTCAGGGGGAGATTCGCTGCCTTTGCCCCTCTGCGGGGCTGCAGTTGGCACCAGATGAGAGAACTTGCGTAGGTGAGAAAAGAAGGCAATTTCAAAGAGGCTGTTGTACATTTGTCTAACATATGGTGCAATCAAAGACAGACCAAAGTAAGATGTAGGAAAAGAAGAGGAAACTCAGGATACAAATGGGGAGAAGGAATTGACTTTGGCTTGATTCCAATGCATTGGGGATTGGGGGTTTATGCATAGTGGACAACTTTATAAAGATTCTATTATGAGGCTATTGCATGCTTGGCTGGTAAATCAAAGGGAGGCAATTAGGTTTGTAGTTCTATAGCGCTTCCTGGGCTAAAACCGAGCCAATTTGGCATGGCGACTACTAAAACATGGGGACAGAGATAAAAGAGTTGGACACATTTGAGAACCTTTACCGAGCCAACAAACATTAACAAAAATGTTGTACATGTTCGTACTCCAGCCTAGCTACCATCCAGGCATCTACAAGGCATAAACCTTGTAAGACAGATGCACTCATGACAGTAAACATCTGGACAAATAGTACCTCACCTGAAGGCAAAATACTGTAGCCGTCTCACTGTCTTTACAGCATTTTTTATGGGGGGAAAAAATGCTGTCTCACTGTCTTTTTGAAATCATGCACACGCTAATGCTACATGTTTTTTTTTTTAAATAGCTTGCCCACACCATACAATATCAAAATATTCTAGTCAACCATACAAAAAAAAACATGTCTGATGGCTTCAACAAGCTACTACAGTGTTGACAATGTGTTGTATAACCAATCAATACAGATACATATAGTACTGTATCTCTGTTGTGACCTAATATTGTATGACATGAGATTTCCGCATGCATGAAATCAGGCTATAATCAGTCCAGGTTGGCGGTCAATTACTTCCCATTGTCCAGTTTTCTGGCATGAAGCAATCATAAAATATATGGTGGTGACCCACAGAGGATTCACCAAGGAACTATACATTTGTGGCAGTATGATGTTTCTTGTAGCAAAGGCATGAAAGTATTTTCCTTGTGGGTCACCACAATAGCAGAGTATATGAGAAATGTGACTTCCACAGCATTATTGCATGAATAGCCAACTCGGCCGCTGCAATTTATAGGTTGCAGTTGGTCCACATCAACATCAAGAGGAGGAAACAAATCTTAACCAGTTGATACCAGTTGATCTGGGGAAGTAAATGTTATGACTGGTCTAGTGACTTGTCATGTTGTTTGACTTCCCTGCAGATATTAATGAATGTGCTACTGGAAGCAACCTTTGTCCATATAACAGGCAATGTGTGAACACATTCGGCAGCTACTTCTGCAAGTGCCAGGATGGATTTGATCTGAAATATGTCGATGGCAAATATGACTGTGTAGGTAAGGTATAACTAAGATCATTCTGGGCTAACATCTGTGGTTGTTTACGGTCCTCAAGGTACAAACCTCCTTCTTCTGATTTCCAGATCTAGATGAGTGTGCATCCAGCACCAACAAGTGCAGCCATCAAGCTGTCTGTCTGAACACTCAAGGATCGTACAAGTGCCGGTGCAAGTCAGGCTTCCGAGGCAATGGCTTTGAATGCTCTGGTGAGATCTCAGATATGATATGCTATACAAAATTGCAAACCAACTAGTCTCAGGGGTTCCATTTGATATGTCCTAAATCTTCATGCAAAGTGTCCAACAACAGATGCCTTTCTTTCACTGTCACTCTGTTGGACTGACAGACATTTTACGGCTGCATATTTTTAGTTTGAATATTATTACATCATCAGTCTGTCCAAGACTGTTTTTCTGCACTTAGTAAAGTTTTGCAGATGTTAGGAGGAGAGAGCCAGAGATTGTCAGCACACTTGAGTAAATATGTTACTGTTTGGCAACTGAAGAAAATTGGGAAGACTCATTAGCCTTTGTCCAGGTGATGTTTTATTTACAGTATGAGTGATATAATCGACCGTCAGGCGGAGGATCTTGGTGTGAATGAAGGTGCCTTTATTTCTTATAGTCAAGCCGTTTTATCAGCACTCATGGAATGGAAACAAAGGCAGTGCAGATCATGTCCTCAATGGTGAGACTGTGTGGAATCCGAGACCCTGCTTTCACTGCTAGCTCCCTACCCGGCAACTCCATTAATTACCTGCTTTCTCAACTCTTTCCGAGAACGCATCTTCTTGACTGCTCATGGCTGGTTATGTTGTCTCACAGCACATTATGTTTGATATCAGGTCTGTAAACTAATGCATGACCTTTGTGCATATATGTACAAATATTTGTGTGATAGAATGTTTTGTAACCAGGTAACAAATCTGAATTGCTTTAATATTATAACATTTCAATTGCATGTTAATGATTGATGTAGTTTTGCTTTTTGCTGTTAACGGTAGTATGCAAGGTACTCCGAAGATGTACTGATGCATAACACCTGTGAAACACTGTTAAGTCCCTCGCATGTTTGAAGTCCCATTTGGTTCCTCTTTTTACCTATAGCCATACCAGACTCCGAAGAAAGTGGAGGAAATCTGGGAGGTAAACTTCAGAATGAGGACATCAAAAACACTATCCCTGAACAAATTGTGACCCCGCATCCGAGAATCCCCCAGAAGCCTTTTGACTATGATGAAGAGGTGCACATTGGCAAGCCAATTGAGACACCAGTGGACACGTTTCCTGAGGAAGAAGAAGAAGAAGAGGAAGTGGAAGACAACCAGCTCAATCCAAGAGGAGATGTTTTCGGTAAGTGGCTCCTGTTCCGTGTAAATTGTAACTGTACGTCCACTTACCACAAGCTATAGGTTGATTTAAAGGGTGAGTTTGGAAATTCAATCTGACAGAGAGTTTCTGAGAAGTCATAAAGTGAGATGAATCAATAATTGTGATAATCGTTAATAACATGATCATTTTTGAGTAATCAAATCACAGCAGCCTGAAAGTGAATTGAATGGTAAGGCGCCTTAGATGGCACACCCCTAATCATCCAGATATAATTATAAAACCCAGGCCTAAGGTTTTTGACCAAGTAAGACAGTCTTGTTCCTTGTACTTCCAAAACCACCTTCATTGCTCTTAAAGGGAAAGAGAATTTGATCAAAATACTTCATTTCTTAGAAAGTGCTTTGTTGATTTTGTTGATGTCTTGACTAGAACCAATGAACAGGAGGAATTCTGCTGTGACAGTCACATGTTGCAAGATTATAAATTAATATTGTCAAGAAATTGAGGCCATCGTTAAGAAAACTGTGGACAGTGTGGTCCACAAGAGGTATGCATTTTATTATAGGTCACATTTCAGCCAAAATCTTTAGGGAAACAGAAAAGTCTGTGAAAGAGGTTACATATCAAGAGACTGGCCTCAAGGCATCCATCACCTACTGGAGAGGATTTACTTTTTTTGCTCTTGGCAAGTGAGAGCTGAGTGATACACCTCGTCCTGGATCAACTTCCCATACCCTGGGAGAAGGTTAAGAGGCCTTTTATTACGCTTTCCCCAAAACAGCTGTTGTGCAAACAGACTGACGCCTAGTAAGAAGGTCTGTCATCAGCGCTGGAGATCTTTCACTGCACTAGACCACTTAAGGGTGTTCAGGTTCAATAAGCCCAGCTGTCACTTTTCTGAATGTCTAAAGCCGCCTGCCTTGGGGGTAGTTTGCAAGAAGAGACCTTCAACGCTTGGGGGCTGTATCCTGAAGTATAGTTCCTGTCCACTCAAGACATGAGTGACAGCAGGGCAGGTCAAAACCTGCTGGTTGAAAGACACAGTATGGCTTTTGCATTGTATGATCAAGTCATATATGGTGTGGTAAAGTCTATCCATCCATCCATTTTCTTAACCGCTTATTCCTCACAAGGGTCGCGGGGTGCTGGAGCCTATCCCAGCTGGCTTCGGGCAGTATGCGGGGTACACCCTGAACTGGTTGCTAGCCAATCCAGGGCATGTGATAAAGTCAAATGACCAATTTTACATGTATCATGTACATCTTTTTTTCTAATGAGACCACAATAAACGGTCACTAATACCTGTTACTTATCTCTCAATGTAGCATCAGAGGACTTTGAATCAGTTTTTGGTCCAGCCAGAGAAGTCATACAGTTTGAAACCGCACCACTTCAGGAAGGTATAAAAATGACATGTTTACTTCATACATTTGTACATTTGAACTTAAAAGTGTAACATAATTAGGACCTTTTTTTTTTTTTTTAATCCGATGATAATATAGCTATAATTATTGTTTATACCATCTGTACAAATGAAAGAACTACTGTTAATAAAAAATATATAAAAACAAAAACATATATATAAAAGACTAAAATATTCCCATTTCATGAGACTACATTGTTCGACAAACCCACCTTCAAAGTTCTCCTGAGTTATATCACTGCATAATGATTGTTTATCTGACAAATGGGATAATTTCATAACTTGTCTTTCTTTACACTAGAGTTTATCATGGACTGCAACTTTGATCAGGGAGCATGTGAGTGGGTCCAAGACAAGAGTGATGACATGGACTGGAGCGTAGCTTACCATGGCAGAGGTAACAAAATGACAAATGCCGTATTTTTGCAAATAGTGGTCTGAGATTACTTTACTAGTTATTTAGTTCAATTAGATAGAAGACAGTGCTGGTATTAGTACTGTTTATTTCCAATTTCCGTGAAGCAAAACTGGATTTTAAAACTAAGAGACCATTATGGAGCTGCAAAATGTCAACAAAGGTGCTGTTTAGTTTCCTCGAACATGGAGGCACATGCAACATGCAGCAAGATACTAAACATATATCGTTCACTGGCAAATAGTTGCAGAACAACAGTATGAATCCCGAGCTTTTTTTTTTCAGGTGCTGAATACTACATGTCTATGAGTGGTCTGCAAGGAGAGCAGGAGGACGTGGCCAAGCTCAAGTTGCTGCTTAGTGATCGAACCACACAGGGCAGCTTCTGCCTGACATTCAGCTACCGTGTGGTTGGTCATAACGTGGGCACGCTCAGGGTGCTGCTGGATAACAACGCTTACCCGGTTTGGGAGCAGAGCCACAGCAGGAATCAGGAATGGCAGACGGAGCTCCTTACTGTGGCCTGGAAAGAGGAAGCACCACAATCAGTAAGTCATTTGGTGATCAATATTCAATTCACTATTCAAAACAATCAGCCAGAAGGATTTTGTGACAAAAAAAAAAAAGACACATAAGGTAACATTGCAGATGATACCAATGAATGTCTTACAGGTCATCTTTGAAGCTCAGCGCGGGAGAGGCGTTGAAGGGGAGATCGGGCTGGACAATGTTGTGTTGACCTCAGGGCCGTGTCAAGAAGATGATTCTCCAATCTTTTAAGAATCAGCTGTACCAAAGTCATATCAACAATGTTTCAGAAAGTTACCATATTCTAACAATCAACAATTAGCTGAAATGTCATGACCTGATTTTATAAAGATTTTAAAATACTAAAAGGCCAACATTTAATGGTCATGTTCAGTCATTATGTATAATAGATTGCTTTAAATGAAATTTCTTATTGTGTCATTTGAAACTCGGTGTGACATCAATAGTTTTTGAAGACAGGCTAGTTTACATGGTTTTAACGAAACTATCTGTGCATTACTGCTGTAAATTCTGCTTTCACATTACTTTGTAGTTTTACATTAAATCTCTTGTTTTCTATCTCAGTCTCTCATTGTGGCTGTACTGTGAATACAATACAATGCATCGGGCACAATCTCAGTTTAATACCAATAATCAATTGTAGTCTACAAATTAAATGTAACTGACCATACATACATACATTTTCTTAACAGCTTATTCCTCACAAGGGTCGCACACAGAAACTAACAACCATCCGCACTTACAATCATACCTAGGGATAATTTAGAGTGCCCAATTAACCTGCCATGCATGTCTGGAATGTGGGAGGAGCTCGGAGCACCCAGAGAAAACCCACACAGGCATGGGGAGAACATGCAAACTCCACCCAGGAAGGCCGAAGCCCGGACTCGATCTCACGTCCACAGCACTGGGAGGCGGACAGGCTAACCAGTCAATCCACCGTACCGCCCACTGACCATACATGTGCTATTAATTCATTTTTAGTCTGTTCAACTATCCACCCATCAATACATTTTGTACCCAAGCGGCGAGGAACACCCTGGAATGGCCGCCACACCTGTGGACAATTTAGAGTCTTCAATGGCCCATTTGGAATGTGGGAGAAAGCCTGAGTAGCTACCCGTACAATACCTACACAACGATAGGAGGGCAGATTAAAATCTCAAAGTGCAGAACTTTGGGGCAGGCACCTTAACCACTATTACACCATGCTGCACAGGGTTGTTATAAAATTGCAAACTTCCCTAACTGGTCTGAATTTTATTTTAGTTCAAATAATGTTAATCATTGTAGGGGCGTCTAGTGACAGAGAGAGCAATTAAGTGCTCTTCCACTAGATGGCAGAAGGTACATACATATAAGTGTGTATCCACTTGCTATTCAGTTATACAACAAAAATAGTTGTGTTCTACTTAACAGGCCCACACTTAAATTAAGGAGTTTTGTGAACATTCAAACAAAAACATTAAAACATTTTTGTGCTATTTTTGTTTGGTGGAATGGCCTAAGATTGGCTCAATAAAGATTAGTAATCACTGTTTTGGACTACTGAGTTATTGTTTCAATTTCTGACAACTGTTAAATGATGCTACTTTGCAGTAGAGTCAGGTAAGGTAAATGCTAATATCCTTCCACCAGGGGGGATTCGTGAATTCGTAAGAAATGTAGTTTATTGTTTTACACATTATTTTGCTGTAAAATCCAAATGAGGTTTCCTTACTTGTTACCGTAGCGTAGAAATTACATATGAACATGTGTATCGGATGTCAAACAGCTACATCTTGTGGCATGGAGCAAGCACAAATCAAAAATGTCGCTACGTCTACAAGAGCGGTGATCCAAATCGAGTCGCTGATTGGTTCATCCCATCACGTGACCAAGGCTGGCCGTTGCTTCCTAGCTCACTATCGTTAGCATCCCAATAGGCTAGCGGCGCTAGCATCGAATCTTCGGAGTCTCCAGGAAACGACCTGACATTGTTGAGCTCGGCCCACGAAAAAAAGGCAAGAAGGCGGCACACAAATACGCTGCACATCTTTCTTTCTTTTCGAGTTCAAACCGGCGCGTTTCACAGACCAAACTGCAATGTAGCGTTTTTGCTCTTAAGTGAACTTGGCTAACGTCACATTGCTAGTAATGCTGTTGCCTCATAATCTAATTTGTGTGGATTTCTTGCTGTCCTTCTTATTTTTTATTATTTGTCATACAAGAGCTAATGTGTGTGTGGTATTATCCTGTACACTACGGACGTACATGTACATTTCACGTCACAGCTATGACATTATATGATACAACTGCATATTGGGTGTGTTTCTATGTAGTACGTTTTTATACGTTCATTGCAAGCTGCCCAGCTGAGGTAATATGCGTCTCTTGCTAAGTTGCCAACCATTGACAAGCAAACCGCTGTGTTGTAGGCGGTGCAAGTGGAGCTTAAATGGCCGTCCATACCAACACTGAACAAACGAGCATGTGACTGAGTAGCAGGGTCTGCGCCACATGATCTGGACCAGTGGAGGAAGCCTAAATCAATCAGGGGTGAGTCTCCAACCAGCCATCACACCTCGTGATTGTGTTTTAGTAGAACATTCATTTGCTTGTGATAATCTTGTATCAAAATGACTTGATGTGTTTAGTTGCCAGGGGTATTTATTTACTCCGCCACAGAAAAGACTAGATGACTATTCATGTATGTCAATAAAAACCTGTTTTACAGCAACGTAGTTCGTAGAACACCACACCACAAACGGCAGATTTGGCACTAGAAAACATAGGTCTGTATGTTGTATCCATCACTGTGTGTTGCTTGTGTGCATTTTAATGTTTATATGTGACTCACTGATCGTGAGGTGGCCTGGGTGGTTGTCTGTCTCTTTATGTGCACAATGATTGACTGGCGACCAGACCAGGGTGTAGTTTGCCTGGAGTCAGCTGGGATAGGTTCCGTCTCGCAAGGATAAGCGATATACAAAATAGAGATAATAATTAGGAAGCAATCTCAGCATAATTTTTACCTGCACTTCAATGAGACTCAAGGACTCGATCCATTGGAAATACAATTTTATGACAAATCTTCAAAACAATGTTTTCAGGCAACGACCAATCACAGTTTACCAGTTTTCTGAGTTTGGTCATATGACATTCACAAGCTGAGCTGTGATAGGCCGTTACCTGACACATTAGCAGCTGTGATGTCATTTTCAGTCGACAGCAAGTGGCAAAATGGCCGCCCCGAGATTGTTAACCAGTGCACTTTGCTGCTTAATTCACATTCCACAAGCATAATATTCATCAGAATGCTGTGCTTAGTCTAGTGGGGACGCATAATACATATTATTGTAAAGAACATTTTTGGGTTGTCTTAATCGGTTATCAGAATTGTATTTTGCCAAATATCAGCATCCCCCTCAAATATTCCACATTGGCCTAATACTGAGCATTGTCCTATACCGTAATACTTAAAAATAACTACATTTATGTTCTTTACAGTTAATTAATTTGATAAAATGTCTGAACAGCTTAAGAATAGGCTTAACAGATAACTGTTTACATGTGTAGGAAGAAAAGAAGGCGCCTGAGACCTTACTTGTTTCAAGTAGACGACACACCCGGTGACTTACACAGAATTTGTTCAAATGAAGGCTACTATTTGGAAAAGTACAGCATTATATTTGTTGAACAAAGCTTTGACGTGTTGCATCTTTTCAACAATCCCTTCATAACAGTGATTTGTCACAAGCAGCCATGTCGACCAAAACGTCCCTGCTGAAAGTTATCCTCCTGGGCGACGGCGGCGTGGGAAAGAGCTCCATCATGAACCGCTACGTCACCAACAAGTTCGACGCGCACCTTTTCCACACCATCGGCGTGGAGTTCCTCAACAAGGACCTGGAGGTGGACGGCCACCAGGTCACCTTGCAGATCTGGGACACCGCCGGCCAGGAGCGCTTTCGCAGCCTGAGGACTCCTTTCTACCGAGGCTCCGACTGCTGCTTGCTCACCTTCAGCGTCGACGACAACCAGAGCTTCCTCAATCTGGGCAACTGGAAGAAGGAGTTCATCTACTACGCGGACGTCAAGGAGCCGGAGAAGTTCCCTTTTGTGGTGCTGGGCAACAAACTGGACGTGAGCGACAGACAGGTGTCCACCGAGGAGGCGCAGCAGTGGTGCCAGGAGAACGGCGACCACCCGTATTACGAGACCAGCGCCAAGGACGCCACGAACGTAGCGGGGGCTTTCGAGGAGGCGGTGCGCAGGGTTTTGGCCATGGACGAGCGAGCGGACCACCTCATCCCCACGGACACGGTCAAGCTCCACAGAAAGCCTCGCTCTGCCACCACCTGCTGCTCTTAACGTCTAAATGGCTGTCCGCAATGTTCATAAATAATGCTGTTAAATTGTGACAAGGCTACATTAACACCTTATTGGAACTTATCAGGGTTTGCTTGCAGATGGGGTCAGTTTAGTAGGGGAAGCACTAAGTGTGTGTTATTAAAAATAAACACAAAAGCACTGAATCCTTGACTTGGTTCAAAGGTCACATTTTAAGAATGCATTAACTGCATTTCATGTTCGCTTTGTGTGAGTACCTAAAAACAAGCCAATCGGTAGATGAGTGCTATTATATGAAAATCATGTTAATATTAAGATTTGCTATATTTCTTATTGCTTAGGCATATGTTACTAACAAATCAATTGTTTTTTGACACCGTTTGCACGTTTTTGCCTTGCGACTTGATTATTTCGAAGTTCTCAAAACACAGATCCTCCCTAATTGAGATTAACATCAAAACTGGATACGTTTTCTTTTTTTTAATCACTCATACAAGAAATTAAGAGAGGAGGAAAGTAGTAGTGCATTTCTGGCTATTACTGAAAAACACTTTTGAGTTTGGTTGGTTTTGGGAGATTTGACATCAAGCCTGTTATTAATATTTTATACTTTTCTTTTTCTTTCTTTTCTTTTTTCTTTTCAAAATGAAATAAAATGCTAATTTGCATTCCTTGTTCATTATTCATATGCCAACCAACAAATAAAGTGTTTGGGAATCTGTCTTAAGTGTGTTTTGTATTGCCCTACTCTTAAGCTGTTTAACTCATTCGCTGCCATTGACGGCTATAGACGTCAAAAATTCATTTGAACAATTTCTATTTAACATTTTTCCCACTTGTTAACAAAAGTATGAAAACCTAGAAAAAAATGGTTTTATTGTACATTTAGAACAGATATAAAATTTGGAATTAGGTGTGAGTTAACTATTGAAGTCATGTGATTAATTACATTTAAAAACATCACCTGACACGACTTATAAAAAAAAAAATTGGGGGCATCAGGCGATTAAATTTTCTTATAATTAATCGCATGGCTTCACTAGTTAAGTCACGATGAATCACAAATTTTATATCTGTTCTAAATGTACGCTAAAAAAAATCTAGGTTTTCATACTCTTGTTAACAAAAGTGGGAAAACAACGTTAAATAGAAATAGTTCAAATGAATTTTTGACGTCGATAGCCATCAATGGCAGTGAATGATTTAAATGTGAACGTTTATTGGAATTAAGATTGATGTAATAGACTAAAGGTGATTGACATCCCATTGCATAGGGAGAGAATAAGCACCTTCATTTAATCAGGCAAAGTTGGCCCGGAATCCCCCCCCCCCCCCCCCCCCCCGAAAAATCATAGGGTTGCGTGATTCTTCAGCCGTTTTTAGTAACCTTGCAAGAAGTGTTACAAATAAACTATCAAAAGATTTGAGAAGCATCAAACGCAAAGCTACCAAGAACTCATTTCCCTCCAGTGCTTCCATATCAACCTCAACCTACCTTGAGTAGCCAGAAAATACAGTTAAGTGCTGTGAGGCATGACCAAGATAAGGAAGGCTAAATTCCGACCACCATGAAAGCAAGACTTAAGTTGCAGCGTCACGATAAGGGCTGAGAAATGTCTGAAGACAGATTTTTCAAAGGTTTTATCGACTTGAGATAAGAGTGACTATTGATAGACCCGTCAGTAATAGGCAAAGAGCTCCGCTTTGACTCGTGGTCTTGGTGTGGGCTAATGGTTTGGGCTGATAGCAAAGATTAAACAGTTGGACTTTTGCTGGTTTAACAGAAAAATCAACTCTCAAAACTGCTGACAGTTTCTAAATAAACTTTCTACGAGCAATGGTGCTGGCAAAAAGATTGATTTTTATGCAAGACAGTGCTCTGTGACATTCATCAAAGTACTCCATTGTGTGGCTAATAAATAATGACCTTAACAGAATGAAGGATAATAGCCTGCATGCTAGCCAACAGTCCTTGAGGTGAAACAATAAAACTGTTGTCTGTTGTCAGTAGTGATGGGAATTATTCCAATTCCATTATCGGTATCTGCTTATTGATCTCATTCCTTGATTTACAGTGGGTAACGGAAATGAAATCATATAATTGATGTCACTTATCATGATATGACATACACTACTTTATACATAAAATGTTTCTGTTGCATATTGGAAGGATTCCGCCCACTTTGCAAGTAGCCATGGTATCATTATTTTGCGTGGAAAAACAGTCTACCTTATACTACTTCTGCCTTAACATGTTGAGAAAAATTCAGAACCAAAATACCGGCAATTCTTGCATGTGACATCGTCACTCATTTGAGATGTAAGAGTAATAACTTAGTGAGGCAAAATTGTTGGGCCAGCAAACAAACAATTCGGACTCAAATAACTGGTAACTGCTTCTCAAAAGAACTGGTTTTAGATTCCTAGTCCTACTTGATGGACAGGAAATTATTTTCAACAAAACATAGTGGAAGAAATTTGTCACACTTTGTCTCCCGCCTTTTCCGTCATCTGATTCTAATATTCGGCAGGATGAACTGTGGACCAACTTCTTTCACCCATTCTGTATCAGTCAGTACCATTGATGTAGAACAGCATGATTTAAAAAAAATATATATATTTTTTAAAGGCAAAAAAATGCTTTTACAGGCAGTGGGAAAGGGGCTCAAATAGTATCACAGAAAAATAAAACACAAACTCTCAAGAAATATATGAACGTACATAAAGTATTACAAACAGAAAAATGCTTTAGAGACAAATTTTGTGCACAGTATAGCACATATTAGGGCTGGACAATTATAGGAAAAATAACAATCACAATTATTTTTGATTGAGATTAACACGATTAATAAAATGATTATTCATTGTTTTAAAACTACTACTACTCAATTCATCCCTTCATGTTGAATACTTTAATTCTTCTTTTTGTCAAGTATAACATAACCTTATAAATATATGAAATTCAAGCCCCTTGCATTTTCATTCATTTTCAAACCTAAGCATTACTTACCCTCTTGATCATATTTATTTTATCTTTCACAAGTCTGGGGACTTAGTGGGCCATCCTGGGACCACCTCACGGATTGCATTTTGTGCTACGTCATGAGGAAATGTGTGTTGTTATGACCCAAAAAAAAGTCATAGGCTATATTTGTATCTTTGGGGGGGGGGGGGGATCTGTGATTCCTTAAACAACAACAAAAAGGTTCAAATAGAAATCCTGTACTGTACAGTAATTGCAAAACAAATACTGGATGTTCCTGTGGGGGCAGTGTGGTGCCTTGCATCGATGGTGTGCACGCGTACAATGAGAACAGAAGAAAGTTGTGATTGAATTCTATAAAAAAAAAAAAAGCGAATTTTTAACAAATTGTGAATAATTTGTGTCTTTGAGTAGTGTTATCTTACATGTAGGTATGTGTTTCCACAGAATTTGTGTATGAATATTTGTTATTATTTGAAGGACTATTACTCCCGAAGTTGATGCTAATTTACTGTTAGCATTTCAAAGGGATCCGCCATGCTCTTTCGCATTAGCAATTTTTAAAAACGAAGCATGTTTTGTATTTAAATACACACTGTATGTAATTCTCCTTATTGTGTGTTTAGTTTTATAGTTAATTCCAACTAGAGTGTCATTAACAGCTTAAAGCACTTGCTACAAGCTACATTGTGCGTTCAGGGTACTTTCACAACGTAGGGAACTTGTAAACTTGACTCGGCGTTCTGCACATGAATTGTTTTTTCTTCGATCCTTATGTTTTAATGATAGAGAGAAGCCAAAATCAAAATCACTATTCAATTTTGTTTAATCGTCCAGCACTAGAAATACATAACTATTGATCACAAGACACTTAAAAAAAAGAACACACAATCTAGACAGCAAAATTGCATTAATAAACATGCTGAAACCACTTTGCATGTGACGTGACACAATTAATTAAGTAGATGTTTTTTTCCAAGAAACTGCACTTTCCTCTCAAAAGCCGTGGAGCGAATTGGTGCGTTGGTCTCATAGAATGGATTCATTGCAAACTGAAAAACAGAGGGAAAAAAACATTACATATACTCACAAACAAACTCTCTGTTGAGGACCATTAGATGACAGGTGACTAACCTTAATGTATAAATCATACACATCATTAAAAAAGTTCTTGATTCCGTCTTCTTGTCGCACGTCATGAAGCATGATGAATCTTATATGTAGGGCAAGAAATTAAAGAAATAAGACCACAATTGATGTCTGTGAACAATCTGCCTGCAGTGGGAAGGGGAAACAATAAAAACACCATAGTAAAGGATATGTCCTGCGGTAACAAATGCGGACACAAACCACTCATTGAATTTGTCCACAGTTTTTAAGTACATATTGTTAGACAGCCACATGTTTTCATCCACCAAATCCAAGGCTGCGTGTGCAATAAACTGGTTCAAATGACGGTGGTCATCCTGTGTTTTAAAACAAACAAACCGTATCAGTATCACCCACTAAAATTACAAGCATCTTGATTTACGGGTTAAAATGGCGATTGGCGAAATACTGAAATTATTAGGTACATTTTACCTTGCATTCAGGCTTCCCAGATGGTAAGAACTCCATCTCAAACACCGGGTTGTCATGATGACCAACCATGACAAAGTAAAAACTGCCAGACATTGTTTTCCTTTGCTTGTCCCTGCAGTAGAATCACACCAAGCGAAAACAACAGTTAGTCAGTTCAAGCACATTAACGAAAGGCATATAGCATTTCAGGTTAATGAATTTACGAATTAAAAAAAAAATAGTCATCACCAACAAAGTAAGAGTGAAATATAACTATTATATCATAAAATTACAAAAGTCGCGGACTAGATTATAGGTACGAGACGTTTGTTTACCTCCTGTTGTTACTTCCGGTAAACAGCGACAGTTGTCGCATGTAAATGACGACATTTACAGTATTTTTTCATTTTTATTTTTTTTTAATTTCCCCACGGTTGTTATAATTATACGTATGATACTAATAAAATAGGAAAATGCTTAGTTTATTCCATAAAGAATTTTACATACATTTTGTAAATGTATTTTTTGCGTTATAACTTTTGGACGATGCCGGATATCCGTTGACGGATTTAAATCTCAGGGCACGCCTCCTGCGTCATGAAGACGCGCTTCAGTCTCCAAGCGCAACCTAAACAACCCAAAACAACAAGAACAAACCTGAAATTATTTCTCATAATGTCGTAACATCGCACAGAAATATTGACAACCGCTGACATCGGGTAAGAATGCGCTAGGAGTTACCGGAAGTCGTCGTATAGATTACGCAAAAAATGTCAGCCAAGGAAGACGCTTTATCCCCAGACGAGCTGAGGAAGAGGCTTTATAAAACGCTGAGAGATAAGGGAGTGCTGGATACACTTAAGGTAAGTTATCAGTGTTTTAGTTTGTAGTCAATGATTGACTTTACGTTCAATTACTTACTTATTCCCTTTGTATGTGTAGACTCAGCTGCGAAACCAACTTATCCATGAGTTAAAACCTGCACCGTTAAGCGGAGCAGAACCATCTCTGAGATCTGATTCACTTTTTGTGTCAGCCTGCAACAACATAGTTGCGGACTATCTTCACAGCTCAGGCTATGAATACTCCTTATCTGTATTCTGCCCTGAGAGTGGCCTGAACAAAGAGAAGGTAGCACTGAATTTATCATAA
Source organism: Vanacampus margaritifer (assembly GCF_051991255.1). NCBI lineage: Eukaryota > Metazoa > Chordata > Actinopteri > Syngnathiformes > Syngnathidae > Vanacampus > Vanacampus margaritifer. Next base: position 12,060,187 of record NC_135442.1, read on the forward strand.
GCCTTGACAATTAAAAATCACGTTATTTTTGTATAATAATATTTTTGTTGGATTGTGACAGTTGTTCAAGAAAGGAGACCTCCTTGAGTTTCTTAAAATCAGCTCGGAGTCACTACTTTACAAATCACTGGTAATGAACAATAAAAGATGAAATGTTTTGTTGATATGTTAAGTTTGAATGTGTTTTCTTCTCTTACAGTCCCCAAGCAACGACAATAAAGGTACTTCAAGTATGTAATGTACTTTCTTCTCTTTATAGATGTCATCTATGCTCAGCAAGGGCTGAATGTTGTGGTTAAGACGTCTACTGTAACACATGGTATTACCTCATTATTTATGAGAGGTGTCAATTGTAGTTGTAATACAGCAGGTGATTAATTGAGGCACTGCCTATTAGATAAAGTGCCAGTATTTGAGGAATTACCATATTATTTTCCTTCTGTAAAAGTAAGTCATATTTTTAATATGTTTCCTATTTTCCAAACAGCCTTTTTAATCAACCTTGTGTCACACATTACTGACCATCACAAAGCTGGTCTTCACCGCGATGCCGACACTCAGACAACAAGTTCAGCAAGTTATGAACAGTCTGTCGGTATGATTTATTATTTTATTTTTTTTCAATGCACATGCATGATGTTTTCATGTGCCCTTTCTTTATTTACATTCCCAGTTGAGAAGATGAAAATGATCGACAAAGAATATGAGAATGTGAACTGCAGCGGGGAAAAGTGGTTTTCATTTCAGTCTAAACTGGCTTCCTATAGGAGAGAAATAGATTCCCAGATGCAGATTGAAACGAACACAAAGGTATTGGGTTAAAAATCCTCCATCCGAAAAATCTCTTAGCCACCAATGTGACCTCAGTGTTGTCGTTATTCCCATAAGATGCAGCATTTTAAAGAGGTTGAACTCGCCAAAGTTAAGATGCAGGAGAAAGTGCAGTTTCAGAAGGAGTTTGACAAGCTCAAACAAGAACTGGAGAGAACCTATGAGATGAAAACGAAGGTGTTGAGCACCAGGGAGAAACACGCCATTGAACGGCTTCAAAAACAACAAGAGGTAAAGATGCAAGGAAAGCTATTTTAATGTGTAATTTAGTTGCACTGATGCCACCATGGAAACGTTTTGTCCTTTCAGATCGAGGAAAAAAATGTGTACATGCAGAGGCAAATGGTGCTAAAGGAAATCGACACACTGCGTAACAGAGAAAATGAGCTCAAGTTGCGAATGGAGTCTTTTGAAGAGTATGTTTTATTTATCCATTATAGTAAAAACACAAATGTAAACAATATTGACAAAAATTCTACATGTAGTACGTGTCAAATACACGAAGAGAAAGTTAAGGCCGGCGAAGAGCTGCTGAGGAGGCGAGAACTAGCAGTGAAGACCATGGAAGAAATGTATGAACAAAGGCTGAAAAATGAACTTTCCAGGTAAATTGCCTTTTTGGTCATTCTTTTTCAAAAAAAAAAAAAAAATAATTAAAATGTATAATGATTTTTGTGGCTATGAAATTTTGGAATTTTTGCTTTGTTCAGACATTGGAAACAGGTTTTTGTTGCATTTTAAGACAATCGTACATTGCATGTTCGAAATGGCCCAGGTCATAACTACAGTGTACTGTGCAATGTGCATGTGACCTTAGTTATCAGTTGGAGCTAAAGGAGGATTACAACAAGAGAACAGATCAACTAACAGCGAGTGAGAAGCAAAACAAAGGTGAATTGTTAAATTAATCCAAAGTTTTTCAATGTCTTCTTCAGCATTAAGTTCATGTTAACGTTCCTATCCTTTATTAGAGGAAAGCATTCGCATTCAAAAAGATTCCGCTGAAATTAAAGCCAAATTAGAGGAGTACAATAAAGCCTGTTCAGAGACGAAGCGGCTGCAGGTAACGGAAATAAAATGTTTCTTATTGAGTTGCATGGTGCCCATTTAAAATCATCTCAATGATGTTCACTTCTTCAAGGGGGAGCTCGATGCAACACAGCAGCAAACTTGTCTACTCCGTCAGCAGAACGAACTGCTGAGAGAAAGACTGGAAAGTATGAACGACTTCTCCAGTTTGAAAGAAGACAACACACACCTACAGGGACAAGTGAAGCTTCTGAGGAAAGAGCTGGAGGAGGCCCAGGAGGAGAACCGGCGTCTCCATGCGAGTAAGTAGAGGGTGCCCAAAGAACAAACAAAACAAAAAACTCCAAAGACAGCCCAAGGGTCTGTTCTAAAAATAGATCGCCAATGATTGATGGGTCACTGTGGCTTATAAAGAAAAATTCAAATGGACAAAGAATGTTCACATGTATTTATTGATTTAAACTTAACATGATATGTGTTTCGTCCGTACTAGATATTCTGTGTTTTGTTTAAAAAATAAAATGCATTGTGTTCAATGGGATTGGGGAATGTTATTTTTATTTACCCTTTTTTTTTTAAAGTTTATTTTAAAGCTAATTTTAATCCTGTCAAACCACAATATTTTTGCTCACGGTTATCATACGGTTAGAATCTAATATCGGCCCTTGTCTTCCCTTCTCGCAGACTTGGGCAAGCCCTCCGAAGAGCAGCTGACCTTGCAGGTGGAGCTCCGTAGGCTTCAGAGCGCTTGCAAACTGGATGACGAGGAGTTTGCCAATCAGAAGCACGCGTTGCAGAAACAGCTCCAGTTAGAGGTAACTCATCTTCTAGCCTGAAACTGGTCTGTCGGGCTCAATATTAACCATGGAGTTACCCGTGCTGCATTGTGGTAGGTGGAGCGAGGCGGTCAGCTGAACGTGCAGCTGATGGAGTGCGAGGAGAAGCTGCAGTGGACGACCGCTCATGTTGAGGACCTCAAAATGCAGCTTCGCCAAACCCAACAAGGTATCTTGTACAAAGGAAGCTTACTTTGGTTCTTAAGATTACAAAGCAAAATGGAATTCAATGTATGAAAACAATGTTTTGAAAAAGTCAGGGTTTTTTTTGGGTGTACTTAATACACTGCTTATCACCATTCTGGGCTGAGGCCAACAGTTCAGCTGTAGTTCCTTATAAGACAACAACTTCTCATTTTTCTGTAACATTTTATTCTGCAAAAACACGGAAACTGCTGTGAAATTCCATGAATAATATTTTTTTTTCACAGACACAAAAAAATCCAAAATGGAGGGGGTGGTATTATGTAGGGTGCTAATAAGAAACATTTTTCACATTGTTTAGATCTTTACTTGGCAGTAAGTTGTCATATATATACAAAATGTAACTCAATATGCTTCACATACTGTAATTAAAAGTATAACATTTAAAAGCAGTTACAGAGTTAGGCACTTAAAAGCAACGTAAAGAAAAAAAAATTGCATACTAAAATTTGTAAAAAATAAAAGAGAAGAAAAAGTGTACAGTGCAAGAAAAATATTTTTGAAAACATGATTGTTAAAATACATGTATGTTGAAAGACTTTAATCATAGATATGAAAAAAGAGCATCATTTTTACCTGGATTTAAAAGGGAAGTCAACTTTAAACATTTCTTGACAATAATATGTTCTCTGCAGCCCCACTAGTCTAAATACGGTATTCTGGCTAATATTGTGTTAGTGGAATATTAGTTAAGCAGCAAAATCCAGCTGCCATTTTGCCACCTGCTGTCGACTGAAGAGGACACAGCAGTTGCTAAGGGCTAACCAATCACAGCTCGCCTGTTTTCTGAAGCTAAGCTGTGATTGGTTGTTACCTGAGACCTGAGCAATTGTGATGTCATTTTCACTCAACAGCAAGTGGCAAAATGGCCACCTTTTGATATTGATCAAAACTGCTGGATTTTGCTGCTTAACTCATATTCCACTAACGCAATATTAACCAGAATACCGTATTTAGACTAGTGGGCTGCATAGAACATATTATTGTCAAGAATTTGTTGGCGAGTTGACGTCCCTTTTTAAAATAATTTACACTTTATTGGTATGTATGAATCTATTCACTCTGATAATAAAGCCAGCAAATTGGCTAATTTAACGGCCGCCCAAAAAAATCCTTCTTCTTCCACAGCTCTTGAAAACGAAGTGCTGCTCAACCCCAAGCCGTCCCTGGTCGACCGCTCCGTGTTGAACTTCAGCGGCGACAAGCTGGTTCCCCCCGACATCTACGTGGACCAAGCGGCGCTGAGGCCCCACGCGACCTACGAGCACGTCGGCGACATAGGCCACGACTTCAACTCCGACGTAGACATTCTGGCCAAATGTAATGCTCGCATGCGAGAGCTGGAGAGGGAGTCTGAAAGCTTGGAGGAAAAATGCATGAAGTACCAGCAGAGGGCAGCGCGCTCCAACGTCTCCCGGAGGCGTCCCGCAACGCCTTCAAGTCGGGCTGACTCTCCTCTGCTGAGTTCTGACCTCTCCCACCCTTACACCTCCCACCTGTCAAAGACCTTTGTTAGGCCGCTTTCTCCTAAAAAAGCTCGAACCCCCTCCCCAGCCGCCTATGACGCCGGAAACTCTTTCCCAGCTGCTCAACAAAGAGTGACCTTCTATCAAGATCAGCTTCACAAGTCATATGGCATCAGCAGCCTTTCGTCGGCAGACCTTCAGTCTACAAGGCATGATGACCTCCCTAAGGAGCAACACTCATTCACACATCTGTCCTTCCCCACCAGGAGGAAGCTTCATCCAGATGTGGCTGAAGGTATTAAAAGCTTGCTTTACGGAACACTTTATTTGCTTCAACCAGTCAATTTAGTCATATTCAACATAATACAAAATGTGCTTGTCAAAATGTTCTTTACAATAATATCTTTGATGTTTTCCCCCAGTAGTCTAAACACGATATTCTGATTAATATCGTGTTTATAGAATATGAATTAAGCAGCGAAATCCATCCATTTTTATCCATCTCAGGGGGGGGTGGCCATTTTGTCCTGTACTGCCACTTGCTGTCGACTAAATGACATCACAGTGCCCAAGGGCTCAGCTTACAAACTCATGGCCAAACCCAGAAAGCAGGTGAGCCGTGACGTTTATTACCTGAGCCCTTAGGCACTGTGATGTCATGTTCAGTCGACAGCAATTGGCAAAATGGCCACCCCTAAAGTCGCATAAAAATGACGGGATTTTTCTGCTTCATTCATATTCTACAAACACAATATTAATATGAACTCCTTGTTTGATCGAGCGGGGGAGAATAGAACATATTAAAGAACATTTCTGACTTGACAATCCCTTTAAATGCAGGAATTTCAGTATTATCTGACTGCCTAATTTCGTTAATAGCGATTTTGGTTGAATTTAGTTAAAGAATGAATGAGTTTAACTGGGAATGACACAAGGCCAACAGATGAGATATTTTTATATGATTTAAATACTTTTTACATTTTGACAGAGGTGGCAAATCCAGGTCCAGAAAGTAAAATGCCTGGCACAGTTTGGCTTTAGCCCCAGGTGCTAGCTCGCTAGCTAGCGCCAAAGCTAGCTCCTATGGTGCTCGATTACCTGCTAGGGAGCTAGCTAGCTAGCATCAGGGGCTAAAGCAAAACTATTCGTAATCGTTCTAATGCTTACAGCTACTGTTGTATATTTATAGTTTAATAGAATGTTCTTTATGATTCCAGAAGTGATTAGAAAATAATAATAAAAAAGTTGGCAATAAACACAAATTCCTTATTTCAGTTTCACACCATTTTCAGCTGAAATGTTTATGATATAAAACTAAACGAAAACGACCAAAATATTCAAAAACCTAATATTGTGTCCAGCAACTGTACATCTTACCCATTTTAGCATTTTAATGCTTTCAGCCTTTAATTCTTCGCTCTTGCCAGAAGTCGCTTCGTCGTCATTGTTCCGGGACTCACAGGACAGCCGCCTGCCCTCGGCCCCCGGCGACGAGGGGTCCAGCTCAGGCGAATTCTCCCCCGAACTGAGCCCCCCTCGCAGCCCTCAGCTCCAGAGCACCGTGCGAGATCGGCGCAGGTACCGACTGGCGCTGCGTTCTGTTTTGTTTTGTTTTGCATTGACCTGCATGTGTGCTTATGTGAATTTGTGTGTGAATTATTTTCCTTTCAGTGTTCCAACTCGACAACGCGTCTCCTCCAGCTCGCATTCCTCCCCGCGGCCCGAGAAGATAAATGTTGAGGATCTCGCTGGCGTTTCACCAGGTAGCCTCAAGTAGTGCTTCTTTTTACCACTCTGTTAATCTTGTTGACATTTTCCACACACAGCATAAAAGTGTGTGAGTTGACATCACACAGTCTCTAAAATGTATCCAGTATCACTATTGTCGCTAATAACCTTTATGTGACAATAGACGATGATTGAACATGACTGTTTGCGTTATGCAGGAAAAATGATACTAACCGGCTTGTCATCATAATTACTTGCAAAATGTAGTTAGCAACAAAAAGATCGTAAAGTTTTGACAAAATTCAGAATAATAACAAATTTATTTCATAATTTAGGTTTCTGAAAAGTAATACTTTTTTAGTCTAAAAAATATTTTTTTTTTAAAGTGGATTTTTCCATCTTTGTTAATTTTTTAATCCTCAAATTGTAATTTCATAATTGGGTTATGCAAAAAATGAACAGAAGTATTTTTTGTTATTTTTCAGATAAAATACAATCTCAGAAAATTTGGAGATGTACACCTTTTTCTTTTCTTTTATACGGTGGAACTGCCAATGTGGAAGAAACATTTTTGACTGGCAAATACAAGTGTGTTTGAATGTAATTAAATATGTTTAAACATACTTGCAAATACGTTCAAATATACTTCTAAATAGCAATTTTCCCATAATGCCACGGGGTATTGGCGTGCTAAATTTTTAGCATTTAGCCTACAGGTATGTTGGAACATATTTACTAGTATGTTTATATGTATTTACAAGTACGTTCGAACGTATTCTAAACTAAATTCGAGCATAATGCAAGTCAAAGATGTTTACTTTATTGGCAGTTCCGCGCTTCCGTAATTTTAGGTGAAAAGGTACAAAAATTTGAAAATAAACATTTGTTTTGTTTATCAGATAAATATATAATAAAATTCAAAATATGAAGAAAATGTTGATTTAAAATAACATATTTAAAACATGGTTTGTTTAATATCCCACAAATAAAGAAAATTAATTTTTCCTCCATGCTCTAGTCTAGTGACTAGAATACATATGGATTTATGATTCTTTTTATTTTTTTTTTAGGTTTTCAAAATGGTCTGCATTACAAATATTTTTAGTGTAGAGTTTCATTTGTGGCTTTCCTCAAAATTGTAAAATGTCTTGTAATGAGGTTTTGGATCACGTACAGGCCATTTTCATGAGTTTGTGTGTGACCGGAGCCTCACACAGTGGCCAAGATGAAGAGCCTCTGATTATGTATTCTGCGCGGCTTCTCTGGCCCAGTTCAGGAGGGCGGTGGGCAAAGAATAAAAGATCCCTTTGTGCGTATTTCTCTCTAGAACCCGGCCACATTCCAGAGCTTCTCTTGGACACTGCCGTCCCACTCTCCTCGTCCGAGGCCACCGGTGGCCCCTCTGTCCCCCGCCCACAGTCCCCGCGGGACCTCCCGGAAGCCGCGACTGACTCACAGGGCCGAGTGGGTGAGTGACAAGAACAGCTGACAGGTACCATGAGGTGCATACAATATAATACTTTTTATTATTTTTTTTCAGAATCCTCCCAAATCTCAACAGCCTCGGAGGTTGAAGATAAAGAGGATGAAGAGCAGCGATGGGAAAGAGAGAGAAAAGAAAGGCAAGAAGTGAGGCGACGGGAGCAAGAGGAGGCCAGAGAGAGAGAGCAACAGGAAGCGGAAAGACTGGAGAAAGAAACTGTAACTCACTTAGTAGTCCTGTATTTTTTGTTTGTAACTTGTGTCATTCATTGACTGCATGCGTGCCTGCCTAGCTCTTGCAAGAACAACAACAACAGGAGGAGGAGGAGGAAAGTGAGGGGGGAGATGAAGACAAGAAACAGGAAGCAGACGTCCCGAATGAAAACCCCTTGGAGAAATACATGAGGATGGTTTTGGAAGCCAGGGAGAAGAAACAAGACAAGGTAAATCACTCCCCCCCCGCCCCCCCTTAAAAGTAGCAGTAGAGCAGACACTCATTTTTTCCCCCTCGAAATAAATGGAAATGCCATTAATCATTTCAAGCCCCTCAAAAACAAAAAATGGTGTAATGTTTGAAAATGGCACTCTACAGTATTGTACTTTGTAAAAACATACATAATTAAAAAAAATGTCAACATGATTTCATGTGTCAATGCCCATTGACATGTGTGCCTTTGCCACCAGGGGGTAGTATAATACAGACAATCATAATACATGAAGAAGAGTTTCATAACTAAGTAAACTGCAGTAATATTAGTCATTTTTTGAAGATAAGAAATTTATGTCTGTGAATATTCTTATATTGACTGTCTACATATGTTAATGCACCATTTATTTTCAAATATCAATGTTTTTAATGTGATTTAAGAGGAAAATGCCACTTTTTTTTTTTTTTTATCTATGTCTGGGTGTCCACATGCTGTTGATGAAAATTGACGTCACGGCTCACCTGTTTTTTTTAATGTTTGGTTAATTGACGTAGTGTTTGGCCATCTTTTACATAAAGTAAAAAATTAAATAAAATAAAAAACACTACATCTAATCTGGTGATCTCTCAAAGGATCGTGTGACTTTCATCACTATCGCTGAATCATAATGATGGCAAATAATTTTGGCCTTGAAGCTCAATCTAATAGGTCATTACAATTGTGTTTTGTTTTTTACATGGCTCTTTTCTTTTTTAATTGTGCAACATTGAAAACACACGCCTTTGGTGTGCACGCCTTAGCCTGACGCTAGCAGTAGTGTGATACAGGTAGAGTTGATTGGTGATGTCATTCACCTAAATTTCAGCAGTTCTTATTGTTTCCACAGAGCAGAGATATTTTATCCATGCAAGTATTTTTGGATTTGCCGTGTTGATAAAGCAACAGTTGTTTGATGGTTTCAAGAGACGGCCTTATCAACCCTAATTTCTGTTAGCATGTCTATAATATATTTCATTGTATGTTAGCATAAAGATAGCAGACTTACGTTAAAGTTGTGGAAAATGTGTTGGACTGCATAATATAAAAATATATAAGTAGAAAGAGCAAGAGTAATTTTATTTTTACTGTAGATTTACCTTTACACTTATGACAGTTTATGCTCAACTCTCTTTGTTTTTGAATATATATGTATATATTTTTTCTTGTGTGTGTCAGAGCTCTGGAGGTGAAGAAGAACACGTGAGCCCAGAGGTCAAGAGTTTGTCTGAAGAGAAAGATAATAGGTAGGGCTTTCCTTATCCATTTGAATAATACATATATAATCCTCCACAATCCATCCCTAAATGTCATTTCATTTATTTTTTGCTTTCTCCTATTTCATTTGATTTGCTTTTTTTTTTTGCCCCCTGCCCAAGAAAAGTCCCCCTTAATGAGCTGGTCTTTGTTTCCACAGCATTGTAGCATATTCGAACAAGGATGAAGATGCAGAGGAGGATTTTTGGTGAATTGCTAATTTGCTAGTCTTTTTTTTTTTTTCTTTTTACGCTTTTATATAGTGTGATAAATGAATGCATGAACACATTACCTTGTGAGTTTGTTATAACATCACATGAAATATTAAACAAGATTGTTTTTCACAGTTTTTTTTTTTTAAATTTTCATTAAAAAATAAAAATAGGCCAGTTGTGTGTGGGTTTTATTTCTTCACCGAAACAAGATGTGTTTTTTTTTTGTCCTCCTGCTGATTTATTGAACAATTGATAGGTAGCATTTTTTTCCATGTTTTTGGTTGATTCAAACGGAGACACTTGCCATCCACACTTTGGCTCATTCCCATTCCATAAATGTCAATGCTTGTTGTAAAATGAGTTACAATTCAGTAGAGGGGGAGCCCTTCAACATTCATAGAAAAGATTGGTAGAAAATGTTTACGAATAAGATTTACATACAGTAGGATAAAGTAACCTAAAGGCATCTACAAAACTGAGCTAATCACTTTGTATTAAACAAAACAAGAACCGGCAAACACTGCCTACTACCACAAAGTCAGAATACGTCACCGTGTATCAACTCAATTCAATCATCATGCAACAAAAACAAGTTAGCGCAGCAACTAATATAACAAAAAGATTACACAAAAGTAATTACAACACATCAAATTCCGATGCAATTATAGAAAAATGATGACAAAAAAGTTTTAAAAAAACAAAGCAATTGTACACAGGTCACACCTTCAAGATGTCGATAATCCAAACGTGTTCCATTGTTTGCTAACACTGTAGCGTCGCTACAAGAGCTAAAACAGCAAATGTGATGACTCAAATTGTGATCTGGCTGCAGTCCATATTTAGCAAGCATGTTGTCATGGTAATTCAGTCGCAGTGTGACTTAAGCTATGCAATTGTCCACAATATTAGGTACAGCTGCACTATCTAATGTGAAACCAGTACAAGAACTGTATGGGAATTTCTGTCCGAAGATAATACGATTATATATTATTATAAAGTGTTGTCAACCCCCCAAAAATTATTGACAATAATATGTTCTATGCAGCTCCACTAACCTATGGTATTCTGGTTAATATTGCATTTGTGGAATATAATTTAATCAGCAAAATCCATCATTTTTTTATCCATTTCAGGGGGGCAGCCATTTTGCCACTAGCTTGTCCACTGAAAATGACATCAATGTTGCTCAGGTCTCAGCTAACAACCAATCACAGCTCAGCATAAAAAAAAAAAAAGTGAGTTGTGATTGGCCGTTGCCTGAGCCCTGAGCAACTGTGATGCCATCTTCAGTCAACAATAAGTGTTAAAATGGCCGCCGCCCGAGATGGATAAAAACGGCTGGATTTTGCTTCATAACTCATAATCCACAAATGTAATATAAATCAGAATGTCATGTTTAAACTAAGGTGGTCACATATAACATAATATTGTCAAGAAATGTTTACGGTTGACTTCCACTTTAAAATGATTGAATTATTAGTTCACCACTAGCTATAGCTAGCTAGCTAGCTAGCTAGCTAAATATTACACACTGTCCGTTTAAACTGTGAGAGCTTTGGGGGAGGCACAACAACATGAGAAAAATAAAGAAAACTTTTATTTTTTAAACATTAAGATAAAAAGAATTAAAAAATAATAATTTTTAGGATGGGTGTTTTTGGTCTTAATCACCCTTGTTAAACCAACACTTTCCCTAAAAGAGTGAATTTGAAGCCCTTTTATGCCAAAGTGAACAAAATTGACACTAACAGTAATAGTAGCAACATTATAACATTTGAACTGTGTTCTATATATTAGTGCATCTCAATAAATGAACATCATAGAAAATGCCATTTATTCCAATAGATATTAAAAACATAGGGAAATACTTTTCACAAAGCCTTTCTAATTACTCGAGATAGTGAGTCTGAATCTGTAATCATTCAAATTATTGAAAAAATTGAATTATGTAAATATATCACTCATCAGTTTCAAGTTTTTCATTGAACTTCTGCAATAAATGTTCTACGATATTCTGATTTATTAAATGCACTCGTTTTTAGTCCACTTTACAGGTCTACCTAATGTTGTGGCTTAATGAACATTACAATGAACACATACCAAACGATAGTTGTACAGTAGGCTACATGCTTTCCATTTTCCATATTCATCCAGCTCCAGCAGACCCCTGAGGTAGAGTTAATGTAGGCCATCAAGTTAATACGTTTGCACACAAGAGCACAAAAAAAAAAATTGCCTCCATGCACATTTTCTAGTTTTTAAACCTGTCCAAATGAATTCACAGTTTTGTGCGTGTCATGAATGGATTTTGCAGACTAAATAAACTTAGGGGGATACAACACTTCAAATGCTTGTCACAATTCAATAACAATGTGATAACGTCTCAAGCGTCACCTTGCAAAAAAAGTGGTTAAAAAAAATAACGATCAAGACAACCAAACGGGCGTGTCAAAGAAGCAAAAATACTGCATGGCGAGTTAGTGCAGAAGCTGCAGTGTGTTAGTCTGTTAGTCCGGCACAAGTGGTTATTGTAGCTCAGCATAGTCCCGACGGGCCGGAATGGTCGGCCTTGTGTGCCCTTTTGCGTGAATGCGTGCGTGTGTGATTGCCCTTATGTGTAGGAATGAAGGCATTCCTTGGAGCGTGACGTGATGTCCTGCAGCTCCTGCTCCTCTTTCATTTTGATGTCTTGGTAGGCATGCATTTGACTGGCGTCCTTAAGGTAGGCCCAGTTTGCCGAGAGAATCATGAGGAAGTGGATCTGGAAGAGAAGGGTGAGGTGGGTGGCCGGTGAGCAGGTCAGAAAGAAGAGGCAAAGCAAAAGCTACTAAAAGGAGTCCCTAACTACAGTGCGGTGGACACCCACCGTGTATGTGGGGGTCCACTGTGCATTACACAAACAATACACATCAAACATTTTTAAAGAGGAAGGCGAGAGACCCTTTTTGCTTTTGAGCAGGGCTGGACTGGCCATCTGGCATTCAGGGCAGATGCCCGGCGGGTCAGCCTCTTTTGGGACATTTTTACCCTAAGAGACTGCCATAATTTAGAGGGACCAATTCATTTCAAATAGAGATAGCAAACTGAAACATCAGTGGCAGAATTACATGTTAGGCGTAGAGTCAAAATGCCAGGGCTGACTTTTTTTGTGCCAGTTCAGCTCTGCTTATGAGCGTTTTGCTTTTTGTGTTTATCAATTAGGTGTGGCATAAATATAAAAGGTAAAGTGAGATTCATTGTATTTTATTATTATATTGTAAGTGTAAGCTGTGGAATTAGCAGAAATTGGCGACATTAGCTAAATTCCAGTTCAGCTTTTTCGAGAGTCCTGACCTAATAGACGTGTACTCCAAATTTTGTGTCGGTTAGTAAAACTGGTGTCTAAAGTGTGTATCTAATGGTAACATTTTTTTTTTTGGTAACTTTCCAAGAATCCCTGAAATGATGATCAAACTTCAATGCCATGTTTGGCCCACATTAAACAGCTTAAGCAAAAAAATAGCCTTGGGAATTATTGTCGGCCATCTGTCGTATGCGGTCCAACTTTGGTAAACAGTTGAGTTTGTTTTTTTAATTAGTCATGGAAACTAGCCAAATTGAATTAATAAAAATCTACCTCTTCAACTTCCTGTTTATTATTTTTTTTCGTGTGACCTACAATGATGACATACTGGTGGAAAGGAAACTTTTTCGTAATGTAGCTTTTTTTTCTTTTTTTTTTTGTAATTTCACGTAATAGGATCGAAATTATTTTGCAACAAAGTAGTATTGAGTGATACCTCAAACAAAAGCTTTTGATGAGCACTTTAAAGATTTGTAATAATTTGGTCAATATACTTTCATAGTTTGACACAATGACCTAAAAAATGATTTTACTTGGAAATGTCAACAATCTCCGCCACTGAACCTCACTTTACCTTTCGTTATTCATTTAATTATACCTCACCTTACCAAATATGTGTGAATTTTGGAAATGGTCTGACGGCAAAAGGGCCTATTATTGTAGGGTGCTGCTTCATATTAATTTATTAAAACACTACAGAAATGACATCTTAGTGGCATGTGGGTGAGTAGAAAAAGAAAGCAAGAGGTTGGAAGCTTTTGGAGGTTAGTTAGTGCAAAGAGTGTGCGTTTATCTAAATTTACATCATTTCAACACATTTTCATCAGGACTTAAAGAAATAAACAGGGTAAGATTTTTTTTAAACAAAAAAATGTTTATTTTATATAGAATGTAAAGGCTACAGTCTTCAAAGGAAAAAAACGTAGAATATAATTAAATATATGGAAAATTATAAGTGACTATAAACAGACTTTTAAGCATGCAGGTTCAGTGTTAAGATTAAAAAAAATGTCTCTTTAATGGCACTTGGAGAGGAAATGAAGGACAAAAGTGTATAGCGGAGGCAAAACCAGCATTTGCTCTTATGTAGAAAAAAAGCACATTTAATCTATTTGCTGAAAATAATAATAAGAGTAATGGAAGGAGTTTTAGGGCCACACTGAAACCAACAAAATACTTCAACAATTAAGTTAGATATAAGAGAACAAAGGGAGATTTATTTGTGTTTACTTATTGAAAAATTTGGGGGAATGTGTTTTTTTCTGGGGAAAATGTTATAGAAAAAAAAGTTATATGACAAGAATAAAGATGTCCTTGTGAGAACACAATTTGAGAAGAAAAAAGATAAGAAAAGGAATAAAGTTGTAATATTATTAGAAAAAAACGCTATTACATCAGTTATAAAAAATATATTTACAAGTAAAAAAGTTGTAATTTTATGCCGTGTTTAGAAAAATGAACAGATTTATCTGAAAAAATACATAATTTTATAACAATGAAATTGTAATTTGTCAATGTCAAAATCCATACGTTAAGATTGCAGAAAATGTTGCGACAACCTGACTTTTTTATTGTAATATCACTATGTTCTATAATGATCAAATTTACTCTTTTTTGTGCAAAATCCACACGATGTTTTGATCTCAAAAATATAAATTTTCTTCTCGTAATATTACACCATTATTCTCATACGACTTCAGCTCTTCAAACATTGATTTTATTTTCAGCGTGGCTCTAAAACAACACAAAAAAATCGTGACTTAAACGAGAGCCGAGCCTTTCCGTTGTGTGCTCGATGTCAAATATACAAGACACATAAGTCGTGAGTGGTTTTCTGAAAAATAAAAAGACAACTTTAAGGCTTCAAAATTAATCTGGTCTAATATGTAAACCATTACAATATTTTGCACTTTTATACTGTGATGCATTTGAGCAGATCCAATGACGTCAAGTGAATACTGATGACTAAATACTGTCTTGTCTTCAAACATGTTGAAGAATATAAATAAACACTGGTGTGGTCTTCTAGGTGTGCATTTTGCAAGAAAATCCGGTGACATCATCTAGCAGTGAGTGGGCCAAACTAGTCATAAACTAAACACTCCGTTCTTAAAGAAAAGTGTCATTAGGCATCCTCACTAAAAAAAAAAAAAAAAAAAAAAAAAAGCGCACAGTCAGCAATTTACACTTCGCTCTACGATATTTCCTGTCTATTGTTTTTAGTTGGTATTGCGGCGAGCGCTGCGCCGCGCTGTTAAAAACAACAACAACAAAAAAAACGAGGTTAAAACTTAGTGCAGCAGTCTTCTCGACTCTTAAACTTCAAAACGGCAAAGTTATAAGTGGTAGCCATCATGTAGATCAGCTGGTGGAAGAGAACAAGAGAAGGTGGTGAGAGAACATGCCGGCGTACTCGGACCGTCACCTCGCAACGTGAATAATAAATGGATCACACATGAGTCTAGACACGCAACGTTATGGGACACTCTTTCAGACATTTCCATGTATTCAGTTGGGTCAAAGTTCATGAGAATTTAGTAGGATTACGTATACAAAGTGTTGTCATGATAGTGGAACCGCTAAGGCAGTAGTTGGTTTCCTTAAGAGCGTCGTTTTGACTGTGAACCCAAACGTCGCCTCATGTTACGTAATCACAAAACAAATTGATGAAAACGTTTTCGGATATAATTACAATTATTTCAAAAGAGGGACTGGCAAAAAAATGCTAAGTGAAGACCATTTGCCTTGGCAAATTCTGAATTGCACAACATCAGGGGAATTCAAAGCGTTAACTCATTGATTAATCGCAAAAAAATGATTGCATTAATCATGTGTTGACGCAAATTAATCGCACTATTCATTTTGACCACAGATTATCCTTTAGCTGACAGCGGATGGTTACGTTAAAGGTAGCACAGGTTGTATTGCGTTAAAGTAAAAGCATTTAATAAATGTTTTACATTGTATGACATTCAGAATATTGTATTGAATACAGGGATCTTTTTTTTTATTTTTCATTTTAAATTATGCAAGTAATTAACTGTTTAGAAAAAGAGGAGAATGAGAGTGTAAAGTGGATTCAAAAAAATGTCGAAAGAATTAACACATAACGGGTGCTCTTCAAATTTGGCGGGCAAAACATTTTGATGAAAAGCCTTTTTAATTAAGCGATTGATCAAAAAGATGTAATTAATCTGATTAAAAAAATAATCATCAATCATTAATACCCTAACCTCAGCCACCATAATACTATGGGGATTTAAAAACAGTATTTTATTAAAAAAAAAAAAAAAAGGCCAATAAGTGCATTAATAAGTTTGATAAGTCACTGTTATAGAAAACTACATCCAATTAACCCATTTTATAACCATTGCTAACATTTTCCTTTTTGGCTAAACATCACTAATATGATTGCTTTTTAGTTATACATTTTTAGATATCCTGCTTTTGGATCATATTTCCTTGAAATTTGACTTTGTCCAATGCCAAGCTTCAAATGAACTTTTTGTACAAATTCCTTCTAACTTCTCATGAGAACACATTGCTAGCATACTTACACATGAATTGCTAAAATGAAATGAGTACAACCCGCACACATTTACACGGAACACATTTTTGTGTAAAGGATTTCTCACCAGAGCGATGACAGTGGCTCCGGCTCCAGCGCAGGCTACGATGTACAAGTGATATGACAGGTAGAACTGAGAAAAAAAAGAAGAAAAGAAAACATTGCTTCAGTAAAAATGCTAACCACAATAACAATAATGTTGTTACTTGCTGTAGATTGCGTCTCACCTCGCTGGTGTTGCAGATGTCACCTAGCGTGGATCCGCAGGCCTTCCCCGGTGTTGCATTCCAAGGGATGATTCCTGAAACATATCTACGGGTCATTTTCAAACTTAAACCCCGCATCCAAAAATCGAACCTTGGGTTAAAGTAGCCCCAAAACCACAGCTACCCAATGAGTGGGTTACATACACAACCTAGCGTTGTCCAGATTTTGTTAATATTCCAATCTCGGCCGGAGGCCTTTTGGTAGCCTTGAACTCAGTTGCCAAGATGTCCGCCGCATCTTACCGTACTGACGGACGTCCACGCAGATGGAGTCGATGTCGGTGAGGTTGGACACGGACGACTTCATGGTGGCGCAGGTGGACCACATGTTGTAGAAGAGGAAGACGGGCACGGCGGAGAAGCCGAACACGCCCAGCCAGGCCACGCCCAGAATGTAGGTGAGGAACACAAACTGAGGACACACACACACCCACAACATCAGAATCCATCACACACATTAAAATTATTTTACGATCAATGTGTATTTATGTACATAATAATAGTAATATAATATTTGTAGTTGTTTATTGTCAACAGTTTAAATTTAATTAACCATAACGTTATGAGTACTGTATATCAATGACGATAATGATGATAATGTCTTAGGTGATGAAATAATGAAATAATACAAATTATTTTCATTGTTAATGTTTTTTTTGTTTGTTTTTTACATTGAATGTAAATTTTCGGGAGCCTACAAAAGGATGTTATTATAATCATAAAAATAAAATAAAAATTTATTTATAAAAGTGTTAGTGATAATATTATATAGAAATCAAATTATTATTATTATTATTATAAGAAAAGAGTATTTTGATTTATAAATGTGCTTGTATTAATATATTGGAGTAATAATACAATGTTACATCATCATAGTTAAATGTTATTTTTATAAGGGGTACGTATTTTTCAAAAAAAAAAAAATCCGAAATAAAAAATATTTTTTTCAAATTATAAGAATAATTTCTTAAATAAAATGTGCTATGAATAATAAAATGAAGAAAATAAAGTGTATTTTTAAAAATTATATTGTATTGTACATGTATTAATACCAAAGCCATAATATAAAATAAATTCATACATATATATATATACACCTTTTTTTCCCCTCTTTTTTTTAAGTATATTTTGGGCTTTTTAGCCTTTAAGTATCTCACAAAACTAAGCACAGCCCGCATATTTCTGAAGATAATCCAAGACAATGAAGAATAGTTACTGTACATCTTATGTACGAGTAAATGATACACCCATTCATATAAACACCTGGCAACAAAAGTGAGTATCAATATTTTGTGTGGCCACCAGTATTTTCCAGCACTGTCTTAATTTTCTACATATATACATAAAAAAAAAGGGGTCATGATTAGTCATAATAAGGTCAAAATATTTGCAATTTAGTGTGTCTGTAGGGCTCCGAAACCATAAAATCAGGTTTGCTCCAGATCTTTTGTAATGGCTCATCTAACCAGGTTATAATTTTTATTTCGTTCCCTTGCATCTATAAAAAGAACCGGTTAAGAACCGAGATCATAAGCAACCATGAGGTGTGCTTGACTTTCCCACAGTTCATCTTTTTCCTCAACTCCCGACAATCAGCTGCCGCATGCCGTCGGGCTGTTTACAAAAATACCATTCCGCTGATGCAGCGCCCGCAGATGGTGGTCTTGAACTCGCTGTGCAGCTCCTTGACGGCGCTGGTGGTGTAGAAGCCCTCCGCCAGCAGGATGATGCCGTACAGGAAGAAGAAGGAGGCGATGCCGTAGATGACGTACTGCATCAGCTGTATTCTGAAATCAGATGATAAAGCAGAGCGGCTGCTCACTTTTTGCTCCGAGTGTGGAGAGACACTTGATGATGATGATGATGTCTCTGGAGGAGCCGGATGAACTTTGCAAAGCAACAGAGGCCTCTAAATCAACGCGTGCACCAAACATGTCATTCCTCTTTTATTACCCAGGCTAATGGACGCTTTGTAACAAGGTCCATATTAGGACAGCTCTGGTCCAGTATTTGGAAAACTCTGCCGACTATAAATAGCCAGAAAAGGAGTTTGCTTTTTGTACATTTCTACTTTGGCTTTCTGAGGAAGATTACATCGCACACTGTGGATTCAAACATGCAACTCTAAATCAATGAATTAACCAATCAGGAGTTGAGCAAGACCCATGAATCTCAAAAAGACAGTTTGGGGAACTGCACGCTTCCAATTTTGTGGAAACGGTTCAGAAAAGGCCCTTTTCTGTTCCAATATGAATTCATGTTGCGTTCAAGAAAACCAGGAAAATCGGAAACATCCCGCCCAAGGCCTGACATTTGAGCGTGTCAAAGGATTTAAGTCAAATAAAAAACAAGACATGATTAACAGGGCTTTTAGACTTGATTTGTGTTTTTTATAGATTGACTTTATGCAGAGAAGTTACGGCGCTATATTTAGACAAAAGATTCCATGCAACGGATTGTGATGAATGGCATCCATTCTCTATACCGCCTAAATTCATTAAAGTCACAGCTGCGCTTTTTGAACCTAAAATGGTCATAATGAAAACCCCCCAATAAATATTATATTTAAATACATGTTGCATTGAATCAAATGAAATGGTCCCTGGCAGGAAAAAGTGAGTAAAAGTGGGCACTTGCTGCATATTTACTTCCATTTTTATTGAATACTTTTGCCAATACAATGCAGTTTGTAACTGTCTATTATATAAAGTAGATTACAAACAATGAAACAAAGTGAAATATTTCATGATTTATTCTATTTTATTATTGGATTTTGTTAATTATAGCTTACAGGAAAAAAAAAATTCAAGAAATGTTATTATTACATAAGAAATAAGTGATACTTATTGACTACAACTGCTAAAATTAATGAACTTTTCCACTCCACTCAACTCACTTTTATTCATAGAGCACTCTAAAAACGTCCAAAGTTCAAATAAAGTGTTGAATAAAATATATATAAATAAAAGTTGGGAAAAACAAACTGAAACAAAGGCCGAGTCTCATCATAAAGTTATATGCTCCCTCTTATGTGTTGAGAGGCGAGTGGCAATAATTTAAATCAACTGGAGAGGAGAGGCTGGCTGACTCCAAAATAAAGTACATTAAAATTATCCAGCTGCAATGTGTTACTGTTAAAGGCATGATTTCCTGTTTCAAAAGTGAGTGCTATCTAAAAAAAAAAAAACACTTCAGGTGCCTGACGTGAATTAATTGCCGCACCAATTTGCCAATCAAATTTTCTACACTCTAAAAACAGTTGGGTCAGAAATAACCTAACTACGGGTCAAAAATGGACCGATCCTCTACTTGGGTCTATTTGACCCAACTTTGAGTTTGTTTTTTAGTGTAAAACTCATAAATATTGGTCAGATCCTTTACTTGGGTCAAAAAAAATGGGTTTTTAGAGTGTACAATATTCAAACTTTTTGAGATGCACCTGTATGTACTCAGACACGGAGCGTGTGCGTTATCCCACTTACACGTCGGTGAGCATGGCGTGATCACTGGCGACCTTGGAGAAGTGACTTTCCAGGATGCTGACGGTTCCCGTTAGCGCCACGTGACCGCAGCCGCAGAAGAGGGCCACGCCGGAGAAGCACAGGATGGTCGCCACCAGCGACGCGTACGGCACGCCGCCTAAACATTTGATGCAGCACTCGAAGCAACCTGAACACAAAGCAAAAACAGAATAGAGCGGTCAGAAAAAAAGTGTCACTCACAACATCAACAGGATCGTAATGAGTAAAACAACCAAAAAAAATCTAATTTAACGCAATCAGTCTATACAAAGTACAAAGTTTATATACAGTATTGTACCGATACCAGCCACCGATACTTGAGACAATAAAAATGTGACATCGAGTAAGTCCTCCTTGGCAGTAGTTTGTGTTATACTGTGGCAATTTAAGATATCAGCGAATCATCTGCGTCAAAATGAAATGTTTTGTTTGTCTGTTTACATTTGTTGTCATTGTGCTAAATGAATTTTTTTTCTTCTTCATTTTTTAAGAGTAACTGCTTTTTTAGGGGCTCAAAAATGTAATATATAGGATAAATGTGACTGAAAAATTATATATATATATATATATCCATCATTATTAGTTTTATTAATTATATCCTGTGAGTGGTCTTGTATTTTGGTCTTGTATTTTTTATTGTCATTTTTTCTTGAAATGTATTTTATAGGATGATTTACCATAAAACATTTTACATAAATGTATCTAATTTTATGAATATTGAGAGGGATCATTCATGAACTTCTGATTATTTAATTTCCGCTTAGTTTTGTTTTTGATAAACAAAAAATTTGTGAAAAGTATTCATTAACCCATTCACTGCCATTGACGCCTATTCATTTGAACTATTTCTATTAGTTTAACATTTTTTTCCCCACTTTTGTTAACAAGAGTATGAAAACCTATAATTTTTTTATTGCACATTTAGAACAGATATAAAATTTGTTATTAATCGTGAGTTAACTCGTGAAGTCATGTGATTAATTACAATAAAAAATTGTAATCACCCGACGCCCCTAATTTTTAATAATCTTTTCTTCTTCTTTTTTTTATCGTGAGTTAACTAGTAAAGTCATGCAATTAATTACGATAACCTAATTTTCCCCAAAAAAATCTTAAAAAATAGATTTTAAAAAGAAAAGATTATTAAAAATTAGGGGCGTCAGGCGATTAAAAGTTCTCATCGTAGTTAATCGCATAACTCACGATTTTATATCTGTTCTAAACATACAATAAAAAAATTATAGGTTTTCATTCTCTTGTTAACAAAAATGGAAAAAAAATTAACTAATAGAAATAGTTCAAATGAATTTTTTCAAATGAATTTTTTTACATCAATGGCAGTGAATGAGTTAATTTCCCAAAATAATAATGGCAATAAACTCTAGCAACAGCCTAGTCTGCAAAGTTTACTTAACATACAATGGGAAAAAAAAGAAAAAAGATTGAATCACATGATTTAAAGTTAAACCTTTATACTAAAACCAATTTCTAAATGACTTTACAACAAAATGATTGCCTTCAGCTTATGAATTCATACGCTCGATCAAAAGTCTGGCATAGCTTAGCTTGGCCTATTAACATATTATTTAACATGTCTCAAAAAAGCTCATCTGGTTTTGCGTCAAAAACATCAAAAGCTGCGAATGTCCTTGCAGCTTGTCATGGAAACGCACATGAATTTGAAACCGATGGCAGCCCCCATGGAGACCATGAAGTAACCCACAAGCGTCGCCTCCTCTCGGGTGGTCGCGTGAGGCCCTAATCACATTCAAACCAACCAATTGCGGTGTGTTTTCCATCTCCTGCGCGCGTGTGTGTGTGTGTGTGTGTGTGCGCATGACAGGATGTTGTCGTCTTGGACGTCCTGCTTATGTTTGAAAGCGTGCGTGCATCCAAAATGCTCTAAAGATGCTCAATGATGATTCATGTGCACTACAACGTTTGCTTCTTGTGACCGCAACTTTTGAGTCCTGATTTTCATTTAGCTTTTTCCATGAGACTTTGATGGTTGGATGTTTGGTGGCCGAGTGCTTCTAAGCAGCTCTCCAACCGCCGGCACTTGAATTCGACCGCTCATCCGGACTGTTTGTGTAGTTGGGGGTGATGCTAAAATATTTGTCTCAGGCTGGGAATCAGAGGCGTCTCCGAGGTCTGAAAAGATGTGGGACAAAGTGTTCCGAGCTTTTCTGTTTTGCTGGAGCAAACTATCCGACAGGAAATACTAGCAGGTGTAAACATTTGCTTTCTTTGGTCGAGAGCGCAGGGTAGAGGATTTTTCTTTGGAAGGAAAAAAGTCTGAGGAGCAACTTGCTCTGATTTTTCATTAAATGGAAATACTCAGATATGCGAACTCATAGACTAAAGAATTCTGTGTTGTTTTCCTAACCCACTCACTGGGTAGCTGTGGATTTTGAGACGATTGGGTTAGCTAACCCCAAGGTTGGTTTGATTACCCAGCAAATTGGGTTGAAGGGCTGAAGCTAGACACTATTTTTATACTGGATTTGACCTAAAGTAATCATTTTAGAACATACTGGTGAACCAGTCTGTGCGTCAGGAAGGGCTTAAAAAATTGCCAAACAATTGAATTATGAGCATCCATTTTAAGTCAGTTAAAAAGAAGTAGGACAACAAGAGGACTGAGGAAATGAGACAAAAACACAAGGAGGCGACATAGAGCAAAAGTGGAGGTGCACTCTAAAAACACTTGGGTCAAAAGTAACCCAATTATGGATCAGAAATGGACTGATCCACTTTATGGGTCAATTCGACCCAACTTTCCGGGTTGCTTCCTACAAAATGATCCAATGTTTTTGACCCAAGTAAAGGATCTGACCAATATTTATGAGTTGTTTTATGCTGAAAGACCCATTTCTCGACTCAAAGTCAAATCAACCCAAGTAGAGGATGAATTCATTTTTGACCCATAGTTGGGGTATTTTTGACCCAACTGTTTTTAGAGTGAGGCAAAGGCCAAACAAGAGGCATATGATGACATGTATGCCAGGCTGGACAGTAAAAGTGAAAAAGAGCTTTACAGGCTGGCCAGACAAAGAGATAAGAGATGGAAAGGCTGATTAAGGATAGAGATTGAAATATGTTGGCTCAGGCTGTAGTGAACTAGATAGATAGAAGTATAAATGACGATGCGATAATTTTTTTTACATTTCAATTAGATTAACATAGAAATGGTTTGGATTAGGTTAAGGTCAGTCTGCAAATAGCCGTGGTTTTACTTTTGTAGCAACAAAACTCAGCTGTGAGGCTAATGCTAACGCTAATGCTAGCGCTAATGCTAACGCTAATGCTAAATACGCTGACCACATCACTATTGTGCTACTGCCTATACATCTCCAAGTAGTCTACTAGCTCGGTATGATGATTAAGATGGTTAAAAAGTTACATAAAACATCATATGTCTAGTCAATAAAGGTTTAATCATCTTCTGAAAAAAATAAATTGTCTCCTGATGCAACTTCCTGGGCTATGCCATGACAGCTACTTTAGCACACTTCCTGAACAGACTTTTTCAATGTCTCTGATGGACACGTACTGTAGGAGGAAAAAAGGTGTTCGGGCTTCACACAGGATATTGAACCCAGCTGCAAAGTGATCCGAGTTATTTTAAAGGAGGAAGCAATACATCACTGTATATTGGCTGTGATCCATCAAGCGGCTTGAGAAGCAAACATCGAGACATGGATGGATAATCATATTACAGACATTTTATTAAATATCAACTTGGTGTGAAATATTTCCTATATTAAATAGTTTTAAAATTTTAATGGAAAAGCAAACAATATGTAAGAAAACAAAAGGAAGGACTTTTGAATTCTATTTTGCTACTGTTCTAAATAGGCCCACGTGATGCTTAGTCAGAAATATGGTACACGTGCCTTTTTCAGATTGGCCAACCTTTAAATGCTCATTAGTCGGCTGCAAAATACGATTAAACGCATCTTTCCTCATGCAGAGCAGACATGCCGGCTGCTCTGTAATCAGTGTGTGTGACACACACGTGTTTAAAACATCAGCCAGGCCGGACGTGCACCTCGCAAAGGGGGCGCCTGCCGACGCTTCTCTTTTCTGTATTGAACGTCTGAAAAGTTTACAAGCAGTCGTCTTACACAAATACCGTTCTTTGCCCCAGAGTCAAATCTATACTGCAGATGGCTTATGCAGCTGTGTGGGTTTGACAAAGATATATATTTAATAATAAAGTATATATATGTGGAAACATTTGCAAAACTGCTGTTGAGTGCAAAAAATGGCCGCCATGAAGCACAAAGGTTTCTTACAGTTGTAGTTGTAGTGTTTTATATCAATATTAACAGTGGTAGAATCATTGTTATTGGCTAAGTATGTAAAAATTGGTCAAGCTATTGGAATGTCTGCTGGTGTGCTTTTAGTGTGCGTAGTTCGATAGCGCCCACCTGAGGGAAGGACCTGGAAGAGGTGGTGACCCGGATGTGAAGGGTCTGGGAGAATTTTGCCTGCCCTTGTCTTGCTACAAATGTTAAAATGTTACTTAAAACATTGCCTGTATAATTAGTTAATGAAGTTTTGTTTTTATTTTGTTTTTTTTAAACCCTCTGAAGTATTTTTTATTATTATTTACTATGGGAAAATTTGCTTAAAATTTGTATTGCATGTGCATTGTCCAAAATATCATGCATGCCTATGCATTTAAATGTTTCTATATATACAGTATATATGTTTTCTTATTGAGTTTGACAGCTAACAAATCCCGTCGGCCATAATAGAAAACACATTGGAAACTTTTTTCCCCTCCGCCTTTGATGACTTTCACATGGTTCCGCTCTCGCCGCCGTACAACACTCCTGCTCGGGTTAGACTCGTGAAGGCGACAGGAGGACGAGGAGGGGCAGACAACTTGTTTGTGTTGAGCTTTTATTTGTCACGCTGGCATCACAAGGAGAGAGATACTTGTGTCATTGTGTGAGAGAAAGAAAGGGGAAAAAAACAGAGGCAGAGGCCAAGAAGTTTGAAAACAAAGACGTGTCTGTGTGCGACTCGCCGCTCTCCATCACGTCCAGTTCATTCAGAGCTCCGCTGAGAACCGCGGCAAAGCTTTTTCCGGCCAACCGCTGGGCTCCAACCCGAGTCTAACACGCAGCGCTTGGCCTCAAGTGGCCAAACCACTTAACACACACAAAAAAAAAGGAAAAAAAGTGTTTCTTAGATGGAAGGAGGATGGGTCAGAGGGGCATCTTTGCTTTATATGTCATCGCAGAGACATCACGCAACAATCCTGCAGCTGGAACCCCGGCCCGTAAACCCCCCTCCTCTACATCCATCCATCCATCACCACCAACCACAACATGGCTGCGGCCTGTCATCACCACAAAGCTAAAAACCTTCCAACAGCTGGGAAGCGTAAATACAGGGCACCCTCGGAATTATCGCACAATCCAGCCATCCATTTTCTATTGTGCTTGTCCTCATTAGGGCCGCCGGGGGTGAGCTGCAGCTCATCCTGGATGACTTTTGATGTACACCAAGGACTGGTCGCCAGTCAGTCACGATCGTATTCCTGGCGCACTTAATTATTAAATTAATTTTGTTGCCCTGTACTTGTGACATGTGCAATGACACTAAAGTCCGAATTCCATTCATTTTTTTCCAATAAAAAGGAGAAAACCCACATAGCACAGAGACTGAGATTTGAACCCAGAACCTAAGAACTGTGGAGCAAACATGCTAGCCATTAGTTCGCCTTTATAAGTAAATTTTTTTTTAAAAACAACAATAGATTTATTGATTGTGAATGATAAATCTCAATTGCATTCAATTGGAGTGCACTACTTGGAGGCTACCAGCAGAGGTACTGTTGAGTCACTTGCAACTACTTTACTGTTAAATGAAGAAAATGAGGAGCTACATCCACGCTTTGGCTAAACTCCTTTGTTTAATACAAGACTGGGACTGTCACGTAAAACAGACATGTTCTCAGGTGTCTTAATAAATGGTCTCTGATATATTCTTCTCTCAAAATACAACAAAGGATAAAGAATGAATACATACTGAATATCACCTTATCACACTGCTGCATCGCTTTGGGTGTTCCATCTCAGGTTAAAAAAAAATCAAAATAATTATACATTAAACAATTAACCTTAAAGCATCACTTTCTGTAGTTGTCAAATATTATTTTCACCAACAAAAAATGGCTCTGCTGAACCTTCAGTTATTTCCTATTGTTGTTCTTTCAAATTTACACCATCTCAGACTAAACAAGTGTGTTGCCATCTAATGGTCGATTGCAGGATTACACGTGATACAGACAAGAGACCAAGTTAGAGTTATTAAATCAGTAAAATAGCGGGACCACAAACCCGTAATGGAGCTGGGATTACTCTATACCATAATAGGCACCCTTTAAAATATTAAAAGCTTAAAACATTTCAAGAACAAAAGTGGTTGTGTGAGTTTTGTTTGCATTCCTCAACTAATTTGTGAAGCAGAAAATAATTATTTACTACATCACTACTACGAAAAGATGCGTCACTATCTCTAAACCTACAGTATTAAAAAAAAAACAACAGTGTCATCCTAACATACAATGTTTTTTCTGTGTGACTCAGGTTCTTATCTGTATACATTTTTGTTTCTGTTTTATTAGATCGTCATTTAACCATATTTGGATTCACAAGTTGAATATCATCCTTGAGCCCCCCATAAAAAATCACCATCCACATTCTAATCTGATGCGTTGCCCTCATTGCTAACAGATGTGTCAGTTTACAGCTCACTATTGTTTGCTGGCGCTCTGATGGCAGAGCTGCCAAAACACAAACATCTATGAGTCTTATTTTCCACACTGGATCCACTCTGAGGGCGAGCATTAAAAAAGCGATGATGGCTCTAATGGCCTCCCTCCAGAGACAAGGCCAGTCTGAGTGAGAGGAAATTTGTCAAAAGTGGCCTCCTTGTTTACTTTGCTGAGACGGCAAGCACCAGTCGTCCGATGATAGCCGCTCACAGCACTTCATCCATCCACAGGTGAATATTCACAATGAAAACACTGGACTAAAAAGTTAAATACAACTGAACTGTACTTATAGTGATTCTTCTGCGCGCCACTAGAGGGAGCCCCCATACCACTAGTACCACACATTAGAGAATCACAATGTTAAGTGATTCAAAGACACAATGATAAATGTACTGTACTATATTGTTATTATGGTATTGCATTACCACTGCCAAAGTTCTTTCTGTATTCCTAATATGTCATTAGTTCCTCCATTTATCTACAAATGTGCACATAACCACTAATGATTCAATCCCACTGCTGAGTTAATGCTATATATTTTCCTCTTTAGTGTGCATGGTACTTGTAGCAATCTGTTCTCAAGACAAGTCATTTATCTTTGTCCCTGGCGCCTCCTCTCATCCACCTCATTAATCATTCGTCCCTCGCAAAAGACCCATTGAAACGCGCCCCGAGGTTTGATTGAACGCATTGTGCGAGCGCCTCGTTGTCATTAAACGTGACGTGACGCAAGAAAGATGACAGGCGAAGGAGGATTACCAGCTGGAAATGTCTCAAGAGAAGCTACGCATCAACAATTATACTGTGGAGCTGGGTGGCGCACCAGTAGGTAACCATGGTAACGGGCTGCTGAATATAGTGAAAGTAAGTTTGTAGTGAGTTCAATTCCCAATCAGTGACGGTGTGAATGGTTGTCTGTCTCTATTTGTGCCCTTTGATTGACTGGCGACCAATCAAGGGTGTAGTCTGCTTTTTGCCTGATGTCAGCTGGTGGGACGGGCTCTAGCTCCCAGCAACCTTGAAATGGAGAAGGGGCACAGAAAATGAATGATTGGTTGGATGAATTGACATCCATTTTATGCAGGGTATTTTTATTTCAAGAGTTGTCCAAAAAAAAAAAAGTCGCAAATAAAGAATTATTTTAAAGTTGGGACGGCCTGAGGTCTGGTCTTCACTTGCTGCCTTGTTTACATCTCTTATGGGCCCATGGCCAATTGACCGATTTGTACTGCATAAAATGGCTGTAATTCCTAAATGAATGGTAAATGGCATCCAGTGGAAACTTGATTTAACAGAATAATTGGTGGAAAAGCATTTACAGCCTGTTGTCCTACATACATACTCTTTTCGTGGCCTAAAAACAAAAGAGCAGAAAATGATTGTTTTGTACTCTTTTTGTAGCCTAAAAAAGTCCAGGACAATACAAAATGATTGTAAATGTATTATAGAATAAGACAGAATCAGTAGATATGACATGCTCCTTTTGAGCTGCATGCTTATGCCGATGCTAAGCTAATGGCCATGCTTTTCATTACTTTTAGTGGAACAGCTAACATGGCCACCACATATGTACATACATTACTTTTGACAGGAAAGTCGCCCCTACCAAGATGGCTGCCGCATTGGTTGCACTTTTTTTTGCCTGCTCTAGTTTACTGTAATTCTCTTCATCTATGACATGAGAGCAGTTTAAGACTGAAAAACGTTGTTTACTAGCACTGTGGTGAATTGTGGCCAATTATGAAAGTTTGAAAGCTACTGCACAAAGGTTGCATTTTGAGTGGACTGGACACTATTTTCTGTCCGTTGAATGGGGTCACACTGTATTTGCTTTTTATTTAATTTCTTCAACACAAATCCATTATGGCGACAAATAAAAGCAAAATCCATCCTTTTCAATCTCATTTATCCAATTCAGGGTTGGGTGGATTAGACCCAATCCCAGCTGATTTTGGGTACACCCACAGGTCGCCAGTCAATCTCAAGACACCATTCACACCATCACTGAGTGGGAATAGAACCCAGGTGAGTACACTGCAATGCCAATCCAGAATCCTATAACCTTTGTCCAAATACTTGTGACCTTAACTCAGCTACTCTCAGACGTTTTTCAGAGACCAAAGTAGCACCGTGAATATAAATGCAGATAGATTTCTGATGGAAGTTGGCGAACCCAAATAGGACCCCAAATTTGAGGTGTCAAGAAGCTCGGCGTTCCCCATGTGAGGTCAGTCAAACGAGGTGTTGGCGATGGTTCGCATGTCTCTGCTGTGATCTTCCATCTCATTTTTGGGTAAAACACTGAAGAAGTTGAAGAGGCGGCGATGTTTAGACTGCGCACACAAAGCAGCTTGTTAAAAATAACAGACAGGCGAGGGCCGACGGCGAGGGATGACCGGGGCGACGGGGGATGGGGGGTAGGGGGGGGGATCTTGGCAACGACGCGGAGAGCGGCCCTCGGGGGCATGCTAATGAGAGAAAGGCCTTTCAGCGGGGAGTGGGACGAGGGGGGGCTGGATTGGGGTCTTCTCACGGATACCAGACTTCGGAGAAAAAGGGGAGGCCTCAGGGGTCAGGGAAGCGAACTTAGCAGGGATCCCACAACACAACAACAAATGGCCGCACTAATCTTCGGACTTTTTTCTTTTTCATAGTCGGCCCTGTTGAACACCGGGAGAGCTGACATCATGCTTGTAAAGACGAGATGCTTCGTTTGAACTCGTTTTATGGTCGCATTAAGATGTTTATTGAATCTGTATTTTGTAATAGCCCAAATCTAATTGTAGCATGAGTTCAAAAACAAATTAAAGTGACGGGTTTCAAAGTACTGAGACTAATCAGCACTATCCCCCTGCAAACATGGAAAAAGTATTTCAAATGGGATTACTGTATTTGAAGTTTGCGACAGATATGGTTGCATGGTTACAAACACAATGAGCAGCGGCAATAATAGTGGTCACCGGGCACAAGACACACTCAATTACCGCTATACTCAGTGTTTTTCTATTGTATTGTATTGTCTTGTATTTATATTTATTGTTCTGTATTTATTTATATTTACTGCGTTAGCATACTGTCTGACTGACCCACTACAAGATTTCACCTAAGTATGAATTTGTGTTACATCCCTGCCGCCCTAAATCAGGTGAGGCTAAGGCAAAGGCAGGCAAGATTATCTCAGACCCTCAACATCCGGGTCACCACCTCTTCCAGCTCCTTCCCTCAGGTAGGCGCTATTGAACTATGCAAATAAACCCCCATCAGACATTCCAATAGCGTTTTCTCTTTTGCCATCAATTCCCTTAAAAGTTGACAAAAAATTCCATAGATGCATTTTTTTTGGTGCCAATTTTGCACATTCCCGTGTGACAGTATAACTGTATTGATTATTGTAGCTTCTGCCCTTTACATATTTGCATAACTATCGTTGATCGATAAAGTGTTACATACTTGGCCAATAAAGTATAATAAATAAATAAATAAAAATTAAAGTGTTACATACTTGGCCAATAAAGTATGATAAATAAAATCAATAAAATAAATAAATAAAAATAAAGTCTTACATAATTGGCCAATAAAGTATAATAAATAAATAAATAAAAATTAAAGTGTTACATACTTGGCCAATAAAGTATAATAAATATAATCAATAAAATGAAATAAATAAAAATAAAGTCTTACATAATTGGCCAATAAAGTATAATAAATAAATAAATAAAAATTAAAGTGTTACATACTTGGCCAATAAAGTATGATAAATAAAATCAATAAAATAAATAAATAAAAATAAAGTCTTACATAATTGGCCAATAAAGTATGATAAATAAAATCAATAAAATAAATAAATAAAAATAAAGTCTTACATAATTGGCCAATAAAGTATAATAAATAAATAAATAAAAATTAAAGTGTTACATACTTGGCCAATAAAGTATGATAAATAAAATCAATAAAATAAATAAATAAAAATAAAGTCTTACATAATTGGCCAATAAAGTATAATAAATAAATAAATAAAAATTAAAGTGTTACATACTTGGCCAATAAAGTATGATAAATAAAATCAATAAAATAAATAAATAAAAATAAAGTCTTACATAATTGGCCAATAAAGTATAATAAATAAATAAATAAAAATTAAAGTGTTACATACTTGGCCAATAAAGTATGATAAATAAAATCAATAAAATAAATAAATAAAAATAAAGTCTTACATAATTGGCCCAAAAATTATAATAAATAAATAAATAAAAATTTAAGGGTTACATACTTGGCCAATTAAATGATTCTGATTTAAATTCCGTAGTACTCAAAGAAGGATATAAGTGATAGCAAAATACCATAATAAAAGAATAGGAAATCGTCAATCCCTGTCCTGGCTGCTCAGTAAAATAAGGTGAATGTTAAAAAAATATATATCATTTACATAAAAAATATATTTAATTTAGGCAAACAGCGATTTTTACCTTAACGACCCTGTGTCCAAGCAATAAAGGTGGAACTACAGCATGACAGGAAATATCAATATGTCTCCAGGCCAACAGGTGGCAATAGTCTAAACTTGTCATTATTAATAAATTAGAATGTAAGGAGAAGCAAAAAAGATAAAGTATTACTAGCCAAGTGTGAGCGTCGCACACTCAGGACTTGATCTGAATGAGGATGAAGGCCCAACAGAGAAGCAGAGAAGGCCTCATTGTGGCTTTCACACAGCCAGCTTGGCGACACTGAATGCTCCTCAGTCGGCCACAAAAGACCCGCACCCTCGGTTCTCAGGCAGCCGGTTTGGTGCCATTCAACGTGGCGGGACAAAAGCAGCAGCAGAACCAAGAAGCATTGAGGGTGTGGTCCACTGGCGGTGGTCCACTGGTGAATAAATACCGTGTAGTGAAGTGACACAGTTCCAAATACCACTCACTGTCTGCCTCCAATCAAACTCATTGATTGCTTAAACAAAAAGCACAGGACACAAAGTCATTACAACGATCCATTCACTTGCTTTACTGACCCACTTATCGCAGACAAAACAAATTCAATATGTGAAAAACAGAACAAAAACAAGAGGGGTTATCCATTAGTTTCACCTGATGAGCAACAAACCGATCTTGATTGAGTTGAGGGGGTCAGTGTCCGAAAAAGCGATATTTTATCCAAGCAGGAAGAAAGAAGAGGAAAGAGGAAACGCCACAAGGAGTTGATTTATATGAAGCCTCGTGCCTCTTCGGGGCTTAGTAAAAAAGAGAAATGCATCCTTCTCCGCTTGAATGCCTTCAAAGGCTCTTTTGCAACGCGTTTTACGCTCACATCGCATGACTGTAAATCATCAGAGGGCTCGTGTTGTTTCAAAGCGCTCAGAAGCTCACAGAGCTCTAAACTGAGGTTACTTGGCACAGGCCTGCGAGCTACCAATATAGTTATATATACAATATACTGTACACATGGCAACGTTATAATAGTTTTGGATTTTTATTTATTTTTTGACTTTTTTTTGCAAATGTTATTTAGTTAGTTTTAAATACTTTTTTAGAGCGGGCTTGTTAGTTTTTATTAGTTTTCATTTTTCAAAAATGTCTCATTTTAGTTTAGCTTTTATTAGTTTTGGCATTAGTTTTAATATTTTTAATAAATGCTTTGTAGAGTGTGAAATTTAAAAAATGAATTTAAGTTATTTTGTTGTTTTTTGTGAACTATAATAACCCTGATACACTGTAGCAACCAATACGGCATCCCAGGCTTTTTTTGCACAATGGTAAATAAATACATGGAGAAGTACAAATAACTATGGGTGTGCCAAAAAATTGATTCTCATAAGAATCGCGATTCTCAGTTAGTACGATTCAGAATCGATTTTAAATGTCCCAAAATCGATTTAATTGAAATTATTTTATACTGTCTTGCTTTTGTCTGCGTGTGCGCTGTTCATGTTGTACCTGGTTTGGCCACTGAGGGGCAGTGTGGTTCCACGCGGTCTGATACACTGTTAAGTTGTAGCCACATTAGAGAGTAGAAGGAAAAAGTCACGATCAAATTATTCCAATAAAAGTTGTTTTTTTGCAGTGTGGAACCGTTCTTTTGAGTGATAAAAGTGCCACGAGTAGCGCGCTAATTAGCATTAGCCAGTCAGACTGGAGTAGATCGTTACAATTCCTTGCACATCTATAGATTGAAGCAAAAATCATTGCCAATCAAATCATTTTGAATCAAAAATCCTTCTTAATCGATTCTGAATCGAATCGCAGACCCACAAATCGGAATCGAATCGAATCGTGAGACATTCAAAGATTCCCACTCCTACAAATGACGCAAAGAATTATTTTCACGTTCAGTTACAATGCACAGTATTTTGCACAATTCTTCCCATTAGATAATATATTCGACTATTACTTTATTAGTTACTATTAGATTACTTAGACCATCTCCTTGTAATGCTTTTTTTTTGCCTATAATTAATTTGACAACTTCATTATATTTCATGTAGAATTAATACTTTTAAAAAACACATTTTACCACTTCCTTCAGGTAACAACAAATCACAGCTGAACGTCACATTAACGTTACAGAAGTTATCAAAATAATTCTAGACAAAATATGAACTGTTTCCTGCTGAAGATGGCTAAATAAGTAAAGTATCCATTTAATGTCAGCTGGGATAGGCTACTATTTACTACGACGTACGCTCATAGACAACAACAAGGCGCTCTAAAGCAGCCACACCAGAGTAAAGGGAAGGTGCATTTTGTAGGCTTAAGCTAGCTAGCTCCCCAAGTGCAGGTCACACGCTGATGCAAAATTAAGATGCAGTAGTGGGGGAGGGGCTACACAATTGAGTACCACACGGTTCTCGGTATATGGCACATGATTTCAGCAATTATTTTCTAACATGGATAATGTATGTAGAAAAAAAATCTCCGAATTCACTTTATAGGGTCTTTAAAGTCATGTGCAGAACAGGTTGCCACACGTGCGGGTTCAAATGTGTTTGGTGTACCAAAGTACTCCTACGCAGGCATAGCCCCATAAGAGGAACATTTTGCAGCACTAAAGTAGTAGCGTGCTCCTCACATTTCAATCCTTTCCTGCTGTTCTAACGAGCCTTTGACCAAACAATGGCCAAACAACCGTGCCTGACTCAGCACCATTCCCATTCTAATTGCATGTTTGTGTTACAGTCTTATTAGGTCTGGGAACGGTCTCCAGCCATGTTTTCTTCAGTCGTCCTTCCAAAAAAAAAAAAAAAGACTGAATATGTGGCTCATCCACAGGCGCTGTGGTTTTTGGCTCACGGCACGTGGCAGGAAAAGTGTGAGACAGATGCTCCAAATTACTGCAGGCACGCTTGGAAAGATGTGGTAGTGAGCAAAATGACAATTGTAAGATGTTAATTGACTCATTTTAATGAGAAATTTGGATTGCTCATTGCATTTTCCATAATAATTTTTAATGTTCAAACATAAAATCATGCTTCCGGGCTACAGAGAGCTCATCTTACAAAAGCTGACCAAAATAAAAGGTTACTGTGAAAAAAAAAAACAACTCTATTTTTCACTTAGGATAATGGAGGGTAATAAGCTTGCTTTGCTTCCAACTCATATTGATCTTACATTACAGAAAAACGTGACGCCAAATACGCACACACAAACTGAAAAGTGCCATAACGGGAAAACTATGTTCGCATTTGTTTATGGTCACTTATATGTTATTTTGTATTTTTATTATATAAGATGTACAAATATAATGACGGGGGATGGGCAAGTACTGTTACCAGGTATCAGTATCAGGCCGATACGGATACCTGACCTTATTTCAAGGCGTCTGTACTCGCAACAGCGGTCAGTATCGTGGCTGTTTTGCAATCAGGAATTAGAAATCAGAAATTGAAAGAATAGAAAATGACCAATAATTTCATGCAAAGAAAAATGCTACATTGTGATACGTTGGTCTTTATTTAAAAATTTCTGTCATTGTTATGTATGAAAAGTACTAGTGGTGTTGGTACTTGGTATCGGTATCGGTGGCTAGTCAAGAGTTGAGAACTTGTATTTGTCTGGTGTCTGTCTGAAAAATATGTGGTATCAAAAATCCCTACTAATGACACAAGACGATCTTTAAAAAAAAAAATAATAATAATTTTAAACACATAAAAAATCTTTATTACTGATATATTTCAACATTACTTTTAAAAATTATATTAATATATTGTAACTAATATGTTTGGGATAATTTGTTTGAATAAACATTTTTATTTTGAAATTTAAAAAAAAAATCATAATACAGTACTTTTGAATGACATTTATATACAGGGTGTCCATAAAGTCTCTTTACCATTTCAAAAATGTATTAAAAATGCAATTGATTAGATATTTTATTTAGATTTGTTCTATTGTATTCAGCATTTATTAAAGTTTTTTTTACCTCTTTTAATACACTTCTACATGGGCACCATTAGTTGCACGAAGCACATCAAGACGTTACTCGATTTCTTGCCATGTTTGCTGTAGCATAGCCTCATCAATTGTGGCAATGGCATCAGTAATCCTTTGCTTAAGGTCAGTAATGATAAACGCTCTGTGTTTTTTTTAAACACTGAATACAATAGAACAAATCTGAATAAAATATCTAATCAATTGCATTTTAAATAATTTTTTAAAATGGTAAAGAGACTTTATGGACACCGTGTATATTTCACATTAATTATTTTTTATTTTATTTTAAATATATTTTAACTATTATTATTATTATTATTTGTCTGAATATAGTTTTTATTTTTAAATGAAAAATCATAATGCAGTCCAAAAAAATAATAAAAGATGTTTGTTGTTCATCTGTCGCAGCATGACATGTCTCAAAGCGTTACCTGCCAGTAAATCCCATTCCGTGCGGTTAATCCCTTACATGCCCCCAACACCATTGCCATAAGCATCTTTATATTTAGCTCAGAGCGACAGCCAATCAGCAAGCTTGAATAACAACGTATTCAGTTAGCTAAAGTCGGCCAGTGTGAGAAAAATCATGAAAGCTACTTTAAAAACAATCAAAGATATTTTCCCCCTTTATGGAGGAACAATGTGTTGACACAGTGGACCCATATCTGTTATCCCTTACATGGTCATGCAGCATGAACCGTCATTCACCCCTTACTGATTCTGACCACAAGCACGTGCAGTCCTTTGCCAAACACCACAACACACACGCCGAGTCCATGTTCACGGATGACAGTTTAAACTGATGCAGGCCTCTTCTGGACCGGAGCTATCGGAATTGGAACGCACTTCCAATGTCAGGATGCACATCCATGCCAAATTGTTGAACAAGAGTGGTAAAATAATTGTGGGGTGTGGTTTGTGTTCGTTTGCATGTCTACTTCCTGGTTCAACAAGTATGGTGTAAAATTATGAGATTGCACTTTTTTTTTTAACTCATTCACTGCCATTGACGGCTATAGACGTCAAAAATTCATTTGAACTATTTCTATTAGTTAAATATTTTTTTCCACTTTTGTCAACAAGTGTGAAAACCTATAATTTTTTCATTGTACATTTAGAACAGATATAAAATTTGTGATTAATCGTGAGTTAACTAGTGAAGTCATGCGATTAATTACAATTAAAATTTTAATCGCCTGACGCCCCTAATTTTTATAATCTCGTCAGGTGAATACATTTTTTCATTGTAATTAATCACATGACTTAATAATTAAAATAATACAATAATTAACTCACGATTAATCGCACATTTTATATCTGTTTTAAATGTACAATATATATATATATATATATTTTTTTTTTAGGTTTTCATACACTTATTAACAAAAGTGGAAAAAGTAGAAAACTAAAAGAAATAGTTCAAATAAATTTTTGACGTCTATAGCCGTCAATGGCAGTAAATGTAAAAAACGAGTGTTTCTTTCAAACTCATGCTCTCTTAAATGTCTAATAATTTTTTATAATCTCGTCAAGTGAATACATTTTTTCATTGTAATTAATCACATGACTTCAATAATTAACTCACGATTAATCGCACATTTTATATCTGTTCTAAATGTACAATATATATATATATATATATTTTTTTTTAGGTTTTCATATGCTTATTAACAAAAGTGCAAAAAGTAGAAAACTAATAGAAATAGTTCAAATAAATTTTTGACGTCTATAGCCGTCAATGGCAGTGAATGTAAAAAACGAGTGTTTCTTTCAAACTCATGCTCTCTTAAATGTCCTATAATGAACTTTATTTTGAAAAGCTTAAGAAGTCAATTTTAAAAAAAGGCAAAAATTGTGATTGATGTTGCCACGGCGACATCATTCACTCCATATGAACATTTCCTCAACTAACATTCTCACAGTCCAGCTGCTCACCTTGACACCCTCGCACAAACACACAAACACGCACACACAATAGACATAATGGAGACAGCAGTGGGTGCGGGGTGTCGATGGGTGTTTCCCATGGAGGCAGCCCTCCCTCCTGGGATCTCTTTCCGCTATTGTCCGCCAACCTCTCCCCCCTGACCCGACACTTGGCCATGCCCCCCCACACACACACACAACCTGTCATAGCAAAGTGGCCCAACAGATCTCTTTAATTCAATCATTGGTGCGCAAATCCCGCGTCCTGGTTCTGGATCCTAGATGGACAAAAACCGAACCTGAAGTTGACGCGAACAATCCCAGCCGGACCCAGACGAGGGCAAAGGGGATGGTAACAAGTGGCGGATGGCCGCTTGTGTCTGTGTACACTTGACTGACCTCCTGTGAGAGTGGGTCAATCCATGGCCTTATTGCTTTAAGCGCCGACAGGCAGCCAGTCATCCAAAAAGCATCCAGTGTGCAAAGTGAAAGCCATTTGGGACTCCATTCACTTGTGTAACGCAGACTTTCAACTCGCACCGTGTGCACAATCCATCAAAGTGGAGGAGCAATATAAACGCTGACAGTTGTACTTGCAATATCATTAATAACAATAATGCAGTGTGTCATTGTTTGTTTACATTATGAACGCATGACGGTTAGATGTGATGGCTTAGTTCTTAAAAATAGTGGCAAGGGGTGCTTAATGATTCAACTGCAGAGAATTAGGTATTTATTAAAGGCATTTAATATATTAGAGGAGACCTTTATTTGTACAGATGTGTTTGTAAAATAGCATTTCATTACATTACAGTATTTTCTACAATTTTTTTACAATATATTAAGAATTAGAATAACACATTTGACAACATAAGGTATAAGAGAATTATTATATATCATAATAAATCTTATGTAGTTTATATTGGCAGTATTATTAAGAAGTAACATTAAATCAATTTTATTAGTACGAATGAATGATTTTTTAATATTATTCTTTAATGTCACACAAGTAGGCATGGGCCGGTTTGACGGATGATTTTTAAAAGTCAAGGCTTTAATAACCGCTAATATGCGCTCCTTTTTTGGGGGGGGTCTAAGCAGGGCAGAAAAAGATCGGGTAAATGAGCCACTTCTTTAAAATTAATAATTACTTCCAATCAAGACGAGATACTGCAAAAACTGATCCTTTTGCAGATTAATGCGCAAAGTAAAAAAAAAAAAAAAAAGTGGCAGGGAGTACTAGTTAGCCCCAAGGACATCATGAGAAGCCCATGGGTCTGTTCTAAAAATAGACTAAGTGAAATGAGGGGTTTGGGGGCTGTTTTTAGTTAGCCAAATATTATTATTTTTTTAAAGGTGACCTTAGAGCTGCAATTTTAATTTGATACCGCAGTATTTTTGCTCACAGTCATCATACCGACAGAAACAAATATTGGCACACATGCAAGTGTAAACTACATAAATAAAAATAATTAATAAATAAATAAATAAAATAAAAAAATTAATTTAATTTTTAAAAAATTTAAATAAATAAATACAATTAACCAACTTTTGTCTTTGAATTCAATAATTTGTTTAATGTAGGTATCTTGCCCTACTGACTCCATTAAACTACACAATTTCTGTACATGATACAGTCAGAAGTACTAGGACAGCTTGACCTTTATTAACCTTTGAACTTGGACAAAAGTATGTTGTCAGTGCAATACAAGTTTCTGGGAAGGCTCTAGACAAAACCTTGGACTTTTCTTTGGGCACTCGGAGCAGAAAAAGATTAAGATTTAAAGAGTCCACCTATAGGTCTGATTGATTGATTGGGAGGTGTGTCCCTAGGGTTTGGTCCATATAGTGTACGATCACGTGCGCGTATTCGCCAAGTTAACAGTCGTAAAAAGTAGCTCGAACACTTTCCAGATGCTGCAGAAGTCGTTTCCCATGCAGTGGGGGTCAAAAGCTTAAAATGACTTAGGAGACATTGATGTAATATTCATAACACACGCACGTCCCTCTTTGGGTCTGCGTGCGGTTTCGGGGTCACCCATCTAAGATTTTGCCCCCCTCCTTCCCAAAGCTGCTGTTTGCTGCCATTCCTCTTTCTTCTTTAGCACAAACAGATGAGACCACTGC
Source organism: Vanacampus margaritifer (assembly GCF_051991255.1). Classification (NCBI taxonomy): domain Eukaryota; kingdom Metazoa; phylum Chordata; class Actinopteri; order Syngnathiformes; family Syngnathidae; genus Vanacampus; species Vanacampus margaritifer. Next base: position 12,099,666 of record NC_135442.1, read on the forward strand.
CAAACGGTCCCTGTTGCATAACTTGCTGTCTTTTTTAAACATTCAGCGCTTACAGATCCTCATCATTCATTTGCACTCAAACATTTGCACTTCAAAAAAAAAAACCTGCAACTGTTCATGCAATCGACTCACTCCCCACTCCGCTGTTTGCCTTCCAGCCAGCATCTGTCGCTGCACAAAAGCTCAACTTTTGCAGACTTTCGAACAGCTTGGCAGGGATGCTTCCTGTGGGCCTATCGCGCCTTCCTCCCGAGGATTACAAGCAGACAATGAGAGCTCTCGCATATAAACAAGTGAGAGAGAAAGCAGGTGTGCGCGGTGGCCTTTAACTTGGCAGCCTTGGGAGCACAACATCAGGATGAGTCATCAAGCTTTGGCGCCATGCTCCGCCCGTACATAACGGCGACATTTCACATCTTTTACAATTTGGGGGTTCTACGTGGTGCAAATTCTGTCACAATCAGACAAAATTTAAGTCTCTCTCAAAATTCCTGTGTCTTTTAAGGTATGGCTTCTTCCAACATTTTCGTGGGTCAACTTATAGATGTGCCTAGCAAATTTCATATCATACATTTTGACAAAAAAACTGCATTTTTGCCACTTCTTGATGCAGCAATACAGCGGGCTTTAATTTTACATACACAGCCACAATCTGCTGTCAGACTTTTCTACAAAGCACCGAGCACTTCTCATCGGTGTGTCTGGGGGGGGGGCACCCCCAACATGCTTTTGTCTTACGGTTATTTAGCAGCGGCGCAGAAAGCGGCGAGCACAAAGGCCTATCTGTGGCGACTTGAATACACTCGAGCGGGCACAAGGCCAACAGCTCAATCCTTGCAGGGTCCCACAGTGGAGGAGCGCACTAATGAATTCTGCTCTCTCGCTCACACACAAGCGCAAATGAACTTGCGGGAGAAATTAGCTGGAAGGGATTCTTCTCCTTCTGCACGATTCATTTCGACTGGTGGTGCTGAAAGAAAGAATCACACGCAGCTGTTGGGTCACTCGAAGGCTGCGAGCTTGACAGGCAGATCTGATACCAGAGCTGAATCAACACTTTTGCTCACTTTTGATTGGCATTCGTTTATTAACAACTAATGATATCCATCTATGTGAAGACAGTGATCATGTTAATTATTTCTGGCAATATTTATAAACACTGATTTAACAAATAAATAGCCATCATGAACACAAATATGCACTTCTACAACAATACTAGGAAATCACAATGTCCATTCACTGGTGAGCTATTTTTAGAAGAGGCCCATTGGCTGGTGGGGCTACTGGGAATCATCTTGGTGAGCCCCAACTTCATAATATGGCAATAAAGAATGACTTTAAATAAATAAATAAATACAATGAGGTGTGAAGCACCATTGAATTAAATGTTTCCTGCCATTGTGGACAAAGAGAATTACACGTTCCAAACCAAGAAACTTGGCCTTATGAAAGTCCGCTAGCTTAATGCTAACACACAATGTAAAATATCATAAGACAGCCTAACAAAACAAGCATTGATTTTTGTGTAGTTATATTGTAAACAACACATGATGCAACAATACATAGATAATATAACAATACTCATAAGAATATATTTCTTGACTTATTACTGCTGTTTACTCAACCTAGTTGTGACTGTCTTCTTTGTGTATTTTTTTTTTCCTGTATTATACTGCCCCCTTGGTCGCTAAGGTGAAATCATGATCATCAAAAACGTCTTTACATTGTATTTAATGATGTTATTTTTTAAGTAAATTATGTGCTATTTTTCTCATTGAAACACAAATATTTTGTTGGTATTTATTTTGTGGGCTGGAACGGATTAGTGGCTTTTGCATTCATTTCGATTGGGAAATAGTATTTGAGATAGAAGTGGTTTGAGTTGCAAGCGTAGTCACTAAACAAATTAAGCTCATAGGTCAAGATTTGGATCATGCATGAAAAGTATGTCTTTGAAACTCTGCATTAGGTTATGGAAGTGTGCCTAATAAAAAGACTTGAGCAAAAAATCGCAACTCCACTCGCCATAAAAATAAGAGCATAACCGTTAGCCTTGTTTAGGCTACAGTGCATCATATGATTGAGATCACAGTTGCAAAAACACAGCTTGGCCACTATGTCAAATGATCAAATTCCTCTTGACGCCTTTGCTGTAAGCACTGTTTGTTAGACTAATTGCAACCACATCACGCCAATGAATTTTTCAGTTCATTAGCCTGTATTCAATCATTATTCATTTATATCCTGCTTTTCTAAAAGACTTAAGGTAACAGCTTCAATCTTCAACCCCCACTGGTTGCCCCCCTCCTCCGCCCCTGCAGCTTTAATCCTCTGGCCAAGATCCTGACTAGCCTTTCTGGACTTTAGTGTCTAGGCGACCGCTCAACTCTCTTCAGCACTGCAGGCTAACAGCAGAAAATGCACAATTTACTTCTTTATTAATGTTTCCTCACTTATTGCACTTAGGCCTAAAAAAAAAAAGCCTAAATGCGAATTCAGTTGCGCTTGGACGCCTGTTGAATGTGTGAATGAATGCTCATCGGCTGCATGCTTCCATTGTGTCCCCGCGGGCCTTCCAGAACAATCATCTGACTGTGAACAAAAACACAGATGCGGACCTCTACGCCACTGGCAAACAGCAGACGTGCAAGATGCCAACATATTGTGGACGCATAGAAATAAAACCTAATCAAAAGCCTTATTATGCATGCGTGTGGCAAGAGGGTTAGGTATTGTGCGCAAGATAAAGGTTAGATTGTGTCTTATGTAGCTGCAACTAAATGAAGTCCAACCCAAAATTCAAAATGGACCTGGTTCCCTTGTATTGATTGATGATGTGATACTGACAAAAGCTGCAGAATTAATTGCTTGGGCAATAGTATCTGCTCATATTCAGCCAAATGTTACAGAACTCAATGGATGGCGCTTCACAGTGCAGATGGACAATGACCCGACATATAATGCAAAAGCAACACCATCTTGTTTGTTTTCTTTCAAATCCACTGCGGTGATGTCTAAAGCCGAAACCATATATTAAAACCCAATACAAACGTGGTCATAAAGTTACAGTTAATAGTTACGGTTAAAAGGAGTGTGAGTCATAGATTTGTGTTGAGGTAATTTTCTGCCACTTAATGGCATTAGTGTTTCATGTTGGATGTTGGCGACAGAAACATAGGTTTCTTTTCAAATTCAGAGCAATTGGTATTTAAAACATGAAGCACCTTGTGGCCTCCAGACTATTTTTTTCATTGTAAATTACAACTAGCCACCAGTCCCCACAAATACATATAAATGTTTACATCACATTGATATTTGTTTAATTGTGTTACACTGACTCTTCTATAAAACATTGGATATAAAATAAATCATGAAAAACAATTATATTAAAATTTTGAACATTGACATTGCATTTAATGCTTCTTAATGCCATTTAAGGCCTTTTAATACTTATTTGCTCCAAAAAAAACGCATACATACGTTCTATTTTAAATGTTACCATGCTCCCAAAGACGTATGTGTGCGTTTTTAGTGTTTTTTTTAATGCTAGAGCATACAGAAGGCTTTGATGCAGCCTCAGAACTGAAGAGAATGTTTGAAGCAATGGTTGTTATTACAAAAACGGCCAGCAGGTGGCAGCAGAGTATAAGAGATCAACCAGTGCCATGTTGCAAAAAGCTCTTTCCCCCACAGTTTTACACAGATTTGTGAATAGGGATGAAATTTAGCTATATTCTAATGCTAATTGCTGCAAAAATGAAACAGATAGAAATTTACTTTTTTTCCTGATGAAAGAAGAGACTCTAATCTTTCTTTTAGTAGGTTGCATATTTTTATAGTAATAGAACAAAATCCAGTAAAACAGCCGGGAGCGAAGGAGGTCGCTTGAGTGAAAATGGCTGGGAGTGAATGAGTTAATGACCCACGGAAACCCTACAAACAGATGAGAACAGCGTCATTGGCCCAATATTTATGAACCTGACTGTGTTAGACATTTGGACCATGTGGATACTCGAACAACACACACATCGACACACAGCGAACAGGCTTCCGAGTAGAGGTCAAGGCCATTGCACATGCTTGAACACAGGCATCCCCAGTCAGGACCTTCTATTCCAATCACTTCACAAGTCACAATAGTCAATGGGCTGGCTTTGTCTTTACCAGGTCAGAACTTTCCAGAACATTAACATGCAAGCAGCACGGCACAGTTGCTGCAGGAAAGACAAAAAGGAAAGCCACAAAAGTCAAAACTTGGAAGTTCAAACCATCATCATGTGCGATAGATACGTCAGCAACTCTTGTGACACTACAGCCCAGCCCAGTATTGGCCTTTTTTTCCACTTTTTCTGTTGTTTTGATGGGGTTATTTGTTGGTTTTATGCAATATATCGTAAAAATAGAAAAATGAAAAGAAAATGCTAGAGCATAGAGAAGGCTTTGATGCAGCCTCAGAACTGAAGAGAATGTTTGAAGCAATGGTTGTTATTACAAAAACGGCCAGCAGGTGGCAGCAGAGTATAAGAGATCAACCAGTGTCATGTTGCAAAAAGCTCTTTCCCCCCACAGTTTAACTTAGCTATATTCTAATGCTAAGTGCTACACAACTGAAATAGATAGAAATATACTTTTTTTTCCAATGAAAGAAGAGACTCTAATCTTTCTTTTGGTAGGTTGCATATTTTTATGGTAATATAACAAAATCAGTCAAAATCCAACTCTTGTGACACTACAGCCCAGCCCAGTATTTGCCTTTTTTTTTCACTTTTTCTGTTGTTTTGATGGGGGTATTTGTTGGTTTTATGCTATATATCGTAAAAATAAAAAAAATGAAAAGAAAATGGCCATAAGTGTTTTTCACATAGCAGCTATGATATGATGACTGGTATCTCGTGTTTATTTACGCTATTCTGTCTGCCACACACTTTATTGCATTACATTAAAATATATTCTGAATATTATTATATAGAAAATGTTTTTAATATTGCCATTATTTTCAATATTTTTTTTGATGAGAACAACTTGGAAATCAATCAGCATCACAGAAATGATTGAGTTCCACTTGAGAGCTTCCACAAAAAAAAAAAAAAAGTTGCCTAATATGAAAACTGAATGCGGTCAACTGTATTTTGGTTTCCAAATGGAAATGAGCCCAGAAATGATGCAAGTCTGGTGACGGCCACCTCATTACCGAGCATCATTTTTGCAATTAATGACAACAAACTGAAGACGTAATGTTGTTTGAGCTGATTGATGAGGACATACAGTGGAGTTAGTAGAGGTTAGCGCATTTGAGGCATCATTTGGCTGCCAAAATGGCCTCTATCTGCGGCTAAAATGAATCTCAGGGGAAAATTAAGCAAGACAAACAACCTTTCACACTCACATTCATGCTTAGACCATTTAGAAGCTGCCCTTATTGATGCTAACCGTGGAAAAAAAAAACTTTCCCCTGCTCTGACTTGAGATACTATGTCACGCCGCACACTGTCCACCGTGTGTGCTGATTTGACACTTTCCAGACATACACACTGAGATTGGAGGAATGTGGAAATCCGAGACAGCAGACTCCTCTTCCAAGACACAAAATCATCACAATGCGTGCGTGTGTGTTATCGCAAAGAGAACTTTGTAACATCTGACACCACGTTCACGCCTCCGCACTGTCAAAGGCAGCTGGAAAACATACTTCATCACCCAGGCATTACCGAACGTCAGCCGAGAAGCACTCACTTCATATTTAATGTCATTTCCTAAAAATCTGGACCCGATTTGGACACCTAAAGCGTGTCCACGACACGGGAAAAGTTTCCGTAAAAGAGTGAAAAGTGTAAATTTTATGATCGGAAACTGGCTCCAAGTACAAATGGAAATGGTGTGCTGCTTTTGATTAGTTAGGTCTTACATGTGACATGATGGAATCCTCGCAAAACAAACAGAAATGATGCCACTGAGTGATACAAAAGTCTATGTATAGCTTATGTATCAATGTGTTTATAGACGCACTGATGTTCTAATGTGTTGTGTGTCATATTGAGCTTTAAGATCATTAAATAAATGAAGAACATGACATGATTGACAATTAGTAACTGGATGTGTCAACCAGATATGCAAATAGACACATCCCTCGGGTGGGGAAAAACCCTAACTGTAGTAGTACTTAACATGGTTCATAGATGCAATTGTTTACACACAGATATTAAACAGTTACGAATTTGAATGGTGTTGCTAACCAAAACAGCAGCGATCTGTCTCAGCAGTGGAGATTAAATAAGTTCGCTTGACATTTGCTCTTTGGCAATAATTATTTTATTTAATATTATTTTTAAATGGGGGATTTTTTCTGTATGTGTGGGGGTTGCCAGGTTATCAGTATAACTGGATAAAAATAATACTAATTTTATTATCAACGTTTTCTAAGAAGAAGAAACAACTTTCCCCTCCCAGTGGTCACCACAGCGAGTCGCTCGCATGATACAGCCTTAAAAAATGCTGGGTCAAAAAAACAACAGGCCCAAAATTGGACTGGCCCACTACTTGGGTCAATTTGACTCAAATTTGGGTTTGTACGAAGCAACACAATTTCGGGGGTTAAACCTGAAAATTGGGTTAAATTGCTGACCCAATTTGGTTTATTTTTGACCCAGTAGTTTTACCAGCGTATGTTTGGCACAGTTTTTACACCAGATGCCCTTCTTAATCAGCCGACCCGTTTTTATCCCGATTCTAGACCTGGAGTGGCTTGAAAACAGCATAAAGAGTGTAAAGGGTCTTGCATAGAGACCCAACTGAATTTGCCCTGACCGGGATTTGAACCCTGACCCCATGTCCAAAGTCAGCGGTGTTACCCACAGAGTCATCAAGCCGCCACCAATACTTTCAAAGAAATTAAGTTTATTTACTTCAACGTCAGTAGACAACAAAACCAAAATAGCAGCCAGCATTCAATCTTCAACCCAATTCTGAGGTAAAATAATGAACCCAACCTTGGGTTAAAGTAACCCCATCTGCTCAAATCTACAGCGAACCAAGTGAGTGGTGGACTGGCCAATCACAGGGCACGTATTGACAAAAAAACAACTCCACTCACAATAGGCCTAATTTGCATGTTTTGGCAATGTGGTAGGAAGCTGAAGTACATAAGTGACAAAATGGTGGGAACATGTGACCACACAAGGAAATGCCCTGAAGGCTCGCGGCTGAAAACTTGGTTGGATGAAAGCAAGAAAGGACGTTCTCACGTCTGAACTCCAAGAAGCCAATTCCTGCATTTATCACTCCAAGGCCGTGATGTTCTCCCTCTGTGTTAACCACAAAAAAAGATGGTGGTCACCGTGTGAGGACGACGAAGAAGAAAGCGGAGGAAGAGGAGGAGGAGGGGGCATGCGGGGATTCCGTTGAAAGGCCACGTTGCTGTGAGACTCTGCCGCGATTCAGCGAACTTGGGTGTTCATGAACGGAGGCGCCGCAACAAAGGAGCGCCTCCAAATTAGGAGCACAAAGACGCCTCTGTGGGAGCCTCCCAGCGAATTAATGAGCACTGATACATATTCTCACATACGTCTCATAAGCACGGCGGAGGGGGGTCACGGGATAACATGCTTGCGGCCATTTTGTGGTAAAATAGCCTGAAACCGAGACAGTTTGTTACTTGTAAATTTTAATAAGAAAAAACACTCAATCATATTGGTATTTATAAAAAAAACATAAATAATAAATAGAATGTAGAAAATTAAAATTTTCTCAAATGTGTTAGCTTCGCTTCATTGGTTATTGTGCTGCTTTTTTTGCTGTGTGCACTTAAACCATCTGGGGGCAGAACAATAAAGCTATAATACGTGGTTAATTTAGTCAATCTTCAAAGGGGATTAAGAATGTATGCCAGTGAGTATTTGTTATATTCTGTCTGCAAGTGTTGCTCCAGAATTAGCAGGGTTACACAACAACAACTCATCAACTGGTTTCCACTAAACAGTGCAAAGGGGTGTGGCCAAGGAAATTATATATTCCATATATGCTAATTCAGTTGAATTTTTTTTCCCCTTTAAATTCATTGTGTTTTTGTATTTCTATATTGGTTGTCATTACATTTAACATTTTAAAAAACTTTTCCCCCAGTACAGTTAACAATAAATACCTACTAAGTGTATTAACATTATAAAGTGATTCTTTTTTGGTAAACATTACATAAATATTGGGTGTAGAGCATAATGCCAATAAAATAAAATAAAATCCATATTATAAAAAAAATATTAATAATTGGTCAGTGTTGGCCAAATACTGAGTGTGGATGGGTGTGGGTGGGTCGGTTTGTATTACGGGATATGCAAATAATATTAAAACCATGTGACAGTATTACATCAGTACATGCATACACTAAATTCACTGTAAAAGTTTAATTTACTTTCAACCATTTGACCAAAACAATGCATCTACATGACAATCAAGCACTGAGTGATTGAATCTCATTGCTGATCAATCACTGATCAGCAAAGGCGCGCATTCAGTGTGAGGTAATAAACATTGTGGGTGAGAAAGACAAGCGAGAAGCAGCAAGAGTGGAAGAGAGTGAGTGCATGAGCGCGCGCACAGGCGCAACCCCGCAACATTTAATCTCTCTAATCGCTTTCCTCGACTCAATCCCACTCTGGACACAACGCGTATTCCAAAACACACCGCCGCTACATTTCTGACAGTTGAATCGAAAGTTTAAACAGACTGTTACGCACGAGAAAAAAAGTTTGCGCAGTCGAACAAGTTTCTAGTGGGTGGATACAAAACATAAATGCACTCACCCATGTTTAAAGGTCTTCCCTGTGAGCTTCCCCGAGGTCGTAACAGTCGGATTCAAGCCGTCGAGCTGTTTTGGGTGCACCGCTACTCGCGAGTCCTGAGATGCGCACTAGCTGGACGCTCGCAAACACTTTGGAGACAGCCCCGGTGACGTCATAGCCAAGAGTGGGCGGGGTTTAGGATCAGGGCAGAGAGGAGAAAGAAGAGAGCGGTCAGGGGTGTATTTTGTCAGATGGGGGACCAAGGGAGCTCAGTCGAGTTTGTGTTGTGAGCTGCACTGAAAACGTCTTCAATGGAAAAAGTCCTTGAAATCTTGCTTGAAATTTGAGTCTATCACAGCAAGATGCATTTGAGACTACCTCATTTGACCTTATAAAAAAAAGTCCCCCAAAAAATGTACTTCATATTCATTATATCATGTAGATTCTGTTAGACGAAAATAAATTAACTGTTAGCATACAGTGTACAATGCATGCAAACAGTTAACTCATTAACTGCCATTGACGGCTATAAACGTCAAAAATTCATTTTAACTATTTCTATTAGTTTAACATTTTTTTCCACTCTTGTTGAAAATCTAGATTTTTTTTTTATAAAAATTTGTGATTAATCATGAGTTAACTAGTGAAGTCATGCGATTAATTACGATTAAAAACTTGAATCGCCTGACGTCCTGAATTTTTTATAATATATATTTTTTAATTCATTCACTGCTGTTGACGGCTATAAACGTAAAAAAAATATTTGAACTATTTCTATTTAACATTTGTTTCCACTTTTCTTAACAAGAGTATGAAAACCTAGAAAAAAATTTTATTGTTCATTTAGAACATGTAGAATTTTTGATTAATCGTGAGTTAACGAGTGAAGTCATGTGATTAATTACAATTAAAAACATTTAATCGCCTCTTGCCCCTAATTTTTAATAATCTTTTTTTTTTTTAATGAATTTATGGCAGTGAATGAGTTAAACACGTGAGCTATTTTATCTGATATGGTGGACGATGGGGGGTGGACATTTTAGCTACTTTTATAAGCAAATAGACCTTCACTTTAGCAACACGATTCAGTTGGCAATTTTGCCTGTTTAACAGATGTCGAACTTCATAAAGGGTTTTTCTATCAATGAATAATTCCCTACGATAGAGTGGACAACATCCAAATACACACATCATGAAAAATAATGAATCACAATATTTAATCTGCAACTATACAGTCTTTCAGCCTCCATTGAAGAAAGACAAAATATTGGTACACACTGATACGTTTTCAACAAAAATAAATAAATATGAGGCTCTGTAAAGCGCTTTGGACAACTTGTAAGGTACCTAAAGCACTATATGAGTGCATTCCATTCACCTATCTGATCAAATTGGATTTATATAAAAAATATATATATATATATTTTATATATATATATATATATTTTTTTTTTGACTATCACATATTTCTGCTAAAGTATAATTACGAACCCATTCAAGTTGATTCAGGATTTGCTGCTTAAACGGCAATCAAAAGGCGAATGCTGATTTCGAGTGTGAGTCCGAGGTCTAGCAGCTTCCCTCTTTTCCTTCCTCCATTGGAGTAGCTCCGCTTCATTTTCCTCACAACTGCGCCAACATGTGTGTTTTGCTACCATCTTCCTGTATCAGGTCTGCATTTGTGCAGAAAAAAAGGAGAAAAAGAAAGAAGGAGAGAGCATTCAAAACAATCAGGATATTTGGACCATTAGGATGTTTTTAAAAGCGTGAATTAAAAGTAAAAGATTGATAAAAGTAAAAATAATTGCTTAAAACTTTACTAATCACTTTTCTGAGTTACTTGAATTGTCTGAGGCCCAAGCAATTGCCCGTTTGCCTAATGGTAAGTCCGCCCCTGAGGGTGGTGGGTGGCTTACGTGACTTTCGACAGAAGGTCTCAGGATGATGAGTCATAAAGCCTTGTGAGGTCAAAGCAGAGCTTGTTATCACTATGATGGTGATCACAACGACGTGACATCCCATGACTAGAAAAAGAGCAAACGACAAAAGTTGAGGAATCATTTCCAGTTGTCTTTTTCTCCAGTGGACATCCCTTAAACATGTAAAGTGCATTTTATGGGTATATGCGTACACTAACCACAGTATTAGCTACACATATTTCTGATTGACATTGAAATCATGATTAATAAACAGGATTATTCGTTGATTTCAGAGAGACAGGGAAAAGACACAACAACAAAAACAAAGTTCTTAACAGAAGCAGCAAGTGCTAATAGTGAGAAGAGAAACAAAATAGCAATAACAAAAGAAAAAGTACAGTTATAGCAACAACACCTAATAGGCTAGGCCCTAGAGGCTACAACAGCAATCACAACACCTGTTGTTGTTTGGTTTAAAAGGGCATAGACAGAGCAAAGAAAGAGAACAAAAAGCAATAACAAAAGGACAACAATAATGATAACACCTTCTGGTACTTAGTTTGAAAGCAGGTAGTCAAAGAAAGAGCAAAGAAAGACAAGAACTGCTACTAGCAGTCTGTTAGCATGTAGTTTAGGAGAAGACAGGTAGTCCAAAAAAATCATAGAAAAGGACAAAATCAGCACTAAAAACAACTTCTGAGACTCTGCTTGAGAGGGGACAGAGAGATATCAAAGAATAAACAGCAAACATAAATAAAAAATAAAACAACCCCTGCTAATATGCAGTTTATCATCTGACAGTTAGCATAGCTTAGCATAGCATAGCAAAGGGCAACAACAGCAACCTCAAAACAGTTTGGCATGGAGACAAGATAGTGTGAGCATTGGAAAAATAAGTGTCAACTGCTAAAGAGAACTGAACACAGCACCATATAGAGATGACATTTTTTATATAAAATAAAATAAAATCTGCACAAACAGTAGACTTAGCAACTTAGCATCAAACTGTCCTCAAGTGACCTCTTTTTTCCACTCGTACTGACTCCAAAGAATATTTGTCATGTTGGACATGGCTCGGAGCAGACTGAACGATTGTGTGTTGTTTGCCTCACAGAAACCGGTCGCCATCACTCCAATGCGACGGCATCCGGTAACCAAGGAGGTCCCGGGTCCGGCGGCCCCCGGGCTGATCCAGCCTTTTCACTGGGGGCCAAGTTGGCAAAGATCCATGGGATGTTTCATCACGACGTGATCGACTCGTTGGCCAAGCAACACTTGTTTTGTTTTTAGTGGACACTAAAACCGCTGAAGTAGAACATGAGTTCAAGCAAAATGTTTCCAATATTCAAACCAAAATTGTGAGACTTTAGGTCAATAAGCATGAGTGCATTTTGTGTGAGTAAAACATTTTACACTGATTCTTTCCAGCAATACCTAGAAAAGGCCACTAGTTGGCAGTATCAGTCCCGTTTCTCTCAATTATGTGTTAGCCAGGTGACTGTTGAATTCATTTTGGTTTAATTATACAACGGCTAAAAAGGGAAAACATGACATAAATCTCAATCTTAAAACAAAGTCAACACAACAGACCATGACAGAAATTTCAATTAGAACAACTTGGAAGTCAACCAACATCACGTTAAAGACCATTTTTACACTAACAGTCATCACTTCAGCAAGAAAGGCAACGTAAGCAGATGTCGTCAAGTGCTTCCCTAATGTTTCCAAACAGCCAAAAAGCAAAGCTAAAGTATTTTCTGCAGCATCAACATGCAAATAAAGACAGTTATGGTTAGGCGACTGGACCAAATACAACAAACACTATGATTACAAAACCGCATTGAAAGTAGCAGACATATTGAATGTGATCCAACCCAGTGGTGGGATACTCAAAGATTTAAAGTCTTGCAAAGTAGTCCAGAATGTGTTTTTGTTGTTTTTGCTAACAAAAATGTTTTGAGGTCGAAAAGCAATGCAAAACATATCAACATTGTTGTGCATGGCTAATCTGGTAAAATCACTACTTTGTTGACTTTATATCATTACATGACTGACTTACATTCTTGTCTTCCTCTAACAGTTAAAGTGGTGTACACTATAGGTCGATTACCAATTTGACAGTCTACGTGGTTTTAAAAAGTCAAGGTTTCAATATCTGCAAATACTGGCTGTCACTAGTAAGGTGCGAGGATGTCTAATACAGGGCACAGTACGAGTGACTGCTTGCAAAGTTGAGTAAACGAGTCACCTCTTTCAAGTTAATTGACTCCATTTTTTTTTTAAATCCTCCTTCTTGGCGAGCAGATAGGGGAGGGTTAAGCAGTTACACACTGGGGGAGGAGGAAGGGAACAAGAGGAAAGAGACACGTCCTTTTTGATGTATTGATTAATGTACAATGTCTCAAAAAAGAAATTAAAAAATAAATAAATAATGGTGTCAGTAAGTACTAGTTAGCTCCAAGGACGATGATGGGTTGTCATGGGTCTATTCTAAAAAAATAAAAAATAAAAAAATTACTTGTGATAGGACATCAAAATGTATTTATTTATTTATTATTTAAACTTAACATGGTACTGTACATGTTTCTTCTGTGCCAAATATTGTATATTTTGTTTAAAAATAAAATAACTTGTGTTCAATAGCAAAAAAAAAATTTTCTTTTATTTACCTTTCTTTTTTCTTTTTTTTTAATGTAATTGTAATTTTAACATTGCGATCCCGTAATATTTTTGCTCACAGTATGGTTCAACATGGACAACATTAGGCTACATTACAACATCCTCCCCTATGTTTACGTCATGGGGGGGGGGCACGGGCCTCTGCGCCCTGCAGGCCGCACAGGAAGTCACATCTTGGATCTTACGGGTTCCGCAGCATCCCCGTGGATAAGCATACTTAAGCCGGGGAGTTAAACTGGGGGAGAAAACACATTCCAGTGGTAGTTGTACCGCAAACCTTATTTGCAGTGCACTCAACCTACCAGTGGCGCTAATAGAAAGAGAAGGTACTTTTTTGGGAGGGGTCACATTTGGACGAGTCATCACAAAAACAAAAGAGCAAGTATGCGCGTCCTCGTGAGGCCAGCGCACAAGTGGGTCACCGCCACTCGTTTGTCAGCACACAGGATGCATCATGAGCGGCGTGAGCAATGTTTTCCACTGTAAAAAAAAATACTAATTAAAAAAACACGCAGCGGGCTAGCAGCAGTGAAACTGGAGACGGAAAAGACAATTGATGACATAAGGAGACATGGTACAAAACTGGCCTTGTTTGACCTTTTTTTTTTTTTAACTAATGTCTGAGTAGTATGAGTTGATGGCGTTGACTCTTTTCCTTCAAATGACCCCATATAAAAGAAACACAGCAGCACTAGCAAGGACCACAGCACCAGTGCTTTGTATTATGCTGCCACCTAGTGGTTTAAATCAGCACTCACTGAACTGAGATCAAAAACGAGGGAGGAAACTTGACACTTCTTTTGGAGAAAGCGTACTTATTTTAGTTTTAGTGCAAAAAGGTGGCATTAATCAGTTACAACATTTTGCTATGGAATGCAAATGTTACTTATATAATAACTTTGTTATTAATAAACCAACTTTTAGGTTAACTTAAAAAGGTTTAGGGGAAAATATCAAGCATACCACGAATGCAAGCATTAATTAAATTATTTGTAGCTCTTGTTATATGTATATTAATCATATGTGTATTTTTTTACTGCAATAATATTGTTTTATTATAGAATAGTACAATAAAATATGATTATAATAATAATATAATTATTATTGTTGTTCTAAAATAAGATAAATCAAAGTTTTAAGCTTTTATTGCAACCTCAGAAAGTTAAATAATTGATCAAGCATACCATAAAAAAAAAATCTGATCAGGAATGCAAGCAAATAATACAATTAAAAAAAAATGAGGACAAACCAATATTTTAAAGTTTTAGTGTAAGTTCAACAAGTGAAAAGTTTATCCCACATACAATTAAAAGTACATTACATACATGGCGGACTCAATTATCATATCCATCCATTCTGTATTAATAATGTGTTCTGCGGTTCTGGGTCTTAATGTTGGCCCCCATGCATGTATGATTGTTCATCCATATGCGCCCTGTGATTGGCTGGCGACCATGAATCAGGTGCACCTCGCCATCTTTCTCAGTTAGTAAGTTATCTGGGATCGGCTCCACATCACCCTATAAAATCATTTTTGGACTAAGTTGACATCACAAATACTGTCATACGTCTACAAATGACAAAAAAAAAAAAGTGAGATAAATATCATTTGTTATAGTATTTTACTTCAATGCATTTTGGGGGTTCCAGATCTGTATGTGAAGTTCTACATTGTAAAAGTGGAACAGTGGAAAAGTGGTGTTACATGAACAGCTAACATTTCCCCCCTAAAAATCGCTGTTCACCGCCTGTAATTTTTTGTAATATTGTGAGTCAAGCAGGAATAACACACACGCACACGTCGACATAAATCAGCATTTTCAATTAACAAGCGGCACTGAGATGTGTTTTTTTTCCCCCCTGCTGCGTGGAAGTAAATTTCTCCTGAGGACTCCTGTTATGTTCCCTGACAGATTAAAGGAGTAGTGCGCTTGAGTTTACCTGAGGGAAATTATCAAGTCATTGGTTGACAGGCGACTCATGTTGTTTGAATGGTATCGGCCGCCAGCAGATGTTGGCTCCTGCGACTTGAAAAAGATACACTGTGGCCGCTTTGCAATGCATCACTGTGCTTGTTCAACTTTTGACATACGCTGCTACATCTGTGCGCGCGGCTGATTGTTGGGTGGTGGAGAATTGTTTGAAATGAAGTTCACGTCATGCCTTGATATTTCTACAAACGAGCATTAGGATGTTTTGACGGCACAGAAAAAAAATATAAAAAAATAAACGAATACTTTTGTATGAGGTCAATGAAGTAAAACAGGCACGATACTGGGACCCACATTCAAATAAAGTAGCATAGTAGCCGGTAGGCCTAAGTGATCCTGAAGGACAAGGCAGAGGTTTTATTCCTAAAAAGTCTTTTTACTGTTATGGTAAATCACTGTCACATTGAATATTAACACTAAGTATAGGAGGAAAAATGTACTTAAATAATTATAAACAAACCATTTTAAAAGATTACATGCTAAATCATTGTGCTTAAAATATAAATACAACTGCCCCCCCAGTTCTAATATTTAATTCAGTAATTCTTTTATTTACCACTAGAGGGAGCTCACATACCACTAGTGGTACCTATAATTACCGTACAATTCAGCTTCAAATTATGTTTACTTTTTTATTTGTGTATTTAGCAATTTCCTAGAGATTTTTAGACATGTTTCAGAATGTGCATTTTTACCCTTAACCATTCCCAAAGTCTTTTTTGTTTTGTTTTGATTTGTTTTTTTACTCAGTAAATATTGTATATAACTTATTATATAATTACTTATTTTTAGATTCAGTATTTTGTTCTACATTGAAATTATATGCTTTTGCAAGAATGTTTATTTTATTTTATTTTTATTTTGAAACTTAGAAGGGATACTCTTTTGGGGGGAATATTTTTTTCATTGTTTTAAAAGTACAGTTCATACAACAAATGTTCTTTCAGTAGTTTTTATTTTATTTTATATACTTTAACGCTGTACACTTTACAGAAAATATCCTATCTAAAGTTCTTTCTAGATCTATTCTGTTTTTCTGAAGCTTTAATCACCTTACTTTCCAAACATTTGATGTTTTTTTTAGAAGTTGTTTCTGCATTTTACAGGCAACACTCTTTCAATATATTTTTATTTAGAATTTCTTCTTAATAGTTTAGTCTATATTTTACAGAAAATGTACCTTTCAGAAATTATCTTTAAATTATTTTTTATTGATATATTTTTTACTTTTTTACTAAAAGTTTTTTTGATTAGTTCTTTTTGTTAAGTTCCCCTTTCTTGAGAGGACTTTTTTCCAAATTTAGAAAAAAATAATCCACATTTTTAGATGTACTTTTCAATATTGTCATTGGATACTATACAGTAAATTCTGTAGTGTAAATTTGACTCTATTTAGAGTAAATTAGATTTTATTTAGATAGGGACCAAATAGACTCACTTTTAGAGTAAACTATGATTTACACTAGGAAAAGAGTAGAATAAAAATTGGAAAACAAATAAATTAAATAAAACTAACTCAAGGGTTGAGGTATGAACTCACAACTTTAGCTATGCCTCCCTACTGTTCGCTTTTCTCCAAGATACCAAAGACATAATTTTTGACATGAGCAATCTACTAGCAGAACGCAGAAGCTGCGTAGCCTGGCAAGCCACACAGGAAGTGGGTTTGGACAGGCGTCCATAGAAAGCGATTTGGCACCGGCCGAAAACAGGCCGGCCAATCAAATTTGTCTATTCGCGTGACGTCGTCTTCGTGAGCAACGTCACTCTCCGCAAGTCGTTTCAACAGTGGCGAGTTTACTGATTTATAACGCTGTTCGAATATCACACACATCAGCCACAATAACTATTTAATATTAAATAATACGTTTCAGACAGCGTCAATCAAATCTGAACATTATTATCTTTGTAATAAACAAAAATCTTGATGCAGCTCTTGCGTTGGATCTTATTTTACTGTGCGGAATACAGTATGTGTCCAGTCATCAAAATATTGAGTATTTTAATTTAATATACTTCAAATTGAAATTGCTGTTTTAAATCTATTTTAAAAACTCCTCTATGATTCGATGTCCCCGCTGTGTCTGCCTCACACACACTTTGTCGATACTAATTAGAGACTCTCTCATACTTTATTAATTTAGAGGCTTGCTGACCTTCCAATGGGATAGTGCTCATCACTGTTTTAAAAATAAAAAAAATCACAAGGCATTAGCTGGGGTCGTTCATGAAGAATCTGCACATGTGACATTATTTTAGAAAATAAACACAATTTTAGTGTAAATAAGATAACATTCTATTCACTTTATTTGTCCATTACATCAAACAAATGTCACTCTGGAAACAATATGCTTTTTATGTTGACGCCACTATTTATGCTCTCTGGCCTGTAGCCGCTCGGCCTCACGGGAAATTGCGCTGCTGTATTGCGACATAATGGCCGATTGTCCTACCGCTGGCTCGGTAATGGTGCCATTCATTACTACACGCAATTGTTTAAGCAATAGCACGATGACGCTTTTATGGGCTCATTTGGGATCAGCCACAATGGACTATTTTAGCCCAAATTTCTCCCACTGCATCCCGTTATTGCTCTGTAAAACATTACTGGATGTCTGATGTATCGTTAAGTAGTGCTGTGTTTGGCTGTGGGTTATTAAACGATGCTCTGTTTGGATGTGATACACTCGGTGCGCTGTTTCCCCTTCAGCCAGGGACACTTCATCACGCACATTGATCCACAAATTAGAGATCCAAGTAGTCAGTTAGGACATAATACAGGCGGCCTGGATTTGGACATTCAAATATGGTTACTTTGCTTTTTGTTCCAAAATGGATTTTATATTGAATAGAGAATACATTTGCGAAATTAATGTTTTGGAATTCAGGGCAAGTGGGACAGTTTCTCACTGAGCCAACAAATGTTCTGTCATGGGGTGGGAAAGTATTGTCTTATTTTCCTTTTTGTTCCAATATAAATTAATTTGCAGAATTCATTTATGGTCATTAAAGGTAGTTAGGGCAGTTCATCACAAGATACAGCAGATGGCACTGTGGTGAGAAGAAGATTACCATTTCAGTCCAGGATGTATTTTACATTTAATACAGAGCAGTGGCTCCGTTCGTACAATCACTGGAGCCGATCCCAGCTGATTGAATAGGGAAGTCAAGTTTAAAAAAATTCTTTACAATATGTTCTATGCGCCCTTACTAGTCTAAACACGGCATTCTGATTAATATTGTGTTTGTGGAACAGCAAAATCCACCCGTTTTTTTCCCCACGTCAGGGCGCGGCCATTTTGCCACTTGCTGTCGACTGAAAATGACATCACAGTTGCTCAAGGCTCACGTAAACGGCCAATCACAGCTCAACTTGTGAATGTCACATGACAAAACTCAGACAACAGGTGAGTTCCCCTGGCAAAACGGCCACCCCCTGAGATGGATTAAGACTAGTGGGGGCACATCGAATATGTTATTGTAAACACATTTTATTACTCTAGTTCCCTTTTATGCCAATCACTCTTTCCTCTGACATTTATTTTCTGGGGAAAAAAGAACAACAACGACAACAGATTACCACATGTGCTTCTTGACTGTGTGGTGTGGTTGACACGCTGTGCACTGTTTTGGATGTCAAACATGTTGTGTGCATCCCACGGAGGCCCCAAAGGCCACCGAGGGGTGTTGGGGCTGAAGCATCTTCTAATCCCAAATGATTTTGGTCATAAACACACACATGATGGTGTACTGACCTTATTGCTTGTTTTTTTTTTGGAGGACCAAAACTGCCAAAAAATTCAAAATAAATATATGACTAAATAAATAAAAAATGACTAAAAGCGAAAATAAAAAAAATTAATTCAAAAATTTTATATAAATGTATTTATTTATGTGTGTACATATATATATATATATATATATACAGTATATATATATATATATATATATATATATATATATATATATATATATATATATATATTGCTTTTATTTCCATTTATATGTATTTTGGGGGATTTTTTTTTATATCCGTTTTTATTTTTAATAAAATCAAAATGATTGATGGCTGCCAAATGAAAGTGTCTCTGAGTGTCTCCCCCCTCCCTCCTATGAGAACAGCTACCAAAAGTTAAATATGTCCATTTGGAAAGTTGAAATCTAATTGGAAATGGTTGCCCATTTTACCGAAGTGGCTGGCAGCAGGCGGTGAGGAGAGGGCGTTATGGTACGAGCCAGATAAGAGTGGTTTGTTATCTGCTCGGTAATGAGGAATCAAACCGATTCCTATTGGCTGCGTTTAATTGTACTTGCCAAATGAAACCCCTCACCGCTTTTTGAGCTTTCATTAGTCATCAGAGAAATACAGCTGCTCCAATCCGCTTATCAATGTGTGTCTGGGCCGCGTTTCCATGGCAACTGTGTTTACTGCCCCACAGCTTTCTAAAAATGGTTCCATGGTGATAACGGCGCAGGGGGGAAGCGGCGCGACGGCAAGATTGCCGGCGGGAATGATTGACACTCTAGCAAAAGAAAGTGAAAAATTGCCTGTGTGTGTGTTACTCTCATTAAGGAAAAGATTACAGTTTTGGTTAATGGGTGCCAATATGTTCTCAATTGAGGGTTTCTTAGTCTGCACACTTCTTGGAAACAGCTCTGGAGTGGTGCATCTGTTGAGGGTAACAGATTGCAAATGAGATGTAAAGGACAAAGTTGGAGTTATGACAAGAAAACTTGGAATGAAATTCAATTTTAGGGGATATTTTATATTTAAATCATTTACTAGTTCATCGAACCAAACTGAATCTGAATAACTCATGTCATACTTGTGGCAACTTAAAGTGGAAGTCAACCTTAAACATTTATTGACAATAATATGTTATATGTGACCTCATTAGTCTAAACATGAAATTCTGATTAATATTACATTTGTGGAATATGAGTTGTGAAGCAAAATAAAGCCATTTTTATCTCAGGAGGCGGCCATTTTGCCACTTGCTGTCGACTGAAGATGACATCAATGTTGCTCAGGGTTCAATCACAGCTCACCTGTGTTATGAAGCCGAGCTGTTATCTTCAGTCGACAGCAAGTGGCAAAATGGCCGCCCCCTGAGAATGGATAAAAATGGCTGGATTTTGCTTCACGACTCATATTCCACAAATGTAATATTAATCAGAATTTCATGTTTAGACTAGTGAGGTCACACATAACATATTATTGTCAATCATTTTTGGGGGCTTGACTTCCCCTTTAACTCATTCACTGCCATTGACGGTTATAGACGTCATAAATTAATTTGGACAATTTCTATTATTTTAACATTTTTTTCACACTTTTGTTAAAAAGAGTATGAAAACCTAGATTTTTTTTGTACATTTAGAACAGATATAAAATTTGTGATTAGTCGTGAGTTAACTTCATGCGATTAATTACTAATAAAATCCTGACGCCCCTAATTTTTAATAATCTTTTCTTTAAAAAAAAAAAAGTATATATATATATATATATATATATATATATATATATATATATATATTTTTTTTTAATAATCTTTTTCTTTTTAAGAAAAATTATTAAAAAATTAGGGGTATAAGGCGTAATTAATCGCATGACTTAACTAGTTAACTCACGATCAATCACAAATTCTATATCTGTTCTAATACTATAAAAAATACTCTCACAACTTTTCACAACTCTTGTTAACAAAAGTAGGAAAAATGTTAAACTAATAGAAATAGATCAAATTAATTTTTGACGTCTCTCGCCGTCAATGGCAGTGAATGAGTTAATGGCACGTCCGACCAAAAGTCCTTCGAAACCCAAGATCTGAGATTACTCATCCTTCGCATGTAGGTGGTAACTATTTTTAAAAGCACCTCACCATCGGACCAGAATAGTGTGCCTCCTATAGAAGAGGATGCTTCACACGAGCGTGACAGGCCGTCGTCTTCACGTGCTCTTCACTTTCTGACAGGCTGCGCGCTAATCACTTTTGTGAAGCCATGTTTGTGCAAGCACAACATATCTTTCTTCTTCTTCGCCTTGTGATGGGAGGATAAAGGCCCGCCTGAGAACGACACTCCCCAGCTATCCAAACACATTGTCACATTGTCACACGTTCATATTCGATGCGTGCCTCTGTGTGCGGGAGATTAAGTTCCCCATACATATGTAAAGGGGAAAAGGGAATCACTAAGCTGTTCCGCTGTGTAAATGGCGGCTTCGCATACTTCCTGTAAGCGCCTCTCAAAGGACGAGCTGATGTGAACTCGCCAAGAAAGACAAATGATACATCTTGCATCATTCTGACGGCCGTGGAACACCAGAGACGACACTCGGTGAGATGAGCCCTCGTGCCGGAAACAGTAAACATGGCTTTAAGATGCAAGCCATTGCATGAGAAACAGGGGATGGCGCACCAGACTTCCTATTGGATGTCAAAATGAATCATCATTACAGCAGAGTTTGATTTTCTTAATGGATTTTACATATAATACAGAGCAGTGATTGTGAAATGAATGGATATGAATGAAGTAGGCTATAAAGATTAGTGTGACTTGCTCCTGTCCTGGTTGGCATGTGCCATTTTTTTAATTTGGCCAATAAGGTGGTGACCACACAAGTGACCACACAATGCACTATGACTGTATACTATACCAGTGGTTCTCAAATGGGGGTATGTGTACCCCTGGGGGTATGTGAAGGCACTACAGAGGGTGCGTGAGATGTTAAAATTTATTTTAAAAGTATATGTCAATATTTCAAAAAAATATTAGTTCATAAAATAAATTTATATTCAGTAGGCTACTATATTTCAGTATCCTAAAAACCCAGCATCTCCCCCATACCAGAATGGTTCGACCCAACTTGTCATATGCCACCCAGAATCACCTGTCAATCACTTGAAAACTTTTTTTTTAAAATTCAGTTATTTATTTATTTATTTATTAGAACAGAGCTTTACTATGATCCAATCGAGGACACTTACTGTTGTTAATATTTTTTTATGTGCACACATCTTTATTTATAATTAAATTAATTATATTGTTCTTTCTTTTTTTTAGCTATATCTTTTTATTTCCAAAATAGTGATTTCTCTATCCAACTTTACATCATTCGCTCACCGTGCTGACTTTAAAGGGAATGAGAAGAACCCAATCGATTGGTGGTGAATCAAGTCAGCTGCGTTCACACCCACAACGGCGCAAATCTCGGGTTTTCAACTGCTCCAAGCTGCGTGCATCTACAAGAATACCTTAACTTTGTCTAGCCCAGTGGAGTGTAATAGCTGTGAAACAATCATGAAAGTGAGTGGGACGCCAAAAGAAAAAAAAGCACGGCAAAAACTTTTAGACTTCTTCACAACTTGCCAGTGCCGCTGACCCAGCCCGGATAGGTTTTCGGCACGTAATTCCAAATCCATGAAATTCTGGGTTAATGTGTATTGATTTGAAAAACCGTTCATTGTGACATGGCTATCGCTGACGTCAGGCCGAAACCTCATAAGTCACAATTTGGCAAATGTATCTATTTATTTTTGGTCAGTCCACACTGTTTCATAAGATATCTAAAAAAATATGTAAACTTGTATGGGTCCCTCTCACTCTTTAAAATTGTGCACAGTTATCAAACGCTACACAAATCTTGTTTGGCTAAATCAAAATGTCGAATGGTAATTCATTAACAGCACTTTTCCATGTAAAAAGGCCCTCAAAGCGCTTTACATTCAACTTCCCATGTGGTCACAACAGGATCAAACCTGCATCCTCTGGTTTGGCAGTCAAGCACTCTACCAATGAGCCATGCCGCCCTGATAAAAGGTGGATGTCACCAAAACAACAAAATTCTTCATAAACTTCAAGAAATTATCTTTTAAATTTCCCACTGTTACTACCTTGGAGAATGAAGAGGTAAGCTTCGCATATATTATCGAAAGAAATGCTAGATCATCCACAGTAGAGGATGGATGATCGCTCCAGAACATTTCCAGCCGCATGTTGAGGGTTGTAGACTGGGCATCAGTCCCACCCCCCTCCCCTGAGACATAAGGGCTGTGACTGACAGGCGAGTTTGAGCACAGAGCTTCAGGCTGGGGATGAGCAGGCTCAAGGAGAAGCATGCCGGTTAGCATTTAGAGCGCGCGCCAGTCCAAATTGAAGCGCTCAATGCCGAGAGCACGCGCCGATACATACGAGCAACCCAAGAGCTCGCTTTTGCGACGACGAAGGGATTATGATAATTGTGTTGTGGCACAAGAGAATTACCACAAAAAAAATCCTCCCTTCTCTTCAAGAATCCACTCATTAAAGCCTTGGCATTCTTGTAGCGGGCATGTTGGCAGCCAATCGAAAGCGCTCCAAGTTATTCCGCTGCAATCGGTGCAAGGCCCGAGATCAGCCCTCGTGTGAGGAATTAGTGCGGAGGGAGCAGAATAAAGACATAAGGAATCGATGGGGCGGTGGATATTCCGTCGTCTCGGATCCACTGCACCGGAACGTCAGATGCATCGGATGCACGTTAGCTTCCAGGTGAGCTCTTCCGGCACGAGGAGATCAATGACAGCCGCCAAGCCAGGCAACATGAACTTGTCAGCGACTTCCCTCTGTGTGCACCAAAGCAAGGCTGTGATTTATTTTTTATTTGCTGAATGATGGAAATTATTTGGAGGCAGCATTTTGAGTTATTAATTGAGCGTGACATCCTTCTTAGAAAACAATACACCTTAAATCCCCCACAGAATAACAACATTAATTTTGTGTGTACGCGTGGGCAGCTTTAAAATGGCTCTCCTTGTTAAGAGGCAGTAATTTTAACGACTGTGCGGATAAATGACACTTTAAGGCTCCCCTTTCCCAGACAAGAGACAATACTTCTCCTCTTAATGATGCGCGGATTTGACTTTTCCTCCTTTAATTGCGTGACCCACCTGGCCTAAAGTTTCCCCTTTATTAAACTAATGGCCATCGGTGCCATTAAAATGGCACCAGAAGCTCTGCTCTGGCGTCATTATAGAGCTGCTGCAGCTGGGAGACAATGTGGAAAGCAGAAAAGACACGGCGGTTATTTTTTGCCACAGATCAGTCGCATAAATCAGGACACATTATGCCAGCCAAGTTTGCTTCACTTACTTTTTTTTGTTGGAAAAAGTCAGAGATTATGACATACCTGTATAGAAAAAAGGCGTACTCTACTGTATACTTGTTGTTAGCAACATTATTTAGGCTTGTTCCTACTATATGGTCATGTATTGTTTTGGTCACTGTTGATTGGTTGGCTGGTCAGTCAGTCAATCTACACCAGCAATGTGTAACTTAAATACAGGAGGGGGGCCACAGTTTTTTATCAGAGGTACTGAGGGGAACTTCTTAACCAGATGTATGACAAAAAGGCTGTTTGAAATATGGACAAAATACATGCATATGTGCAAAATACGTGTTCTTAATATATTTCATTTTTCATAGTACATTTCTCAATGTATGTATAACAATTCAACAACAGAAGTTTTGAATAACCACATACTGTATTTTTTTCTCCCTCCAGCATAAAAAATACCACTCAACTCATTTGGTGCATTTTTTTTTTATATTATTGAGGTCCTTTGTTTTTCTAGCATATAATCCTAGATCTTGAAAAAAATATTAAGCCTACTGCCCCACTCACATTTTAGTATAGGGCAGTGTAAGTGCAAGTCATGTCTGCCATCTAGTGGTGAATGATGATATTACAACTTAAAACTACAGTCAACCCCTGCATACTTGCTGTTCAGTTTGTTTATTCTCAGATATATGTAATTTTTTTTTCAGGTCACCACCCCGCCCCATCCCCCCCCCCCCCCCCCCCCACCCAGGATTTTTTTCCTTGTATTTCTGCCCATTTTTTTCCATAGAAAATCCTATAGTGAATTTTTGGAATAATTTATCAGGTTAAAAAAAAATATGCCAACAGTTTTGTTTTGTTTTTCAAAACAACTTTTTTTTAAATTTATTATTAATTAAGTGGTCACCTAGAGTGTGGTTGATGGCAGCTAATTGGCCATAACTTAAAAAAAAAAAAAAAAAAAAACAAGAAAAGAAAAGAAAAAAGAATAGTGTGGTTGATGGCAGCTAATTGGCCATAACTTAAAAAAAAAAAAAAAAAAACAAGAAAAGAAAAGAAAAAAGAATAGTGTGGTTGATGGCAGCTAATTGGCCATCCCTGAGCTACACAAATGTTTGTCATCTGGCCACTAGTTAGACATATCACCTGGTCAGTCAAATTTAAAAACAACAACAACAAAAAAAAAAATCAGCATAGACCAGCATGAAAACACATGCTGGTCTACGCTGAGGCTTTTTTTTTTTTTTTTTTTTCCATGCTGGTCTTACTGTTGCAACAGCAGCATCCTGGTCATGCTGGGGTCCTGCTAGGAGCCGTGACCAACTGGTGACCAGCTGGAGTCTTGCTGGTGTCACCAGCTACCAGCAGGGCAACAACAGCGTGTTAGTCTTCTATTTCTGGGTGGCTGTGGCTCAGTTGGTAGAACGAGTCTTGTGGATTATTCTTATGTCGTCTGCACGTTAGTCATTCAGTTTGTTATTATGATCGGTTGATCAGCCAACTCGTTTGTCGATCGTCTGGTTGTCAATAAAATAAAAGAAACGGTGATCAATACAGTAATGTCCGTGTATGACTTTCTCACAGTACAGTACATGCAGAATGAATATTACATAGCAGGCATTCGGTGTTGAAAGAGTTAAACGCGCTTTAGGCTTCTGATGACACCCAAAAATATATGAGCCGACACACAAATAAAACATATAAGCATGCGGCATATCCGCCGCCATGCGATGCAATGTGACACTGGTGACCTCAGCATTAAAAGAGGAGGCTTTTCCGCGGGCTTCTAAAGGACATGATGATCAGGAAGCCGGTCAGTAACCGAGCAACACGCCAATATGGCCCCGAGCGTGTCACGGTGTGAAGCGCCCGACTACACACGCATTACACACATGAGAGCGAGTGCATAGGGAGCGACTGCAAGACTTTTTAGTTATATCCTTCCACAGCGCAAGTGAGTCACTTCACAGCCCACTCCCACACCGGCGGGCCCAAGTCACAGCATCTATTATAGATTGCGAAAACTCACAATTGGTTTCTACTGTAGCTTGTAATATTTGGCGTGTGACTATTTTTTGTCCTCTACAGAAGACGAGAGGCAGCTGCTGTAGCCCACAACTCACAGCCAGATGCTCACTAACAAACCGGCCAAACTGACTCTAGCTTCTGACGTCGTTAAAAACAACCTAAAATTAGACACTGCTCGATTCTTTCTAAGTGTGCAAACTTATAAACAATAATTTCTCCCGTTATAGTGAAATAGTGGTTCTTTTCATTTGTTTTGAGAAATGAGATTCCTGGTTAACATGATTCGGGATTACGTACTTCACAGAAATGCTCTCATACACACTGATTTTAGTTTTTAGTATACATGCTAATAACCGTTGGGTCAAAAATAACCCAAATGGGGTGAAAGAGGGGCCCATCCAAATCATTGTAGTATTTATTTGGTCCAAAATGTTAGGTTAAACAATTTGAACCAAAGAATTGGTGGTAGAAAGCCCCAAATTGATAATTTTGTACAAAACCAGCTAAATTTTGAGGGTTGTTGTGAGGGTTATTCATTTGACCCAACTTTATGGGTTACTATGTTGGGTTATTTAACCCAAAATGTTGGGTATGTCCCTTTTTGACATAATTTGGGTTATATTTGGCCCAACTGTTATTGTAGCATGAGTAGAAGCATATGGTCTATGAGTAAAAAAAAGAAATCTGCATTTCAGTGGTGTTTCAGTGGGAAGTGTAAAAGGTTATCCTAAATTGCACTCGTAAAACCGCTGGGGTCAAAATAACCCAAATTGCGTGAACTAGATAACTCAGTGCTGGGTCCAAAAGAGATTTAGCCTTGCTGGGTTATTCAAACCCGGCATTGGGTTGAAGATTTGACCCAATACATTAGGTCAAGATTTTGAGCTGAGGAGGTATTTAAAAAAATAATAAAAAATACTCATATTGGTGAGTTAAAGCTAGCCAAGAAATGGGTTATGACTCTTACTACAGCTGTGGTTAAAAACAACACGGAACATTTTCCAAGAAGAAGACAACTTTCCCCTACTCACTCTAAAAACAGTTAAGCAAAATCAATATGGGTCAGAAATGGACCAGTCCACTACTTGGGTCAATTTGACCCAACTTTCTAACCCCAACCCAAATATTAAGTTGTTTTGTACTTTGTGTAAGTAACCACAAAAATTGTGTTGTTTTGTACATAACAGCCCCAAAAATTGGGTTGGGTTGTACCAGAAAGTTGGGTCATATTGCAAGTAGCTCATCTGTTCATTTTTAACCCAAATTGGGTTCTGACGCAAATGTTTTTTGAGTGCAAGGGGTCGACAGAGCCAAGTCTGACCCCCCATTACCCCCCCCCCCCCCCACACCATTTTCTAAGTATTAATTTTACTTCAACATCAGCATACAAAAAAACTGCCAAAAATAGTGACCAGCTTTAGCTCTTCAGCTTGCCAAAATCTGATCTTGAACTCAATCTGCTGGGTCAAAATAATGAACCCAACCTTGGATAAAAGTAAGCCAATCTCCTCAAAATCCACAGCTACTCATAAAATGGGTTAGAAAACCAACCCAACATTCTTTAGTGTGTACAGATATGTGCCCGCTCCTAGCTGTTAACTTCTTCCTACACTTGCACAACAGCCAATAATGCCAAAATATTATACTCAAAGCATGGCTAATAAAGCTTTTATGACGGCCACTCTGGTAACAGATGATTAGAATAGTAATTGATCTCAATGGGAAGTGTTGATCTCGGGGTGACGACACGAGATCTCCTCCTCCCTGTCTGTCACTCACATTTCATCTCGTCTCGCTCGGAGAGGCCAACCTTTGCGGCGTCTCCAATCATATGCCTGCGAATCTGTTTCCACGGTAACCGGGGCACCAAATACTCTCCGTGCAGCCTCTCACCGACTGCTGCACCCTTTGTTTATATATGTGTGGACTGTGGAGAGGAGAGGAGAGGATACAGGTGCTCCACATTTGCACTTACTCACAGATTGTTTTGGCAAAATCCAGCAAAGTATGTCTCAAAATGTGCATAATAGTCAAAGCATCAGAACGCATGAATCCAAAATAGATACATCTTGTTACATAACACATTTGACAGAATACAGTAACGTGCCCGTGCGTGTTAGATTGGGACCCGACGCACGTCAGCCACTTGTGCGCGTGCGCGTAAAAAGGAGAAGAGGAAAAACACCCACCCGTTCCGCCACTGTCAGTGCTCCTCCAACGTGTCTCCTGCTTCTTGCGACCCTCTTTATCCATCTTTTTTCTTTTTTTCCTGGAAAAAGAGTTGAATGCAATTAAAATATGCCGTGGAATGCGCCACGCGAGATCTTGGCCATGCGGGAGGAGAGCGCTTTTTGGGTGAGCACTGACAGATGGAAGAAGTAAAAAAGACAGCACCCGGAATGCGTCCCTCCTTGGTGATGATTTGGGGAGCTTTACTCTTCAACTTCAGGTAGGCTGCTGTGCAATTTGACGCAAGTTTCACGCACTTGTAGCCATTTTTTTTTTTTATCTGTCAATAATTTCACTTCATTGACGACGCGATGTTGTGTCACGCGCATTTCCAAGGATATCACACTGCGCGTAATGCGCTTTAACGCACGGTCCCACCCACCTTGACAGTACGCGATACCCGCCGTGTTTGTGACTTATTGTTGTCCAGGCTCGTGGACGCCAAGGAACACGACCCCCGGTCCTCGTCCAACATGTCTCCGTCAGACTTTCTGGACTCGCTCATGGGCAGAACGTCAGGTTACGACGCGCGAATACGACCCAATTTTAAAGGTTTGTCTTCATCTTGACTTCATTGAATTAATTTACACACGCCCATAAGAAACTAGAAAGCACCGCTTATAGGCTAATTGATCATTAATTGATTAATTGATTGCTAATAGCCATAGACTTGTGACACTCACTGGCCACTTCATTAGGTACACATGCAAAAGCAGACGTTTCACTTTTATGTGTATTGAGTAATATGACTTTTTAATGTATTTTTTTTTTTTAAACTTCAGGTTCCATCTATGTTAAAACTATAGATTAGGATTAGGGTCTTCTAAAATATTACAAATTAACTATTTAAGAGGCGAATGAATGAATCTTTAGTCCTAGTTCTGGGACAAATCATGTTTTCCCAAAGTCGTATCTTCTTTGTCAATATCCTATCGACCCACATGTGCGCTAACATCAGTGAGGCTTCTTTGTATAATGTGCAAAACTGATCACTAACACCAATCTCACCAATGAGTTTTCTGACATTATCTCTCTTGGACTGTTTCATGCAATTATCATCATAGTCAAAGCTATATAGCAGCAAGGTAATCAAAAACGTAAATTAATATGAATGGACTCACACTAACAATGCCGCTTACTCGAAGTTGGGAGAATTGAAGCCACCGGTGGCCATTTTACGTTGCCACTGACTAAGCCCGCCTAACTTGAAGACATTGATTTCTCGGCGGCGTCTTCACATGAGGAACAAATTGAAACTCATGACCTTTATCTTGGAAGACTGCCACACTACCACCGGAGCTATCCCACTGTTTGCTTATATCTAAAAGGATCTCTTGGTCTTCCGAAGATTCCAGCTGACACGAAATTGGCTGTCTCCCAAACTGAAGTTGTGGGTTTGTTCCTCAACCCTTGAGTGACTTTAATAAAAAAAAAATATTATTATTATTTTACTCTCTTCCAAGGGTAAAATTGACTACATTTAGAGTGGGGCCAAATAGACTCATTTTTAGAGTAATACTTACACTTGGGAGAGAGTAAAGAATTGGGAAAGTAAATACAAGTCACTCAAGGGTGGAGGAATGAACTCACAACCTTCAGTTTGGGAAACCGCCGATCTACTCCCTGAGCCACGCAGCTCCTGCTGTGTGTTTGTATATCACTCATGTCAGCTGGACTCTTCCATAACTCCAAGAGACCAAAAAATATGCATTTGTTTTCTTGGAGACAAGTTAACAGTATGAGGGGTATAGCTCAGGTGATAATGTGGCAGTCTCCCAAGCTGAAGGTCGTGTGAGTTCGTTCCTCAACCCTAGAGTGACTTTTTATTTTTTTCCAATTATTTATCTCACTCTTTTCCTAGTGTAAATCTTAGCCTACTCTAAAACAGTCTATTTGGTCCCTATCGAAATAGAGTTAAATTAAATTAATAAATTTATTCTACAGAATTTACTGTGTACATTTTATAGCTAAGAACAATAATTTTACATTTTCTCTTATAAGGTGTATCTCTGGGTGCTACGTAAAGATTCGTCTGCATCATGTTGTCAGAACCAAATGAAAGTAAAGCCCATCAGGAAAAAAAAATTGCTACGAAATATAAACAAACCTCTGTGAGTCGCAATTCACAAAATTCTGATAATATAATTTGAATGGTCGATGCTTTTTGAGAGATTCTAATTACTCCGTACAGGGATCCTAGCATAAAACACGCACAGATAAGTGTTTCTAGTAAAAAAAAAATAAATTAAAAAATAAAAATACAGAAGTTGTCAGTAACAAGTGGCAAATGGCAACGTAAGATGGCTGCCCTCTGGCTTCAGCCATAAGGGGCCTATTGACCGTCCTTTCATATATAAATCTGTGACCAGAAATGATGGGTGGGGGCAGACATGTTTGAGGACGTACGTTACAACTTTGTGATGACGTAAATCCGTACGGGCTCGTGATTGGCTTCAATGCAGGTGACGGTAACTGCAGGAAAAAGTGAAAAGGCACATGTCGGTTTCGGAAATAAAATATTCATTGTCAGTTTTTCCATTATAGTTGCTTGGTTTGGCAGAGTTAGGAAATACAACATAGAAAGACATCATGATGGGAAGTCTACAAGTAGGCGTGGCCCTTTTTTCAACTTCAAAATGTTCATTAGAGTGGTGGTAGTCAAATGATGTAGAACTATAACACAAACATATTACACATATATAAATAAAATGCATTTAAATAAATAAATAAATAAAAAGAAACAATCCAGCGGCATAAAAAAGTCCTTTCAACCGATCCTGCAGCCGATACCTTGAAATAAGTACAGATACCTGGTATCTGTAAACGCCCAGTGAGTGCTCAGTGAGAGAGTACAAATCCAACCACAATAAAGAGTGACAGCGTCAATCAAATTATTAATGATTCGTATTATTTTCAGATGTACCCTAATGAAGTGTCTATAACCTCTCACCCCACCGCTGCAAGTCCCCCCACCCCCATCATCTCATCCTCACATGTGCACAAATACAATACAAACAAATGAGAGGAGGCGTGTAAATACCACAGTCCGCAGGGAGGTCTTGATGAGCGGCAGGCAGGGGGGTGTCAACCTGACAGGTCCAAGTGATGGATGGTGCCCCCGTGGCAAGGCTGCGGGCTTGCCGTCTTGTGGTTTGGGGATGCTGCGGAGACACAAACAGCATCTGTCACTGGAAACATAAGGAGAGGCCGACTCGCTACAAGACGCCTCTGGTGGGCAGGGATGAGTCCAGCTGTTTTGGGGGGGAGGGGCTTCCTATAGTTTTTAATTGGAGTCAAATGGAGCTGCAAGAGATTGAATATACAAGTTTTTTTGTTTGTTTCCAATTATCATTAGTCAGTATGAAGGTGTACCGTCACCACACTGAAAATGGGTGGGGTGGGTGGTGAGGTTCTACTTGATGACAATAGAATAATTTGAATAAAGTTAAGGAAAAAAGTTGAAATATTATTAAGACATTTTTATAGACATAAAAGTCAATAAAGTCAAAATATTACAAGGAAAATGGTTGATTTAAATACAAGCTGCAATATTACGGGGAAAATAAAGTAATTTTATAATAAAGATATAATATTACATGGTGAATCTTTACCAGAATAAAGTTGGACGAGTATGAGGATAAAGTTCAAATTTGATCATATTTAAAAACAAAAACATGAAAAGCATTGTCAATACATTGTAATACATTACAGTGGAAAAAAAACACTTAGTAAACCAAAATAATAATCATCTTAAGACGTTATTTTTCTTGAAATATTTAATCTTTTTTCTGATATTCAAACAATTATTCTCAGAATATTATGTTATAATAGAAATTGAGATTATTTTTCCATAATCAATGAATTTGATAGCATACATTTTATTATTTTCTAGAAAAAGTACAAATTTATTCTTATAAGATTGACATTTTGATTGCTTTCTTTTTGCTCATATTTTTTCTCAAAATAACTTTATTCTTATAAAATTATTTCCTGAAAAATATTTTTTCCCTTAAAAAATAAAAATCTTGTATGAGGACGTTATATTATATTTTATAAACAATATTACTATTTACATTTTTATTGACATAGTATGGCGACTTTTTTTTCATATTATATTGCAACTTTATTCTAGCAAACTTCCAACATTATTTGGAAACTTAACAATTTCATCTTAGCAATATATGATATTTTCCTTAAAAAAATCAAATTAAAATAAAAAATCAAATAATTTTTTCTCCTAATTTTCTGATTTAATTTCATAACATTTAACATCTTTTGAAAAAAGTAATTATTCTTGTAAAAATAAAATAAAATACAACTATTTGTAGATAAAAATTTAAAAAAAATGGGTAAAAAAACTGTTGCTGTTGAATCCAAAACCCACCTTTTCCGTATGAAGCAATTTGCGCTCAGTGCTTGTCACACCTTGACGAGCGTGTTGCATTGCTGAAGGATGGCCTAGATTTCCTTTTGCTGACATTGTTGTGAGCTGCTTTTATTTTCCTGCTCGGCCCGTTAAGTCTTAGTCAGCTGACAACAAAGCGGGGCAAATATTAATACAGCGTCTGATGCAATATTGATGAGGAAAGCGTGGGGGAAAAGGGCAGCCGCGAAGGCTGACAACTTCACTTTGCGCCTGGCGGAAGGTTTGCTGGGACTTGAAATGGCAAACGCTAGAATGCCTGGCGAGGAGACTCATCGGAGCCATGCTAGAGAGTGATCTGATTGAAGACTGCAAGGGAAGCGTTTTGGCGCTCAGACAAGATTGAGGGCAAAGTCTTGTCAAACGACTGCTCGCTTAATTTTGGAGTTGTGAAAGAAATTAGGACATTCAGAGTCTTTGCATTTTTTATGAGCACTTTTGCACATTAAAAAATGTCCATCAAAGCATTACTGTACACTCCCTGGCCACAACATTAGGTACATCGGGAACCAATCTAATGAGGTCCAATATAAGAGCTGTTTTGAAAAATGGATGCTGCTTTGTCTAGTATCACCCTTTAACCTGCGAATGCCTAAATGTTTGAGGCCAAAAAATATGTCTACATAAAATGTATGTCCATATGTTAAAGCCTGCAGCCGCAGGAATAGATCTTCCCGCCGTCACAGGGCTTTAGCACGCCACGACAGCAAGGCGCTCTGAAGTCGCTACACCAATGAAAAGCCCCTGTCAAGTCAGACCGAAAAACCTTCCTCGCTTTCCCGCCTTTCCCTGCGTGAAGTGTATGCACTCATGGCTGACAACGAGGCGTTCTAAGGGAAAGATGGGCAAAATGCCTTTTTTTGCGGTGTTCACTCTTTTAACTGATGGGGTAAAGTTAACTCAATATTGGCCAAAAATGAGAACAACCAGCTACTCATGGGTCAATTTGACCCAAATTTCAAATCTCATTATTTTTTGGGGACAAAACTAAACAAACTTAAAGAATTATTTTGTGTCAAAACAACAATTGCGTAAAATTTATCCAAACTCATGCCGGAATCCAAAGCACATTACTGAGCTATGTTTTAGGTCTGCCGGAAGAAGAAAAATCAGGAAAACTGAAATTGTGAAAAACGGATTGATCCTAAAGTTTATCTCCACAATTGGCTACTACATACTTAGCAATTAATCAAATTCAAATCAAAAAAGTTGTTGCAATAAACGCTTCAAAGACTGCAAGTCAGTGGCATACTCTTAAAACTGCTAGGTCAAAAATAACCCTATTTTGGTCAAAAATTGGACCGAACCACTATACTTGGGTCAATTCGACCCAAATTTCTTGGTGAAAAAAAAAAGTTATAAACCAACCAAAAATTGGGTTGTCTTGATACAAAACAACCCAAAGTGTGGGTGAAATAGACTCAAGTAGCGGGATCGGTACAATTTTTATTTTATTTCGTTGTAACCATAATTGGGTTATTTTTAACCCAACTGTTTTACTTGAGTAAATAAAGAACTTTCTTTCATATTAATTCATGGTTTGTTTGCCTTTATTATAGCATAAGGCTAACCTATAAAATCAAAACAGTATCATAAACTTGATATTTGTTTAAAGTAATACAGATTGCTTGTGTTTGTGCAAATACATTAGAAGTATATACCTTGAAAAAAAAAAAACAATCACATATTAAACTGTAATCACAATATTGACTAAAATAACCCAATCACAATTCAGATATTATTCCCCCCCTTGTAATGTATTAAGAAACACATGGAACCTCATGGAAGTCAACCATGTGTTACTAGCTACAAAAAAAAGTTGAACCAGCTCTCATTGGACTTCATTAGATGGTGTCATTGTCATTCCATTCCACAGGTCCCCCCCCCCCGTAAACGTTACATGCAATATTTTTATCAACAGCTTCGGCTCGGTCACGGAGACGACCATGGTGAGTTCTCCGGCATTGCGGCTGCTGTACTGTGCACAAGTGTGAGTGAATGTGTTATCTGTCCCTCAACCTGCAGGTCCGCCCGTTAACGTTACCTGCAACATATTTATCAACAGCTTCGGTTCTATAGCGGAAACTACCATGGTGAGTGGAGGGCTCGGAAACACTGAGTGAAGTCATCACCTTTTTGTTTATATTTGTTTCATCCTCTCACAAATTATAATACAGTGGTGCCTTGAAATACTAAAATATACTAACGCAACTCAAAACATCTGAATATTTAATCATCTTTCACCATTAAAATTGAATGGAAATGGCATGAATTTGTTCCAGTGTAAAACACTACTATTTAATAATGCACTTTATAAAAACATCATTTAAATTTGAAAATATTTCTGCTTCAATTCACTGGACATTGTGCTGCTGCTTCTGATGTGCGCATCTTGGCCACTTGGGGGCAGTATAATACAGACAAAGACACACATGAAGAAGAGTTTCACAACTACTCATAAACTTCAGTAATATTAATCATTTTAAGGAATAAAGTTTATAATAATAACATGCCAATAAGTATTGTTATATTGTCTATCAACGTGTTTTGCTCAATTCTTTGTGTTTAAATGTCCGTTGCTTGAAGGGTTGTAACTACCGCAACACAGATTCTATTGCTTAGCGTATCTACAGGATTATACATTGTTTGTTAGCATGAAGCTAAACTCGATTTATTAAGGCAAAGTTGTGTGATTGTTTGTTGGTACTCTTTATGTTTAGTCTGACAGTGTTTATATCCCAAACTTTTCTTCGCAAGTCAATAGAAAATAATCGTCTGAACGACGGCTTGTATCTCGAAAAACTTGTAAGCCTAGTCACTCGTATCTCAAGGCATGTACTGTACTTCCTCTCACTCCAAATGATATAAAAATGATAACGAGAGACGTGTGGGAATACAAGCAGTTAATCCCAGTATTAACTTGCATGGTTTACTTCTTTCTTTGACTTTTTTGCCAACTTTATCCAAAAAGATATCCAGTCCAAACAAGAAATAACAGCAGACGACAGTTCAGTGAGCATCAATTAAATAAATACATTTTTTCTTTTTCTTTGACTTTTTACAACATTTATGTCAGCAAACCATTACAACACACAAAAACATCAAAACATGAACTTGCATGTTTAGTTTTTTCTTTGGCTTTTTTGGGACACAATTGCCTCTATTTTCACGCCCAGTGCAAATCTGGCATGTGGCGCGGTGTAAGTCTGCGCAGGGGCAGGCTAGACTAAGTTTTGGTATTTTCGCCAGGCAGCATGGCACAGATGCAACAAGGGGTCTTAAGAGAAGAAAAGTAGAAGAACGTACATGGAGCCTTTGCTAAGAAAGCTAAGTCACTACTGTTATTGTAAATTTTATAAAATTGGAATCATTGGCTAGCTGACAACCACTTCAGGATGTACCTCACCTCTAGCATCGTCATCAGGAATACGTTCCAGTTGAGCCAGGACCCCAGTGAGGATAAACCGCACACAAAATTGATGGCTGAATATGGCAATATTACTAGAAGACAGTTTAATGCTAGAACATAAATTTCTATTTCCATAATTTTGGATAAAAAAAAAATCTGTTACAGATTGTGTCAGATCTTTAAGATTACACTGTCCTTTGTTTTTTGCCATGAAAAGAGTCTGTTGGCCGATCATGCAGCGAATATAAATGACACATTTTGCTTTGAGCTACCATAATTCCCCCCTTTTTTCCCTCATTAATCCAAGTTAATAATTCATACAGTAAACCCCAGCTGGTATATTTCCATAAGGCCAGCCAAAAACGGCGGGTGGCGGCTGGAGCTTCCAAAAGCGCTGATATGCTAAAATATCCCCGCTGCTAACAGGATAAAAATAACAAAAACCTGCGAGGCCGCACGGCAACACACCACCAAAGGCTTGATAATGGCCGCTAATCACCACTTAGATCGTGAATGGAGGATGTTAATTTGCACACGGGCTGGCAATTACATGCATTCCGACACGGGCGCGAACGCTCGCAAAGGCGCCAACACGCTGATGAAATGTCAAACAACATAAGAGCGTGTCATTGCGGTGACACATGCTCCGAGCTTTGCTGCTCTCGGCGCGCCGTATCTAATAAACACATCATTTGCTTTCTATTATGGCTCCTTCATGATTGCACTTAATGAGAAAAGTTGTTACAAATTGGAACGCCACCGCTTTATAATAGGCAACATATTAAAAATATTTGGCAAAGACAACTGGGTTGTGTGGATTCATTTTCACTCCTCATTCATTTACAGTCTATCATATGTTGTCGTTTAATCATTGGGTTGCCATTTTTCTTTTGATTGGTGTCGTTAGCATGTGAGATTGTTTGCTGTCTTCATGTCAATTGATTGCAACAAATTGTCGTAGCCTCCCGCGAAGTGACAGATACGACAGGTGGCAATTCACGGAGGATTTAGAGCAAAATTGATTTGGAATGACACGAGACACAAATTGACTATATTCAGAAGTCAGTCAGTATTTGCTCTTTTTTTAGAAATCGACCAGGTCGTAGCCTCAAGATTAAATTCATTTAACTGTAATTAACTTCAAGGCTTTTTCTTTCTTCTGCGTCAAAACAAGCCCACAAGTGATCATAAACAGTAGCTCACATACTGTATATCCCAGTTTAGCCTCGGTAGCTGAGGTTAAATGTCAGATAGATAAATACGTCGAGCAGTGCTCTACAGGACAGAATTGAACTTTTAGGCGTGTTTCCCAATGTAGCAAAACAATAAAACTATTGATTTTGAAGGATCGATGACCCAGGAAGTGCAGAGGTAGTTTGAATTTAATCTGGTCAAAAGCTACCAGTTGTTTTCTCTGCTCTACTGAGCAGAATTTAAACTGAACTTTAAACCTTCAGGCAAAATATGTCAATATCGCTGCAAGAAAAAGAACAGATGTTAAAGGATATACGGTATAATATAGAGGGTGGAGGCTAATATCAAATGTCAGAGTAAATTACTTTTCGGTAAGGGCACAGGTTGATGTTGATCTTGAAAACATTTACTTTAACTATTATTTTTCATGTCAAAGCAAGAACCTTATTGATTTTTAGATCACAAGGGTAGAGGTTGTTGAAGAAAAAAATATTTTTCTTCCGCGTGTTCGTTTTCTTTCGGGTAGTGAGAATGTTGGTTATCCGAATGCAGGCTGGAGATCGATGAACAGTCACTTCGAAGCTTTTATTTCTACAGAATATTCCGGGCACAAGTGAGTTTCCTTAAAATGGCAGCCTCTCACTAGTGCGAAGTTACAGCGGACTCACAGCATTCTTATACTATCTTAAAGGGCAGTACCACAAAACCCCCAAGCCCCCAGGAAACAGCCCCCAGCGTTCACCAGACATGAGATAAGACTTTTACAGCATTCTGCAATACACATTGACTTCGACCACAGACAAATGGTCTATTGAGGAAATAAGTAAATTAAAACAGTTATGACTAAATCTGGGCAGAAGATCCTCTTCAATGTCCAATGCCAGAATTTAAATTCATCTCTAAATTGCAACAAAGAAAGAACCCTATAGATTGGCATGGATCTGAAGGCGAATGCTACTTTATTTATAGCAAGCTTGAAATGTCTTATCATATTGATTTGAACTATCCCTAATGTTAAGGTCAAGATGTTCCTTGTTCAAACACTTTATTTGGCTACTAATCAATTCCAACTGATCATCCAAATTGAATGGATAACTCATTTTTATCCAAACTAAATACCTATTGATTAAGCATGCATGATACAAGATGTTGAAGGTGATTCAGATCAGCCAAGTATCGGTAGTCACGTTTTGCTTTATCCAACGACTGACGTCAAATCGATCTTGTGAAAATGCACGATTGATTCATCTTTATCATAACAAGAATATTAATGATTTGGCTTAATATCCTTGCCAAAGTCAAATCAGTCAGACTGCCAAAACGTATTGTTAATTTGGATCCAATTTTCCTCACCAATGATCACTTCGCGGAGGCTACTGTTGTCTGTGATATTTCCCAGCAATGTTTTTTTATGGCAATTTCTCAAAACACACAAAAAAAGAGGAGATATTGTATTCAAAAAAACAATGCAGATGACTGACTTTGTGTCACCATCGCGCTCCCGCTCCCATAAGCCCACTAGCTGCACCACAAAAATATGCAAAGCCGCTTGTCGTGTCTGCAGGATTACAGAGTGAATATCTTCCTGCGGCAGAAGTGGAACGACCCCCGACTGGCGTACAGCAAATACCCGGACTCCTCCCTGGACCTGGACCCGTCCATGCTGGACTCCATCTGGAAGCCCGACCTCTTCTTCGCCAATGAGAAGGGCGCCAACTTCCATGACGTCACCACAGACAACAAGCTGCTGAGGATCTTCAAAAATGGGAACGTCCTCTACAGTATCAGGTGAAAGATGATCACTCGATATAATAAAGATGGTGGAATAACAGAAGATCGCTAGATGACCTCCAAAAATGGAGTGATAACCCTTCAACACAGAAATCGTAACCTATTGCATTCTTAAAACAGCTGTAGCAATTCTGTCAACAAATTAGCAGGCATTAGCATGTCCAGTTCCACTTAACACACCCAGCCCAGCACAACTGTCAACCTTAAGCATATCTTGACAATAATATGTTATGTGTGACCTCACTGGTCTAAACATGACCTTCTGATTAATATCTCATTTTTGGAATATGAGTTACGCTGCAAAATCCAGCCGTTTTTTTATCCATTTCAGGGGGCAGCCATTTTTTTATTTTTTTTATCAATAAAAGAAGGCGGCCATTTTACCACTTGCTGTCAAGTGAAAATGACATCACAGTTGCCCAGGTCTCAGGTAACAACCAAATCACAGCTCATCTTCAGAAAACGGGTGTCCTGTGATTGGCCGTTGCCTGAGCAACTGTGATGTCATCTTCAGTCGACAGCAAGTGGCAAAATGGCCGCCCCCTGAGATGGATAAATACGGCTGGATTTTGCTGTTTAACTCATATTCCACCAACGCAATATTAACCAGAATACCGTATTTAGACTAGTGGGGCTGCAGAGAACACACTATTGTAAACCTGTATTATTATTATTATTGTTGTTGTTAAGGCTTGGAAGTAAATCATTAGCGGTACAGTATAGTAGTTTATATTTTTCCATAAAACAACTTAAAAATACGGTTTTATTTTTATATAGTTAGCCGTCTTCTGAATCTAACTATGAAAAGTGAATATTAGCTCATTTCCTCTTCTTTAACATGAAAGGTTGTAGGGACACAGTTTAAATTAGATTGGATCCCATTGTGATAGCCCCCTTTGACATTCCATAATTCACTGCATGTAGATTTTTAATAAAAGACTTCTGATGGAAAGAGCGCACGGTAATCTCGAAGGGGTTTGTTAGGGATCAAAAGATTAAAGAAAAAATTGGGACTTCATGCCGGGTTCGCATGGATCTGAGGACTCCGAAAGAGTTGGAAGTCAAATTGGGAAGTTTAATTAAGTCCAAATAGTCGAGCAAAACCCAGCACATGTATGAAAATATTTCATTCCATTTCAATATAACGTCCGACATGAGCCGAATTCAATCTTCTCGACACAGAACTGAAAGTCTATTACGAAGGCTGCTCGGGGCTGAGTGGTGCTCAGGTGTTAGTGGCGGAGCGGGTCGACGCCAGAGATGAAAGTTGGTTAGCCTCCATCGCTGTTCGCGGCGGGGAAAGATGGCGGGGGGCCCAGTGGGCGCCCGAATGCATCGGCGAGACAATAAGTTGCCGTAATGAAAGTGTGATTGGAAGCCGCTGGAGTGAATCCTTGCTGATGTATCCCAGTGGAGCGCACAGGAGACGAGAATACGGCTATCGCTTTACCTCCACGTAATGCTCGTGTCTCTTCATTTGTTGTGACGTGTCTCATTGACATCGC
This sequence comes from Vanacampus margaritifer, assembly GCF_051991255.1. Classification (NCBI taxonomy): domain Eukaryota; kingdom Metazoa; phylum Chordata; class Actinopteri; order Syngnathiformes; family Syngnathidae; genus Vanacampus; species Vanacampus margaritifer. The sequence continues at coordinate 12,140,705 of NC_135442.1, forward strand.
AGGCTGACTCTGATCCTGTCCTGCCCGATGGATCTGAAGAACTTCCCCATGGATGTCCAAACGTGTACAATGCAACTGGAGAGTTGTAAGCATCCACTTGGTTTTACGGATTAACTTTGAGTTTCCCAAGATGTGATTCAAGAATGATATTTTCGATCATCCAAAAGAATGTGATCGACAATAAGCAAATACTGACGCTCGTCTGTAAATCCTCCCTTGCAGTCGGCTACACCATGAACGACCTGATCTTCGAGTGGCTGGAGAACGGCGCCGTGCAGGTGTCGGACGGTCTGACGCTGCCTCAGTTCATCATGAGGGAGGAGAAGGAGCTGGGCTACTGCACCAAGCACTACAACACGGGTCAGTGGATGCTACCGTGCTCTATACGAAACGACTCGACCCAGTGATGTGGCATCAGAACCGAGTTTGATCATTTCTCAACAGGCAAATTCACCTGCATTGAGGTGAAATTCCATCTGGAGCGTCAGATGGGCTACTACCTGATCCAGATGTACATCCCCTCCCTCCTCATTGTCATCCTCTCATGGGTGTCCTTTTGGATCAACATGGATGCCGCCCCTGCCCGAGTGGCACTTGGTATCACCACGGTGCTCACCATGACCACGCAAAGCTCCGGCTCCAGGGCTTCTCTTCCAAAGGTAAGAGGTAGCAGTAATGAAAAAAAAAAATGCTGGATTAAACGTGGCGAACCGCCAAGAGTAGTTCTTCGAGGAAAAAATGCGGTGTATGAGGTCTTCTAACACGGAATCTCCTTTCAAACATATATACAGTATAGTGTACAATAATAACTTGAACTATGTCTCGCCATTATCTGGTACTTGCTGCACTTTTTGTGCAGTATTGTCCAACTTTTTAGCTATAAATAAGTAGACTATAATGTGGTAGCATCGGGACAAGTCTTCTTTTCTTAGAAAATGAAAGAGAACACACTTGTCTTTATTCTGGGAAAGTGTGCAGGTGTGAGGAGTAAAAAAAAAAAAAAAAAAAAAAACAATACTTGAAGTTTCACACCTTTTTTCACTGTATCTGTGATGCCTCTCAATGGAGCTTCCAAACATGCTGTCGGTCTTAACCAATGGGGGGGAAACAGCTTCATCCACATCTGATTGGGATCTTCTCCAGGATGTAACGAGTTCTCCAAAGGCTCGTGCTCCACTTCCCCACCAAGTTGGATGAAAGTTGAAATGAGGATGAAATGTTTTCAACTACAATAAGAAGTAGGGATATAATGATATCCAAACGTCACAATAGGCTAATATCACGAAATGAACCTCACGATACGAGAATTATCACATTATTGGTGATATGTAAAAAATAAAAAAAAATAAAAAAGCTTATGATACTGTATAAAAAGCTCATATTGGAGTAAAAAAAGAAGAAGAAAAAAAGCACAATGTCGTGCTTTTGTACAAAACATCAGTGACAAAGAAATAGGATTGGTCAGTCATTTTATTTGAAATGTCTCGTCTACACAATGCTAATTAGCTGAGGTCATAATTATACATACTGTATAGTTCAAATAGTACATGTAACATTAACTCATTCACATCCAGCCATTTTTACTGAAGCAACCCCTTTCGCTCCCGGGTGTTTTACTGGATTTTGACAGATTTTGCAAGGCCCACAGAATATTGTGTTCTATTGCTATAAAAACATGGAACCTACCAAAAGAAAGATTAGAGTCTCTTCTTCCATCAGGAAAAAAAAGTATATTTCTATCTGTTTCTGATTTGCAGCAATTAGCATTAGAATATAGCTATCTTTCATCATTATTCACAAATCTGTTTAGAACTGTGGGGAAATCAGCTTGCTTGCAACATGGCCCTGGTTGATCTCTTATACTCTTTTTTTGTAATTACTACCATTGCTTCACCCGTTCTCTGCAGTACAGCAACTGCATCAAAGCCTTCTGTATGCTCTAGCATTTTAAAAAAAAACATAAAACATATAAATACGTCTTTGGGACACTTAAAACATTTAAAATAGAACGTCTATGTGTTGTTGGGAGCAAATTAGTTAACTTCATTAATCTCAATGCACATAAATGACCTACAATCACACTTAATATTGAGGCACGTACACATTGTGAATCAAGTCAACTTGTTGAGGAACTCATTGTGTTATGTTTCCCTTCATTTGATTATTAGAGTGAGTCTTAAATGTAAGTGCCAAAACATGCCTAATGAAAATTAAACAGCACTAATGAACTAACCACTAGAGGGTGCTTAAACTACAAAAATGGAAATTTTTAACTGCTGTGCTGCTTTTAATATTGTGACATGACGCAGAAAATATAAAATATTTTAATATCTCAATATTGCCGTTATTCTTATATCCCTAATAAGAAGTCATGTTGCTTTCAATTCAACTTTGGTGGATTATCATGACATGCATTAATGGGAATATACGTACACAAATTACCTCACAACCCCCACTCTCAAGTACATTTTTTTTTTTAATACAAAGGTCAAATATGAGCATTTGACAAAAAATCCACTTATACTTTTGCCAGATTTACAGCATCACATGCTTAAAAACATATGAAAATGCTTAATATATCATGATGGTTTTGAGTGCTCCCCTTTGCTTCTCATGCAATGGACTTTTCCATTTTCTAACTGGGAAAACAAACGTGTTGAAGCGCTGTGAAGTAAATCAAGCGAAAAAGAGAAGGCAATGATACACAATGTGTTTAAAGAACCAGACGCTCTTGCCGTCTGCTGTCTGTGTCAGCTGAGGTAGATGCAGTAGCGATGGCAAGTGACATGAGTGATGCTTTTCATCACTGTACTAAATGTTGATTCATGTTCTTCTTAGGTGTCAAGCGATTATTATTATTGTTGCAATTAATCACATTTCTCAATAGTTAACTCACGATTAATCGCTAATTTTATATCTGATCTAAATGTACAATAAAAAAAAAGTTGCTCTTGTTAAAATAAAAGTGGGGGCAAATGTTAAACTAACAAAAATAAGGCTGCATGTTTTAGTTGTCGATACAGTAATTTCATCATAATGCATAAAATAGAGTTAAAATTAAAAAGATGTACAGAACTGTAAAAAAGTGTGATATTGATTTGTGTTGTCATTTTTCTGCCACTAGATGGCATAATTGCATCTGTAAGACGTTGGCGACAGCTGAGTGTATTTTTCTTTTCACATTCAGAGCTGTCTAATCTTTAACATAAAGTAACGTGTGAAATTCTGCTAATTTTTTGAATTGTAAAATACAACTTGACCCCAGTCACCACAAATATACACATTATTATTAATTTTGACGTGGACGTGTCTGCTGCGTTGCGACTGGAATTCCCCTAGTACAGGCTTTCCAAGTAAGGGGCGGTCATTAATCGTGCTTTCGAAAAATTTGTGGCATTAAAGGAACTTTAAATTAACTCAAAATTAACACACTAATTTTGACACCCCTAGTTCTTACCAATTACAAGTTACCATCTAATTAGATGATTTACTCAGGTTACAGTTTTGTTTTTGAGAAACATATTCTAGTTTGGCTGTGGAGGGCCTTGATTTGCGTTGGGCCTCCAAATGACTGAATACACCCGTGGTAATGTGGATTTGCCTTAATGAGGCTTTTAGGCTGGCATTGCCGTTCTCTTCAGTCTGAGCCAGCATGAGTTGAGCACAAGAACAATCGACCACCCCAAATGGAAATCACAATGGAAGTTAGTGCAACTTTACAAAAAGTGCAGCTAATGAGAAAGTCACCTTAATCGCCGACGCACTCGCAGTTACCTGCGCAGTTTCTATCAAGTGCCTCTCGACGCACTCTTCACTTTGTACTTTTTCAAGCTAAGTGTGTTGAGAGATCACAAAGTTCTCCAACTTGACTGAAGGCAGGCTTTTAAAGACTATTCTGCTGATGACTAATGCATATCTCACTTCTAAGAACGCCTGCAAAGCGTTCAATGCTGCTCACAGTAAATGCATAAGGAAGGCCCATATTGAGGATACATGAAGTGATTAGTCTTTGTATAAGCGGGGACGGCTCATCAAACACGTCACAGTCTCCAACATGAAAGACGCGTGCGCTGATAAATATTTAAAATGAGGCCTTAGAGAGCCGCCACTCGTGAAAACAGTAACTCGGCACGCTCGAGTGGCCTCATAAAGCAGAGCCGTTGCGTTCCACATGCTAAATCGCCAGTCACGGAAGGAGCGAGGTGACGCTGACATAAAGCTTTCATCTTCCGCGCGATGATGACAAGATGGTATCAATATCTAGCGAGTGTTTGTAGCCGAGGCGGTTATTATCTCCCCAACATGTTTATTGCCATACAAACAACAGTGCCACTGAGCCACAGCTCTAGTTAGTGTATATAAACAGGAAAATGTAAAGTCTATCATCTGGTGCGATTTAGTTAGGAAAGCATGCTTGGTGGAATTATTTTTATGCCAAAGTGCAAAACGCAATTGATCCGCTGGCTGACTGGAGAAGATCTAATAAAAAAATGTTTCCCGCTGCTTGCAGGTCTCCTATGTGAAAGCCATTGATATCTGGATGGCGGTGTGTCTGCTCTTTGTATTTGCGGCATTACTCGAATATGCCGGGGTTAATTTCGTCTCCAGGCAACAGAAAGAGTTCCTCCGCTTGAGGCGAAGACAAAGGAAGAATCACAAGGTAGACTTTTCTCAACCTCGCTGTTTACGTGAAGTTTGTGGAGGCACATTGCGGGTATGGAGATAAGAAAAGTATTGTCAACAGTGAAATTGCTCGACAACATTTGGATTTCGGTTATGTTTACTTTTGGTATTTGGGGATTTAATCCAATGAAGCCTGAAGAAGTAAAGTGACAAAATTTGTTGGAAATTGCAAACAGTATAGTCTCATAATTTCATGAAATTATGTACATAACTATGAGATTCATTTTTCAAAAATAATTTCCAGTTTAATACATTTTGTAGAAACTTTATTTGTACGTACCTAGCCTATGCCGGCATTGTTGTTTACATGCCAAACACATTCTGCACTGTAAAATGGCGGCTGCCTGGCTGCCGAGCAATGCAAAACGGATATAAAGAAAGCGAGGTAAGCCTCGTAGTGTTCTTAAAGAAACAACATGCGATCGTGAGAGTCACCCTCCCCCACTCTCCCGATCGCATGTTGTTTCTTTAGGAACGCTACAAGGCTTACCTCACTTCCTTTATATCCGTTTCGAATTGCTCGGCAGAGAGCCAGCCGCCATTCTACGTCACTAGCAGAATGGATTTGGCACGTAAACAACAATGGCGGTGTACGTAAATATAATGTTTCGACAAAATGTATTAAACTGGAAATGATTTTTGAAAAATGAATGTCATAGAAATGTTAGTAACAACCAAATAAATCATATGGAGCAAATTTGTCATTACAGTAGGGGTTCTTTATAATGAAAAAAAAATCACTTAAAACTTACAAAAATAACACAAAATAAAAATGTATTGAAAATTAAACATTATTTTTGAATTGGGAGACCAATGAACTGCAACTGTCCACGTGTGTAAGTTGGTTCCGATGAGTCACTAGAATATTCGTACAAAGAAGCTGCAAAAATGTTGATTGAAGTGACCAATGTGATATGTAAAAACAATTTATCATTTGGTCCATTGAGTGTAACTGATTGACCTTTCGCATCTTGGAGCATTTAAGGCAAGACGGTGAGCCGCTAGGTTTAGTTTCAAGTACTGTAGTTTGTTGCCTAAACAAGGTCAACATTCATGCGGCAAGGAAAATATTCAGTTTAAACTTGTCCTAACATCCCTCTTTTATGCCATCCGTGGCTTAATATGTCCACATGTGTTTTTTCAGGACGAAGACATGCGTGACGGACGCTTTAATTTCGCTGGCTACAATATAAACCAATGTCTGCCAACTAAGGACGGCTCAGCTGTTAAGAACGCCGCTCCGGCCGCTAACCCTCCGCCGTCCGTCCCCAAAGACATTGACAACATGAAGAAGAAGTTTGTGGACCGAGCCAAGAGGATAGACACCATCTCTCGAGCTGCCTTCCCATTGGCCTTCCTCATCTTCAACGTCTTTTACTGGATCACCTACAAGATCATCAGGCACGAGGACATCGACAAAAAGTAACGACTGGCTATCCTGCTTGTTTCTCATCAGACTTGGATAAGATCGTTGAGGAGCAATGCCAAGTGATGTTCTTTCAGGGATAATGTTCAATGTTTGTGAATTTTATGGGAATGTTCAGGTTGTACGGCTGCAAATACTGAATTAGGAAGACGGGAGGGAAAACTCAAGGTTAAGTAGCATTCCGGTTACGGTGGACCAAATCTTTTTCTAACCCATCTTTGCCTTGAGGTCTGTTCAATTACGGAAGCCAAGATACTATTTGTAATCGTGCGATAGCTTAGTTTGAGCCTCTGAGACTTCTCCAGCTTGCCACGGGAGGAACTTCTTATCAAAGGGATTTGTTTTATATTGTACTACGATCACAACACTTCCTTTAAAGACAATATACTGTAAAGCGATAAAGATGGATTATATGGAAGAAGCAAAAAGCACATGCAGAATTCGGATATCCGGGGTGTGCATTTCTAATAATTTAAGGATCTCTTGATTGAAAGGGGTCATACCTGGTAAAAAAAAAAAAATCTTTCTAATATACTTCCCTATTAAGCAGTATGAGTTCTATTCATCGTGGAACTATATGGTCTATCCTGATCTGTCTTGTGTCTGCACCTCAGGATGTAAATTGTGGTTACATAATAGTGTGACATCATCATTGAGAGAAACAAAACAAAGTATGCTTAAAAAAAAATTCCAAAAAGATTGGAGGGCTTTAAAAAAAAAAAAAAAAAGAGCGAACTTTATGGTTGGTGAGAATGGGATTTTTGTCCCTTCCTTTTCATCAGCCAACCTCAAAGTGCAGTAAGTTTTGAACAGTCAACAGATAACCATGTGTTTTTTTTTTTTTTCACGATACAGGGTGCCACCAAAAGTCACTATACAAGTACACGCAGTTTTTTTTTTTGTCTTATTTGAGGCCATCAGCATGCGTGATTTTAGGTTTTGTAGTTATTGTAAGCTTTCCCTTGGCCATGGCTCGCCAATTGACATTGAAGTGCATTGCAAAATTGCCACCTGGCAAGATGCTTTTCTGTCCTCAACTGCAGTTCAGTGCTATGCAGTCCTCCAGATAGACTTTCGCTGGCTTTGCGCAAATGCCTGCTCTAAGAGTTTTCATTAGTGGTGGAAGTAGTAGTAAGCCTTCTGCTGCGCAGTTTATCAAGAACAGATCCTGTTTTGAGGAACTTGCCGTGGCTAGCATAAATTGTGTTCGAGCAGTGTGATGGCCATTAAACTTCTCAGACCGGTGAACTTCAGTTGAGGATAGAAAAACTTGACACAGGCAAAGGAATGATACGGTTATAAAAACTGCAACGCAATAAGCTATCAAATGCTGATGACCTCACATTATCCGATTGATAACCAAAAGTTATTAGAACATAGGAAGTGCTAGAGCAGGGGTCTGCAACCTGCGGCTCTGGATTCACATGTGGCTCTTTAGTCTCTCTCCTGTGGACCTCTATAAAATAAAATAAAAATTCATGTTTTAACAGGTTTGTTTGTCTTTAGATCAAATATTATATAAATGAATTAATTATTAAATAACAATATTAAATAATTATTAAACACATTTTAAAGTTGTCAAAAAACAGAGATTAAATGTATTAAAAATGATTAAAAATTGCACACACACAAATTCCAAAAAGTGACCACATAATGTCCAAAAAGTGGAAAAGCAGAAAATTGCCATAAAATGTCCATAAATTGTCAAAAATGTCACGAGAATTTAATTAAAAAAAAGTCAGAAAAGAAAATATTCAAAAGCAAAAGAAGGCAGAAAATTACCATAAAATGTAAAAAAATAAATTTAAAAAAGTCAGAATTTTTTATTTTTTTTTTAGTAACGCAGAAAAGAAAAAGGTTCAAGAAGTAATTATAAAATGTCTAAAAACAAAAGAAGAAATCTTGAAAATTACCATAAAATGTCAGAGAATTGATAACACAAAAGGCAGGAAAAAAAATCAAAAAATATCCATAAAATGTCACCAAAAATGGAACAGAGGCAGAAAATTAACACAATGTCCATAAAATTGTCAGAAATTCAACAAAAAGGCAGAAAAGTCTCAAAATGTGTGAATATGAATTACGAAAAATGAGAACAACAACAAAACAAAAATCCAAAAACAGAAGACGAAAAGGTAGAAGAAAATAAATCTGTATGTATTGAATTATCATGTTATGGTGCAGCTCTAATTTGCTCTTGGGCCCTCATTACATTAAACTAACACTAACACACTGTTTTGTTCATCACAATGTTGAAATATTTTGCAGCTCCAGACAGATTTTTTGTTATTTATTTGGCTCTTTTGACAGTAAACGTTGCTGAGCCCTGTGCTAGAGTGACTTTTGGGACACAATGTATAAAAGCAGGGTTTCCCAAATTTTAGCCCTGTGTTGGCTCCTGGGACAGTTTTTATTGTGCTCTTGTCAGTGAGTGTAAAATACTCATTCGCTGATCACTAAGCAGGCACACCATTTGTTGTTGATTCATGTGTACATGTCAACGTTGGGTCAATGCTGTACAGTGTATTTTTGTAAGTTTGGATCCCAGGGAGGAACCAAGTTTCTACTTTGAATCTTAAACTGAAAACATTTTCGTAACTCTGACAAACTACTTTACAGTTTCAAAGACAGTGAACATTTTGAGTGTAACATATTCCAAGTAGATACATCAGATATCTTCTTTTTTTTCTCCGTAGCGTTAGTCCAATGAACTATAACTGAAGGGTCAATTGAAAAATAAATGACGTATCTGTATAACTGTCTTGCAACGGTTGTGTACCTTTTGACATATCGGATGGAGACATAGAGTACAGTATTGCAGACAGCCGCGGCAGTGGGCGGAAGGACGACGCTGAAACCGCCTAACACGCATTCTATAGAACTGCTAATGGACCTAAGGAACTTTCTTTGAATGCTACTATTGAAACTATTTATTTATCAGCCTGAACATCAATAAACATAACTGCACCACATTTGCTTCATTTTCTCTTGCTTCCTAGAAGGTCAGCTCAACCGTACACATTTATGACAAAAGAAATCTGCACTTTATATCGGTTTTCTGTCATATTAGATCTATTCTCCTCCATGAAGAAAATAACAGACAAATGCTGCTTTGGCCCGATTGCAGGTCAGATAAAAAGTCTCATCTCAGCGAGGTGATGACACTGGCCATGGATGACTGCGTGGCCTGGGGTAGTGTGGATATTATCTGACAGTGGATTTCCTCCAATGCATGATAATGGACCTTCACCATTTTGCTGGCTCAAGTACTAACTGAATGGAAAATCCCTGTGTATGGTTGCATAAACAGCAGAAAGCCCATTTGATGTAAAAGGCTCATAAATATGCTATGTGTTTAGCCAAAAGCCATGATTATACAGCATATACGACGAATAATGAGACAGGTGAGTGCAGCTCTTTAGAAGGAGATTAACTTCCTAGAGCCAAACCGTAAATACGAGCTTTTTTAGTAGATAAGTATGCAAGTCTGCATGAGTCATCCAGCCCAAATCACAGGAATTGTACACTAATCAATAACACTAATCCTCGTGTAGAAATCCCATCAATTCCAACCTTACATAACAGCCCATTAATAATGTTTGAATTATGTAAAGCGGGGAGTCATTACGCCGTACGACAGCACATGAAAGAAATATTAGTTGCCGTTCCTAATTGCGTTCGGGATCGAAACAACTTCGCTCGTTTATGGAGGTGTAGGGAGGGCTTTGTGAGCACTGAGAGGCGAGAAATGAGAGTTGCCATGGCAACTGCACCCAATCAGGAAGGCCAAGCCGAGAGTGAGAGCAAATTGTTTATAGCGCTGGTACGTTATTTAAGCGGAACACGATTATGGCTAGACATGAACATTGCAGTAAATTTAAAATAAACTGCCGTTGGAAAATGATTACATCCAGTTGAACATTTATTTCTTCTATAAGAATATGCAAACATTATAAACGTGTTAATTTCGATTACTTAATTACAGAAAAAACATTTCTCTGCCCGATTTCCTAGCACGCCCATAATAAACACCAAGGCTCTATTACTGTGAAGATCAGACTTGCACTACTCTTATATCATAATGCAAATTCCAAATTACAACAGTCATTGTTATAGCATCAACTGTTTTTGTATCTGCAAGGAAAGTGTGTTAAGATGAGAAAAGAATAGACATAAGGTTTCGGGGGCTGATTACACAAGTGATGTACTTCAAGTCTCAACTACAAGGTTTGCCCCCTGGAGTCAAACATACTTTCCCAGCCTCCTCTACAACACTCCATTCTTTTAACATCCTTCATCATCATCTCACTTTAAAACAGACCCCCTTGATGAAGCCCCCTTGAGCTTGGGAACGAGGAGGAAAAATAAACACAAATCACACAGATCCAACTGTGTGAGTTGGGGGATTGCTCGAGCATGGTGATGATCTTCTTTGCCAGGAACCGTCAGATGCTCTGGCGACTGTGAGCAGGTGTGTTGTTATGAAGCTGCGACGGGTTGTCCTGACACAACTCTCGCCTCTTCTCGTGCACTGAACGAATCAAATAGTCTGGCTCACATTGAAGGAGATAATTTGTAGCTTGGGTGCATTTGATGTACAACTACAAATCGGGTATCAAAAGATGCTTCAAGTTCACGGCGTGCTCAGATCGGAAATATTATCATGGTAGCGCTATTGAAATAAGCGCCTTATTTGATTTTTTACCATCACTATTCCAATAAATATCAACTACAGACATGCTGTGCATGTAGGGATGGAAAGCTGCTATTATTAGCACATCAGCCTGGGTACAAGAGGCCATGCATTGACCCATTATTAATTTTAAATAACTATGTGCTCCGATGCACATTATTTATTTAATGGAAAATATACAAGGGTCATTATTCTTGAGTTTGAGTTTTTACGTAGTTGCGGTTTGCAGTGAAACTGCATGGCATCATAGAGAGTGCTGTTTTTGGTTAATTCATCCAACAACTAGCAAATTGCTCATTCTACGGATGGCAAGTCATTTATCAGTTTCCTAGTCTGCTTATTTTGTTCATGGTTGCAGGGAGCTGGAGTCCATCTGGGTAAAATGCTTATGATGAAAGGGAAAATTATTAATTGGGCCGTTCTCCCGTCACGTGTGTGACATTTTCACAACAATTCTGTTGTTCTTCCGGGCTTCAAGCTGAGGTAATAAATGAGACTTTATCAACTATACAATATTTATTGTGTAACGACGTGTCACACAGGTGATGTAGCACATTTGCGTCAGTATATCTGAGAAGGGAAAAGTAAAAGCTAGCCTTAGACCAGGGGTGGCCAAGTTCGGTCCTCGAGAGCCACTGTCCAACCTGTTTTCCATGTCTCCCTTCTTCAGCCCAGCTGAATCTAATGATCAGCTCATCAAGACGCTTTGCAGAACCATGATAACGATCCGATCATGAATCAGGTGTGATAGTGGAGAGAAACATGGAAAACAGGCTGGATAGTGGCTCTCGAGGACCGAACTTGGCCACCCCTGCCTTAGACACACTAAATATCCTATAATTGTAAGGTCTCATTTTTTTTTCTGAATAAAACAACATTTGTGAATGTTCTGAACTCCTGTTTCCGTGCCAGTCACAGCATTTTCTCACCAACTAGATGAAAAAGAAATAGTGTCTCTACTATTTTCCTCAATTTCTTATGACAAATCAATTGGCAAAATATGACTTTATTGATGCAGCTCTTGTATTAGACATCATTCAATTGCGAAGGTACTGAATCAAATTTTCGGCCATGTAGAACAAATAGTGTAACATGAGGCTTGGGTAGAGAAAAAAACAGACATATACTGTACAGTTTTCAAATGACTCATTTCTGGTTAGGTCAAGACATCTTGTGCAATTGTGACATTTTCACAGCAGCGTCGTATGAGAAACTGCATCATGTCCCAGGAAGAAAGCGAGTGAACCGTGAGGTGAAAGAACTAGTAAAAGCTTTCCCTTGCGTGATCCCCCCCCCTCCTCCCCCGACATTTCTCACTTCGGGGTGAAACTAGAGAGCATCAACAAATAGTGTGAGGACACAAAGTCTGGAGGATTAAGACGAGCACAGCGCAGCAGATTGAAGCGATGGCACCTCGGAGGCGATCAAGTGGAAATATGCTCAAGCAGAGACAGGATGCGACAATAGAATGTAACCAAGTCAGCATCAGTTTGCTCTTGGAGGCCAAATTAGATTTTTTTTTTTTTCAGGTGTAATAGTATTATTTCATCTGAGACTCCATGAGAGCTGCTAAATCCACATCAAGCTGCGCATCAGTCAGCTTTTGAATAAACTTACGGTAGCTACTCACATCCACCCGTGGGTTTAAATTCCGTACACTCCTCTCCACGTCCCGTTGCCAGGCGAGCCGACACCTCTGCAGCCCCTCCGGCGTGCCCGGCGCGGGGGTCTCTTTGGGCCCTGTGGCCTTCTCCTCGCCTTCCTGCTCCCCACGCAAAAGCGGCGACGCAAACTCCCGTAGGGTCGCCACTTCCTTCTCCAAAGCCAAAGCCAGTATCTCAGATGACCCCTCTCCTCTTAGGCCGCGGATGGGCTGGATGGAGCAGGATGCTGGGAGGTAACCTAGCAGGGCATCCAGATGCCGAAGCATCTGCAAGTGGCTGCAAAAAAAGAAGAATTGATGTTAAACTCAGATACAAACCACTAAGTTTGTATTTTATGTGGGCTATGAAACTTTGAAAACAAAAAAATGGGTATATGGGGGAAAAAGATGGATCACAGCCCATATATCTACTTCGAAAATTAGTTCTTTGGTTACTTTTTCCCCATTTATTTTACAAAACAATAAAACACGAACAACACACAAGTGTTCCGAAGTTGCACTTTTCCTAAATTGATACAAACTCCTTGCTTGGCAGAGTGCTCTGCTTTTGGCACTACAAATGCATCCTTCTCACCTCGAGTGGACTGCCAGTTCCCCCTGGAAAGGACTGATGCCACGCCAGCACAGCAGCGAGAGCGCAGAGAGTCCTTGAGAAGCGAACAGTCGATGCTGAGGGCTCACTTCTACCCTCTTACAGCCCACTCGCCTCTGCAGCCAGCCGTCAATATCGCCCAAGCTATGATGAGGAGAATCTATGATGAAGACCCAGCGATCGAGCAACGCCAACAGACACAGAAAGTCCTCCTGAGCCTCGTCTGGGGGGGGGGGGGGGGAAGGTCATGGTCAACATGAAACTATAATAAAGTTGGATTTAAATGTGCCCTTTCACAAGACCAAAACACACTATCTTAGCAATGAAGTAGTTATAAGTTGACATTTTATGACAATAAAGAGACAGTGTGTAAAACTTATTTTGAGGTCGCACTCCCCCCAAAAAAATTCTATCACATCAGCATACATGTTTTTATATAATTTTAGCTTTTTATATCACTATTAGGCTAATTATATGACATAGGTCGTGCCCGCACTTTACATGAGGCTGACATGTTTTGCCGCCATCTTTCTACTACCCGAAGGAGAAAACTAGTAAATGGAGGCAGGAGGCTTGCGAAGCGTGGTCTCTCTGAGGCACCGTAGTGCGCGAATACTATGAGATGAAAACAAACTCGCAATGGCACTGTACAAAACGTATTGCACAAGAATAAATTGATAATGCAAGTAGAGTACCTGTAATTTCAAAATAATGAAGTCTACAATGTCCACAAAGTAAGTAATTTTATGACCATGACTTATTTCTATGAAAAGTTGAAATCTTATAACTGAGTATATATAGCTTCTAAATTGTAATTATCTTTTTATAGATATATAAAATAATGAGAGGCATTTGACAAGAATGGTCACAATTTTGCAATAAGTTATTTCATGAGAATTAAGTCGTAATATAAAGTGTAATTCGACAATAATAAATCCAAAATATGTAATTTTTTTTAAGTAATTTATGAAAATAGTCACAATATTACAAAAAATAATAATAATTGTAAGCCAATTACAAGCTCTAATTTTCCAAGAATTAAGTCTTAATTTTACAACAATCAGTATATCCTCAATGCAGTGCTTCTCAATTATTTTTTATGTCCCCCCCCCACCCCCAAAGGAAGAAGAAAACATTTCGCCCCTCCCCAATTCTCCAAGTCGTGACTACAAATAATATAATTTGTCTACAAAATGTTGTAAGTACACCTCTGCAGATGAGCTAATGCTCCTTCCACACTCTCTGACACTGAGTGCCATTGCCACCTACTGTCGGGATGTGCAATTACACATTATTCTAGTACAGATACAGTACTTGAAAGAAAAAACAACAAAAAAAAAAGTTTGAACTACACAATGAAATCACCCCCTGTAATGGCTTTGTTCAGTCATCTCACCGGAAGTGTTTTAACGTCGATTTTTATTTATTTCATTGGGGCAAATTAATTTGAGAAACTGTAGGTCAAGGTTCCACTTGTATTACTATCCGCACTGAATTTAAACTTTATAAATTCTAAATAAATGGGAAATAAATTAGAACGGTGTTATTTTGTTTGCTTTTCAATGTAAACTGAAGTCTCACTGCAATTTACCTGTTGTAATCTCAGGGTTGTTCAACAGTTGGATTTTGAAGTCTGCGTGGATGTCCACAGTGACTTGACCACAATGCAGGACAGTCGGTGTCGGTACGCTGGCGAGGACTGAAGCGTCTCGTCTCGGGGCGTAATGGAGCATGACATTGCATTTGACACGGCCAGAGTTCAGCAGAGGTGCCAGCCTGGTTACGGCAGTCACGGCGAGTCTGGCCGTGTTGAGATCATTCGGGCCGCCTGCGTCGTGCCGCTTGCTTCTTTTGGCTGCCGGCTCTGGGAAGGTGGCGGCCGAGGAGGAGGAAGAGGAGGAGGCGGGGGGACCGAGTGCGGGGAGCCACAACACTTGGCTTTGGGTTTGGATGACTGCGGGCGTGGAGCCGTGGCCCGCCTCTGTCAAGATGGATAAGCTCGTACCGACCGCTGGTCTGGAACAAAAATAGCGCAACGCTTAAAGGACCATTGACATCATAGGGACAGTAGCACAGATGTGTGTGTAGAAATACAAGTATGTGATTAACAACAACATTCCAGATGGTGAGAATACATCAGAAATTGCAATGACTCCTGAGGCAATAGTTTTTCTCTACATGCGCTGGAACAGGTGGTGGGAGATATCAGATTGCTCCCACAAAAGGAGAATGTCAGGTTATTTCAGGGGGGGGGGGGGGGCGTTGCCGTGGCAACCACCTGCATTTGGCTCATATTCACATTAGACTGCGGGCAATTAACAAGTAAGACTTATGCTATGTTTATTTTACAACTTCAGCTAGCATTATATTGGGCAAACTGGTCAAAATACTGTATTTAAAAAGTACTACAGATTTTGATACTCAGTATCGAACGTCCCTAAAAATAGTCAAAACTGTCAATATGACACAGAACAGCAACCTACAACAATAATCAATATGTCCCCGATATGATCATATTTGACGATGAAATTAAATTACACTGAGCTGTCGGCAGCAAGTACCACTCCCACCACCATTCGTCCGTCGACGACGCGATGCCACAGCTTGTCAACGTGAGGTCTGCAGGGCACCGCTGGCATGACTCGGGTCTTGTCATCGGCGGCCTCGTCCTTTGACTCGTCATCACTCTCCCAAAGAGAGACGAGTCCTTCCTGGAAAGAAAGACGATAATGACCGACGACAAGTGTGTGACAAGCTTGACGGCGATGGCGCTTTGGAGTTTGGATGTCAACAAAAGATTATTAAGGTACACAAGTGGTGACCCTTGTGTGTAAGTAAGAATCAATATTTTCTCCAATGTTGCTTTAAACAAGACTTAGTGGGATGACTTAAAGGGGGAAGGCGGGAGGGAGCACAATCTCACTGGGGCTCCGTACCAAATGGGCCATACCAGTACCAGGCTGCAGAATGGTGGTTGCGCAACACTGGTTTAGAGCCACCGTTTAACTTAAAATAATGAAAATCCTCTGATTTCAGCCTCTTAACAGTAATATTTCTGAAAGTCCTTCATGAAAGCAGACTGATGATCATTTGCAATCCTCCGCTTTGACCTTGGAAAACAATGATCAACATTTTTTTTTACATATTACATACAGGTCAAACCAGTAACTAAATCAAAATTTATGAGAAAAAAATTATAGTTTAATCTATTATAAAAATCAGTGTTATTTGCATAATATGAATAACCTGTAACTGGCGTGTAGTTTTTAAGCTAAACTTGAAGTAGCCTCAAGTGTAATCAACTAGTAGCCCTTCACATTAATCACAGTAAAAAAAAAAAAATTGGGGGGCAAGTACTGTACATTGCTCCCTCTTGTGTGCTATTGCTTAATTGTTGTTGATTTGTTAATAGAAAGCTTGCGGAAACCTTCTGCAGCGAAGCATTCACTTCCGCACCGCATAACGCACCGCAGCTGCTTTGAATTGACACGCAGACTCAAATGCTTTCTATTCCTTGCGGCGGACATACGGAAAACGTTCCACGTCCGTTCCGTAGTCGGTGTGAATTGGGCGTAAGGTTGGGTGTAAAATAATGACATTCGGGTCAATTTCGTGTATAAGTTGCATTGATCATCTGAGGATTGCTTGTGAAATTACAAATTTATGTTTTGATTTTAGCCTTCATATTAATTGGTCCAACATTACGCTTTATTATTTTTTTTCTTTTTACAAGTGCATATCTCGCCAGCCGGATTAAACCCCCTTTGTGGGCCTAATCCAGCCCGCGGGCCGTATTTTTGACACAAATGAAATAAATGATTAGGGATAGATGACTACCAAGTATCGGATCAGGCTGATACATGGTCTTATCTCACATTATCGGTACTTGTGATAACTACAAATGAGAATAATAGGAAATTGGCCTTAATTGTATGCGGCTCTAAGGAAAAATGGTTGGGATATACAGTGCATGTCTTTTTTTTAATTATCTGCCATTGTTATTATTTTATTTTTTTTCATGTACCAAATCAATACTAGGTACTGGTGACTACTAAAAAGAGTTGAGTGCTCGTCCTTGTGTAGGTCTGAAAAAAATAAATTGGTATCAAACATTCCTATAATTAATATGATAATCGACTCTAAAAGCATTCCATAGTGACAGCCCTACACGATGATCCTACGCACACCTGTTTAGTACCTGCTCAGGCTGTGTGAGATTTGGCTGTCGATGGTGGACCACATCAGCGAGCGCTCGCACAGACTGCTGCAGAACTCTGTCCTTCACTCTCACTTCTCCTTGAAGCTCTTGCAGCGCACTCAGTCCGCTCTGAGAGACAGATGACAGTCACATGACAGAGGAAGTCAAAAGACATGGGTCAGTGTTAGGAAAACGTGATGTTGTGATGCAACTTCAGCACTGTTTTCAGATGTCACCTGCAGTCTGGACTCTAAAGCTTGAATTGTGAGGAGGTGGTTCTCTGGTGGAGGGGACGTCTTCACTATTGCGCCACTGTGCTCGCCACGCTGAAATTGCAACATTTTGACATTACATATACATAAAGTTAAGTGACTTTTTTTTTTGTTTCTTTTGAACTAATTCAGCCCTACTGGGAGCTCTTATAAATTGCAGGAAATAAAAATGCATGTATCTCTTTAAGCAGTGAGTACTTTTTCCTTACAGAATAGGAGATCCCGCAGAGGTCAGTGATAATAAAATGTTCCAGCGGCTGCCCCGATAGACAGCCATCCTTAAATACCAACAATAACTGCTCTGTACCGCATCCAAGATAGTCATCCACATGCACAGAGGTCACATTTGACCACTGGGCGGCTATCTGCAAAACAAAATTCAGACAAGCTGTGTGTTAATGCTGAGAGTAGTGGGAAATTTAAAACAATGCTGCAATGACACACTAAAATAAAAAAAAAAACAAGCAACATCAGTGTTAAGTACAAGATGGGTAATGGGATCATTAGCCATCAATCTCTTTTTCTAATTGTCCTCATTAGTGTCATGAGTGAGCTGAAGCCAGTTTTGGCCACCCTACACTAGATATCTTGAAGGAATACAATTCTGCTCATACATACTTGAAATGTATCCTTCCACACAGCACACACATGGCCTTGGTCGAAAGATACAACAAAGATGACTCCATTTCTTCCCGTGTCGACCATCTGTATATTTTCAGGTTTTTCGAACGGGAGTGTGCATGTGTCCTTCACCACGCCGTTCTCCAGATAAACCAGTTGCTGATTGGAAGTGGCTGCAACCACAGTGCACCGCACCACATCACCTGCTTGGTGGGCTGACAGCACAGAGATGCACTTAGTGATGCAAATATAAGGGTGAGGTAAAATCACAGCACCGTCGAAGGTGTGACCGGTCCCAAGCAAATAGGCCACTGTTGGTTGAGTGGAGCAATGTTGTTGTTGTCCCAGTATGAACACTTGTCTCTTTTGGAGGGGGAGCTCGCCGATAAGACAGTGGGACAGCTGGAGGGGCACCTGTTTGACCCCTCCTGACTCCCTTGATACATGAAACACAGCATCAGCATGTGTCCACAACACTATGGGCCCCTGGAGGATGCAAATGTCCCCACTTAGCTTATGAGGAAGGGAGAACTCAATGCAGTTTTCCAGCTGGTTTGCACCAGTCAGAGTGAAAAGTTTATACAGAAAGAAATCCGCCTTCTTGTTCTTTTTTGCCACAAGGACAAACGGAGCGATGGTCCTCCTCTGAACGCACAAGACGCTTTTCGACTTTATGAAGGTGTCCACGCGTGCTGCGCTTTTGTGGCTAATGACAGCCGCTCCTTCTGCTGCCTGGAGGAAAGCTTCTTGCTCCGGTTGGAAGGAAAAGCCACGGAACGTCAACTCGCTTGTCACTCGGTTGTCATTTAAGCAGTGATGAAACGTGATTATCTTACCACGGAACGAGAGTTGGTTCGAAGTCGAAGTGACACCCTTCATTATGCTTTTAAACGACAACAAGGTGCATTTGTGGTGCAATTATTACTACATTTAAAATGCAATTCGCGTGTTTACGACTTTTTATCGTGTTTTTGTCGCTCAAAAACGCGCGCCAACCCGGAAGTAGCACGTTACGTCAGTCGAAGTGCATTGTGGGAGTTGCGTTTTGTCAACAGCGGTGCGTTCAGTCTTAAGCTAACTGTTTAGCGTCCGTGACCTGGCTAAAACGTATGCGCCGCGTAAGCGATTTATTTCACGCCTTAAAAAAGAAAGACATCGAACACGACTACGCATTACGACTACACACTCCATCCTTCCTTTATCCTGTTCCAAAACAACAACAAAGCAGAGAGGAGTGGCCAACGAGCTGAGCCAAAATGGCTTCGACGGGGCGTCAGTTTCCCACTTTACAGTGATTCACCCAAACTGGAGCTAGGTAGCGGACGAGCTAACGAGGAACTATCAGAAGGAAAGGAAAGAAGCCGGTGACAGTTGAACATGGCTGAAGTTGAACAACACCAAGGGGATCAGGTATTCTAATACTGAAATGTAAAAATGGAGCGCAGTCACCGATGTTGTTTTGTTTCTTAAACGTGTGTGTAAACTTCCTTAAACTCATGTGGCAGGGCATTGAAGACAAAATTGAGCAGACGCGAGAGAGATTCAAGAATGAATTCATCAAAGGTAAGAAGGAAGTGATGATGTTTGTAGTTCCACCATTATGTTACACTTGTTTTATACACAGACCAGCTATTACATGTGAAATATCCGCACTTAAGTGCCTACGATGTAACCATGACAAAAAGCCATAGTGATAGCATCATGACGAATGGTCCAGATAAGCTTCAGATAAACAGCTAAAAGTGGCCATACGCCCTTACTTCATTCCATCTACATTTCATACTAGCCGCAATGCATTTACTGTAACTCTATAAACACACAGAACCTTTGAGGGCCAGAACAAAGCGCTTAAAATCATATAACCACCACATGCTCATACTAAATTAAGTGTGAATGTATTAAAACTGAAATGGCCCCTTTAATAGGGAGATGCCGCTTGGCTTTACACGTTTTCCGCACTTTTATTGAGCAAAAAAAAAAAATGTTTTGTGCCTTTTGCCGTCCACTGCAAGCGCATAAATAGGTGAACAACGTTGTACGCAAAGTACATTCCGTAATTGTCTTACCTCCTCACGATGCACTGGGAGTCACTAGACTAATGTATGCTTTGTTCTTAATTACCTTTGTGCATTATCTGCCAGATCACTAACTCAGCTTGTGTAGTTAAAAATGTCCATTTAAATGTCAGATTCATCACACAAATATGACCAAAGAGATGTGGACAGACTGCAGAAGGACAACTCCATGGTGGAAGGCTACTTGATGTGGCGACTCTACGTGGTGGACGACGCCTTGAAAATGATTGATGAGAGTTTACAATGGAGAAAAGAGTATGGTGTAAATGGTGAGTACTAATAGGTCACATCATTGCTGTATTTCCGTATGTGTGCTTAATACCTGTCCTCACGAACCCTCTGGATTAACATAGCATTTAATGTTTAGGGGTTAATTACAGCATAAATGCCATGTCACAGTGGTTTGAACTTTATACGTCAGCAGCTGATATCAACAAGTGCTCAAGATCAACCGTCCCTGTCAATGGAGCTGTTGATGTCGCCGGGTTCTGTGGTTGTCAGATCAGCGCCTTTCTCGCTGCTTCTCGGGGCTGAGCCCATACACACAAGCGTGCCATTGTGCGTTAAACATCATGAATGGGCCACCTCTAACAACAAAACTCGCTGTTCAAATATCCTGACATTTTTCTTTGCTCTCGGGAAGTCCCAGCAAATGAAATTTGTCAGACAGTTGTTTTAAGGGAATCTGATATAAAGATCAGTGTCACAGAGGTTGGATGTCATGCTTCCTTTCGTCCTCTGTAAATGAGTGTTACTTTCGCTTGAAATCAAACACTTGTTGTCATTACAATGAAGGCAACTTGTCAGACTAGTTTTAATTCTTTTTCTGTACACGTTGAAGGTACACACCCCTTTAAAAATTTTCAGGATGACGACCAGTGCATTCAAGCAGTTGAGGCAATGCGCTTTCCTTACATGATCCACATTTGTAGAGTAGTTAACAGGCTTGTTTTCTGCCTCAGATGTCTCGGAGAGTTCCATTCCCAGATGGATGTTTGAGACCGGGGCGGTGTTCCTCCATGGATTTGACAAAGAGGGCAACAAGCTCTGTATGTATGAGACTTGAGCTGTTTCCCTTTGCCCTTTCACCCTTTTGTTGGAATAGCAAAAAGATATCCTATTACATGCAAATCATTGACAATAATGTTGACCTCTGCTTACTCTTCCCCAGTCTGGTTTAAGGTAAAACTGCATGTAAAGGATGCAAAAACAATCATTGACAAGAAAAAGTATGTGGCTTTCTGGCTGGAGCGAAATGTCAAGAAAGAACCCGGGATGCCCCTGACAGTCATTTTTGACATGTCAGAGTCTGGCCTGGCCAATATTGTAAGTTTTCTTTGTCATAGAAGTTTCATTCAGATTGCAGGAAATGGGTTCAATCTAAAATGCTGTAAAGTCATCATTTCATTGCCTCCTCTGTACTCGCAGGGACTGACTTTCTTCAGTGGTTTTACTCTTTGGAGATTAAAATAACCTTTAAATCCCGTTGGTCAATTCAAAAGGGCTTTCTAATCCATGGACGCGCCGTGTCACAGACGTGAGCTCCTTCACGCAGCTCTCCAGCGAACAGACGAGTTTCAGGCCTAAACCAGCAAGATGCATAGAAAGAGAAACAGAAGAAACGGCTACATAACGTGCATATAAAATGAGGAGTTTAGAAAATCCGATCGGAAAGCAGAGCCTCAGCGGGAGCTGGAGCGTCGCAGTTCAGTATGATCTTGTTAAGGCCGAGGAGCGCGTCGCCTGCATAGCAATGAGGACTCCTGCCAATTATGGAGCCCAGTCAGGGCGCAGGGCTTGCTTGCTTCTATTGATAAATCTGTTGCTGTGATGATTGCAGTCAACGCGAAACGCTACGCTGAATATCCATCATAGGCTCCTTCAGACTCGCAGCCAAGTCGATTATTCTGCCATTTATGTTTGTAATTAATCGATAAAGTGCGTGTGGTCTTTACAGTGTCGGAAGATGAGCTAAAATGTGAAATTGTTTCTGCAAAAATCGCTACCCAAAATTACAACAAATGTATATTATATATTTAAAGTGTTAGACCCACACTGAAAATACAAAATTATGTTCAATTATATTTTTCTTTAAACATCACAAGATAAAGTCAATGGCAAAATTGCCACACAACCCTAAAAGAAACAACAAATATTTTTCTCATAAAAATGAAGACTTCTGCATTATATTATATTCATGAAGACAACTTTACTACAATTATTTCTCCATTCAAGGATAAAGCGGTTATGTTTTGCACACAAAATTACTCTTGTCAGACAAATCAATGTATTTATTTTTACATTCATTAGATACCCAATATAAAGGTGTGAGTGTGCATACATGTGCTAATTCAAAAGAAGCTTTTATGATGCCATATAAAGATGATTAAAGTCTTCACTTTGTTGCAGGACATGGACTTTGTGAAGTATGTTGTAAATTGCTTCAAAGTATATTATCCCAAATTGCTCTGTAAGTAAAACCATGACCCCAAAAACTTTTCTTTTTTTTTTTCATTCTTCCCATCCCCTTTTTTTATATTGAACTAAAATTGAATTATTGTGTGATTTCAGCCAAGATGATTATTGTGGAGATGCCTTGGATCATGAATGGTGAGAGTCAGCCCCGGCGTCTCAGTGGCATTCTAAACTCGACTTTCTCATCCTAAAACCTACCTGTCACTCTCGCTCTCCCTCATCTAGCCGCATGGAAGATTGTGAAAACGTGGTTGGGTCCGGAGGCCATCAGCAAGCTTAAATTTGCATCTAGATCTGAACTCCAGTCGTACATCGACCCGGAGTACCTACCGCCGCACATGGGTGGAATGGTACGTTGTATTTCCCCCCCTTGTATTAGATTTATTATTTTGTTTAGATGTATATATCATAATGCATTAAATGCTCCATTGACCGTGTGTCTTCAAAACGACTTCAGCTGTTGACACGAGCTCTCTGGGCCCATTGCAGGACCCGTTCAAGTACAGCTACCCTCCCCTCCCCGACGACGACTTCCAGACGCCCATGAGCGACAATGGACCCATCGTCAGCGAGGACGAGAGCGAGAGCAAAGAGATTGAGAGCAAAGAGAGCGTGCTGGATAGCAAAGATGGCCTCGAGTCCAGCTTCAACTCAGAGGTTGCTACCAAACCCAAAAAGGTATTTCTTCTCCCCTTCACCTGCCATTTTAGCGCAGATCATGGCTGATATTAAATAATAATAGTCTATTATTAGCACTAATTGTCATTAACTCATTTACTGCCATTGACAGTTATAAACGTCAAAAAATAATTTTAACTATTTCTATTAGTTTAACATTTTTTTCTACTTTTGTTAATTTTTTTTTATTGTACATTTAGAACATATAAAATTTGTGATTAATCGTGAGTTAACTATTGAAGTAATGCGATTAATTACCATAAAAAAAAAATAATCGGGTGACACCCCTAATTTTTAACAATCATCTAGTCAGGCGATTACAATTTTTAATTATAATTAATCGCATAACTTCACTAGTTAACTCACGATTAATCACAAATTTTATATGTTCTAAATGTACAATAAAAAAAAAATTCTAGGCTTTCATACTCTGGTTAACAAAAGTGTGGAGAAAATGTTAAACTAATAGAAATAGTTCAAATGATTTTTTTACGTTTATAGCCGTCAATGGCAGTGAATGAGTTAACTCATCTCCACACAAGTTATATCAGTACTGTGTGAGGAACTTACACCACGCAGTTACTCTCCACACTTTAATTTATACAGTATGAGAAAACTTTTATGTGCCTTAGGTGATGCTGTTTTGGTTAGCAACAGAGTTTAAATGTATACAATTGTGTCTGTGGACAGACTTAATTTTATAGTAACGGAACATTTTTGTTTCTGACGATAAAAGGAGGTTTCTATTTGAAAGAAGTGTGTGTTGGTTTTTAAGTGATATGATTGACTAATTGGGGCATCTTGTAGATGAGAGAGGAGGCGTTCACCATTTGAGGAAATACAGTGTAGTATGTGGTTGTTCTCACTGTTAATTATTCCAAAGAAGCTGGATAATCTTTATTCTCTAACATATTCAAAGGGTGAGTCCGGGATTACAGCATGTAATCAGATTTTCTCTGCGGAGATGACTTATTATGTAATATTCAGATTTGGAAGCTCCCACTCATGAAGGTCACTTTCAACATCTTTGATTGTATCGATGTCAAAGCTTCTCTCACTATCTCACATCCGTACTTGTACGGGCCAGTCAAGCCTGATGTAATACTGTTTGGCCACCCGCATAACTGGATGTTCACTAAACTTAAATGGTTTTAGAGGGAATACATGTACATCCTCTGTCCACCTCCTCCACATTGTGACCTCACTGTACTTCACCCATGTTGCAGTTTGGACTGCAAATCACCAACCACAACTCTCAGAATCGATTTGGTTTGTCTCGCAAAATAAGCCTGCATGAAATCGATGGCCGGCAGCAAGTTCATCACTATCACACAGCCATTTGATGTTCCATTTGCTCTGGGGTTATTTAATGCGGCTCAGTGTTGAGGGCCACATCAACTTGGGCTTGACCCACATTTTGTACGAGCCTACAAGCACGTCAACTATTTCTGTTGGCCGCCAACATCGCTTGTGGGTAACTGAAACCGTAGCGGCTGAAACATAAAATCCCACAACCTTTGAATTCCAGATAAACAAGTGAAAGCATTGTAATACCATGTTGATCATGCACAACAGATTGAGTTTAGCAAAGAGAGATGTAAAGTAGTCATTAGCTTTATTGAAAAGTATGCTTGTATATGTGCTGGGAAAACTGAACTTTTAAGTTGGCCTTCTTCCTTGCACCAAAAAGAGCTGGATTTCGCAATCAGACAGTTTCCATTAGACTGGGTTACATTTGCATGAAAGTACAGTGAGAGGTTTCAACCAAGCAGTAAATTTCAGTTCATTGGGGTAGATGCCACGGACTTCAGATTTCCGTAAATCATACACTGACGCCGTTTCCGGCCACTGTTGCGACGCACGGGACACGTCCCAACACCCGCGCCTCCAACAAAGCCCCCCCCCCAACCGCACGCTTCCTCTAATGGGGGCGCAAGCGCACATGGCGTCTCAGCTCTCTGAAATGCTTCGAAGAACTGAGACAGACACACTATACACTCGAACCCATCGACCGGAACACGCAACTGAGGGACACAAGGGCAGAACCGCAAACAGTGCAAGTGTGTGACACACGGAAGTCACAAGTCCCGTCTCCTCCGTGGCATATAACCCATATGTCATTCTCATTGTCAAAAGTGGTTGTGGAAGAAGAGA
The DNA here is from genome assembly GCF_051991255.1 of Vanacampus margaritifer. Taxonomy (NCBI): domain Eukaryota; kingdom Metazoa; phylum Chordata; class Actinopteri; order Syngnathiformes; family Syngnathidae; genus Vanacampus; species Vanacampus margaritifer. Next base: position 12,166,235 of record NC_135442.1, read on the forward strand.
CCAAGACACGACCAAGACTGAGGGGAGATGACCAAGTCAACATCAAGGTTAGGACAAAGACCTTGAGGCATTGAGACACAATTAAGACCAACACTTCGAGAGGCTGAGACCAAGTCAAGACCAAGACTTTGCAATGCCAAGTCCGGACCAAGGTTTTCAGTTCTTGAGGAAAAGTTAAGAGAAATCTTAATGTGTTAAGACCAACACTTTGATTGACTTAATGGGCTTCTGATGGAGTTAAAGCCAACATTTTGAGGCATTGAGACGGAGTTAAGACCAAGACTCTGAGGTGCCAAGACCAACTCTAGACCAAAGTTTTGAGGGCCTGAGACAGAGTTGAGAGACATTGAGAGAGGGTTAAGACCAAGACCTTGAGGGCCTAAAACCACGTCAAGACCAATACTTGGCAAGGCCAAGGTTTTGAGGGCTTGAAATTTAAACCAAGACTTTGAAGAATATTGACCAAGCCAAGAGTACTACTTTCAGACGTTACCAGCACTTTGAGAAGACTAAGTCAAAAGCAAGCCTTTGATCAGAAGAGACCAAGACTTTGACTGGTTAAGACAGTCAAGAATAAGACGAAGGCAGTTTGCGACCAGGTCCGGACCAAGAACAGATAAAAGCTTGTAAAGTCTCAAAAATAAATGCAAAAGTCCAGGTTTAAATGGATTCAGGTCCAAGATGAGCCCTACTCTGAACGTGGTCTCCTACCAAAGAACTAATTTCTCATTTCCACCATGTGATTATGTTCAGTTCCGTTCTTCATTGTATGGTGGTAGATCAGGTCAACCCTGATCAAACTGAAGTGAGGTCTCATCTCTGTAAATCGTGTGACGTCACAGAGCATTCAGGCAAGACCGTTTGTCGTTTGCCCGTGGTGCTTTTCCCCTTCCCATTCAAATCATTCATTATAGCACAGAGGAAGTTTTACAATATCCTGTTTCCTCTTGGTGGAAAAGTAAGAAGGAAAAAAACACTCGCCGTGGCCGTCCTATGCTCTCATATAGCAGCCAGTCTGAAAGGGGCTCTCGCCTACCATCTGTTTTTCTTCAAGACGAGATCGCATGGGATCCCGGTGGCAGGCACGGTACTTGATGTCTTGGAAGCTAATTGCCTCTCTCTCTTTTTTGAAACAAGGGCTGGAGGTGGTGATGCAGCAAAGGATCACTGCACCCACATACGGCGTTCACACTGTGGGAGATTTCTGCAGGCTGCCAAGGCAGGTGTGCTCGTGTGGGCTGCATCACTGTCAGCCCTTTTGACTCCGTCTTGGATGCGACATTTCTATATGACCCTCTACATTTCAGAGTTTCACCATTTCAGCAAAGTGACATTTCTGACCTTTTTTCATGACGAGATGAAGGCTACAGGACTTTTTGCCTGTTCATTTTTTTTTTTTGCACTATCACCAAAAGGCACTCATGTCAACACCAACCATCACTCCAATCAAACATTCCACAACATTTCTCCCTCAAATGTCCCATATAAGTACTAAATGAGTTACTGTTTTAAAACAGTAGACCAAGTCAAAAGTGTGGCGCACTAAATTAAACCCAAATGCCTCAGAGGCAAAGCCTCAAAACAAACGCCCTCTGTGCATCGTCCCCAACGCTGATAAGCACTAATCGAGTGGTGACTCCTGCCTTGTTCCCGATCCAAATGCACTGTAGAGGCACATAAGCAGCATTTCACCCGCCCTGATATTTCCTACAACCTTCAAGCATTTCCAGCAATCAACAGTTGCAAATCATCCTCTACATTTGTAATTGTTTTTATTACGATTTTGATTTATTTTCTTTTTAATGAGAGGGAATCAGAATTTGTATTTGTTTTACAAATATAGTAGCAACTATGTAATACTAATGCTAATGTATTTTGATTATCGTCTGTAAATTTCACTAACACAGGAATGTGTTACATTGAATCTACACTTTTTAATTCCTGTTGCAATTTGTCAAGTTTGCACTTTAAAATGATAATGATGAATAAATTGAGTTTTTTCTTAGCAGCTGGTTATCTCGATGTCTTCATTCTTGTGTAAACAATAATTTCAACTTGTTTGAATCACAAACACACACTTCCCCTGTGAGTCACTCACTTTCCCATCACATGCAGAGTCTCTCACCTTTGCTTACCCATTCTAACCACGTGAACGCAATAAAAACTCCCTGACCACCCGTGACCTACCAACCCCACCTCCCATCAGCTTTCTCTTGCAGTTACTTTTTGCAAACATCTTCAAAATTAACATCCTGTCATGATGTTTTTTGGGGGGAGGACGATCTAGGTCAAAGTGCGCGTGTTTTGGTCTTTCCTATTTCAAGTCACAAGTCTTGAGGTTTATCTTAGTTCTGCATTCTTCAATGGATGTGATGTTTGTTGATTATGATTCCCTTAAATGAGAACAAGGGTCAGGGGCCTTCCAGGGTGGGGGCTTCCAAGAAAGTATCAACTGACGCAATGATTGCCTTTTCATTACCCGATATGTCAACCGCATGTGGAAGCCAGGGGTTAAACAATGCTACAAGGTTGTTGCTGCTCTGCGTTTCCTTTTTAATTACGAGTCTTATTTTTTTTTGCAGGTGAATTTCCTGGAAGATAACGAAAAGGGAGAGAGCCGTATCAAAGGAGCCAGGAAGCCTTTGACAACATTCAAAGGCACCTTATTGGACATCAGGTACTCACTGCCCTCAGTCATACAAACAGAATTATTTCTCCCCTAGAATTGCATCCTTGTGTTATTTCACAATTAGTGGCCTCCACACTTAACTAATTGCCAGGTTTGTCATACACTTCAATATGTGGTTGGTATGACCTTCACTATGATGAACAACACCACCGTATGTCCCGGAAGACATTTTGACCAAAACACTGCCAGAAAAGCTGAAATGGCATGTGTGGAAAAACTACTCCATTTCAACACAGACTTTGGTATTGGAAGAAAAATCTGGAGCGACAGACGACTTGTGTAGAAAGCTATTAAGTTGATTTACTGCTGCATTGAGCCATAAAAGATCATAACATATGTTGCTGTTATACTGAACGCAATGAAGCGGGATATTGTCGCAACAGTGAACTTTCACGCTGGCACCGCATCTCGCAATCAGAACATTCAATGCAGTCTGGGATGACGTATTAAATAGTTAGTAAGACAGCCACAATTTCAACAGAACAGTGCCAGACAAATGTGATGGAGGTGCCGTCCAGATTATGTTACAGCTCTGATGCAACCTCAAAAGGTGCAACGGGCTGGCAAAAAAAAAAAAAAAAAAGTACACAAAAGGTTCAAAGCAAAAGGGCTAATGCTTTAAAGGGAAATTCAATCTGAAAATTCTATGCAGCCCCTTTAGTCTAAACACGACATTCTCATTTAATACTGTGTTAGATAGGTAGGTAGGTAGATATGTAGTTTAATAATCCCAATGGGAAATTAAATTATCCAGCTGACACAGTACACTCATAAAAAAAAATAAAAAAATAAAAATACAAGTTAAATCAGTAAAATCCACCCATTTTTGTCCATCTCATTTTGCCACTTGCTATGGACTGAAAATGACATCACAGATGCTGCTTAGGACTCAGCTAACAGCCAATCTCTTGCTCAGCTTCAGAAAACAGGTGATCCGTGATTGGTCATTAACTGAGCCCTTTGCACTATGATGGCAAAATGGTAGTTACTGAAATATTCCACTTATAGCCCACTAGATCTTACAACATAGTTCCAAGTGCATAAAGCAGGAAGAATTTCTCTCATGTTATTCTAGGATAAATCTACACGCACAAAAATCCCGCAGAACTCCTCACTCCAATTTCTACTTCCCGTAGATGCAATTGGCCAGGTGTCCTCAAATTACTAGTGCATCATTTGAGGTGAGCATATATTTGTCGGAGTACGCCGTCAAGGTCTGTTTCCCCGTGCGCGGCCGCTTTGATGTGAGGACTGTGACAGCTCAAGGCTGCGAATCCCGCCAATAAACACGTTGCAATAAGCCTTAAACGCTACAATGTTTCGGAGCCGTATTACTTATTTAATTCAAGGCCGGGGGCTTCCCCGGAGAGAGGAGGGCGGGGATGCTTTGATCGCCTGTTTTGACCAAGTCGCGCTCAACTTTTGAGATTCTTTTTTTTTTAGTACTCTGGGCAAATAACACACAGACATGAAAAAGAAGAAGCACTTCCTCTTCCGCTAAATGCACCAAAGCTGCCTTGACAGAAGTCAGAGGATGTATTTGATTTATTTCCTCCCTGCAGAGTGCAGTAAAGTGTTTTATAGCATTGTGTGTTTATAAGATAATGACCGTGTGGGCGTCTTGTTACAGATTTTCCCAAATGAGCTCTTTCCTGTTTCCATCAGATGAATGGTGTGTAATTCCTGTAAGGGAGTCGACTGTGAAAGCCTGGCGGAGTGAGCTGTTGTATGAATGAGCTCGTGTAACGTGACGGGATATTTGAGACGGCAACATTTTACAAAGCACTTTCACTATATACGCAATGCAGTTTTGCAACTACAATACTAAACGTGCCAGAACCTGTAAGGTGGGACACATTTCATTCCGCAATGACAGTCAAGCTGCTGTACGTCGGCTTTTGGCATTCTCAACTGTCACTCCGCTGGTAAAATTACATTAAAAGCAACAAAATATTCCGAAGTTTAATAACTCAGAGAATAAGGGTGATTGAAAGTTGCACATCACACATTTAGAATTTAGAGGTTTTTTTGTTTTTTTTAAAGCAAATGGCGGCACTGGAGTCTTGCGGCTTTGAATTTGAGTCTGCTTACATCGCGCAACTTCCCTGTTCATCCTGCTCCTCTCACTTTCTCTCAACTTGATGAGGCTTCAAGGCACTTCTTTTGGAGTAATGGTGACAAAGAGCCAAAGAAAAAGCCAAACTGACTCATCTTTGGTGCTGTCTGAACTGAGGTCTCATGAGTTATGCATTGTGTCATTGCACGCGTATGTGTTTTACTTAGCTTGAAAACCAAATGGAAAGCATTCCACTTAGCTTATTTTTTAAAAAAAAAATTGCCCCCCTCCCCCCTAAAAATTGCAGACGCGCTTTGTGCATACTAAAAACAGCTCCCCCCAAGTATTATTTTCACTTACCTTCTTTTGGGATAAGTGTCCCAAAAAAAGATGAAGAAAAAGCTCATCCTTTGATATAATCGCTGAACTGAACACTGGTTGTTGTATGCTGACATCCCATAAAAAAATGATTCCATCCATAATGGCAGTTTCAATTTTGTGCAACAGGACACATTTTTCGCAAAGAAAAAAAAAATACTTGAATTGTTAATTGTATGAGCTCAGTGGTAATTTACATTAAATGTTTTAATGATGTTACTTCTTTGGGGAAAAAAAAAAAAAGACAATGACGAGCCAAAGAAAAGGCAAAAAGTTCATCTATTGATATTTTATGCAACAAAAAAATCCATGTTCTAACTCTAAATTGTATGACCTGAGAAGTGTTGTTTGAGGTTCCTTACATACATCACTATGCAGTCTATAAAAATGCATTAGTGCAGTGCATCCATTTAAATTGAGTCCGAATGAATTCATATTGCTGACTCTACTTGCTGTGTGACCTTTTTCTAACGTGACTATTGCGGTGACTGAGACTGCGCGTTGTTTTTGTGATACTACAATTGGAATGGACGGTGGTGATAATATGGGCTCTCCTTTGTTGTATGTCAGCACGACCTGGATTCAACTCTCTTGAATGAGTCAATTTCCAATCTTTATTTGTATGCCTTTTTCTTACTTTGTTTCCTCATTTTGCAGCCCAGCAGATGAGCTCAGTTTTGGTTGTGGAGATACAGAGAAGAAAAGCCTCATTATCCTGAGCAATGTGACAAAAAACCCATTGGCCTTTAAGGTGAGCGCATCCGTGCAAAAACGGGTTACGGGGAACCCCAGTTTATCATGGAGGATAGGTTTTACATTCGCTCCGCAATAAGTGGAAATCTAACTGTGTACAGTACAACCTATTTCTTTGTACATTTTCCCTCTAGTACAGGCTTTAAACAGATCATATTTAACCCTGGAGAACCCAAGAACTCTTTTCTTCTTTGGAAAATTATGAATTATACATTAAATGACTGCTATAAGTTCACTGAACACCAAAATATATGTTTTTTTCAATTTTAACCCTTTATTCCCTAATTTAGGATTAGGGCAAAATTTGACCCTTTGGGATTTAGGGGTACCATTTCGAAAAATCAGAATAACAAAAAGTGTCAGTAAACTATTTAGAATTTAAGAAAATAATCAATCAAATACACAGCTACATTGAACAATATAATTTATTTGTTTTATTTGTTGCATTTTAGCCATCTTGTCACCACCACTCTGGCTCATGTAAGTGCAATATTCATCCACTAGATGGCCCCATGCAGGGGTCAGAAGTGGCACTCCGGACTTTTGAAGTTTGTATTTTGTTTGAAATTTGTAAAAAACAAACAAAACCAAAAAAAAAGTCTGTTATTTGAGTAGCAGAATTTATAGGGGCCAAATTTGATCCCGTGGGTTCTCCAGGGTAAAAAACACATTGTAAACATATTTTAACACAAAACAGGATTTAAAAAAAAAAAAATTATGTAAATAAACTGTAGTGTGGGACTGGGATGTTTTTTTTCTGTGGGAGTGAAAATCCACTCCTGTGCATTATGTGTACGCTATACTGCCTCCTGGTGGCCAAGTTGCGCATACCAGAAGGAGTATCACAATGCCCATTGACTTATAGTAAAAACATTACTATTTTTATACAGTACAATACTAGATTGCTATTTTTCTTTCTAGCGGGCGCTAACCATTCTCCGTCTGCTTTCATTTCCTTAAGTAGTCACAAAACAGTTCTCGTTCTAATGGATGTTCTTGTACAGGTTCGGACCACCGCACCGGAAAAGTACCGGGTGAAGCCGAGCAGCAGCACCTGTGAACCCGGCGCCTCAATCGAAATAGTTGTGTCTCTGCATGGAGGTACTCTTCCAAGTGTACTGCTTCCAAATGATCTCATCGCTTGCCCTTCTTAAGTGCCCTGCCATTTTTGTTCCGTGAACAAGACTTCCGCTGAAGTGTGGACAACTCCCATCACACCAGACATCATCAACAAACCCTCGTTTTGTTTTGATTGACGGGCCCACAGCGGCAGGAAAAAACATCCTCTGCCTCTTAAGGCCTTCACACTTTAAAAGGTTTGCTTGCATTTTTGCCCAGGGTCTCAGGCGTCCCCCCAGGATCGCTTCTTGGTGATGGCGGCCGAGATGGACAATGTAGGAGCTCAAGAACTGGCGCAGTTCTGGAAAGAAGTGCAAAAAACAAAAATCATGGAGCACAGGTGCTGTTTGTGGTCCTATTTGTTCATGTATTACCCGGTTGTGTCATTTAAGTTTTTTTTCTTTTTCTTTTTTTGGTCGTGCAGGTTGCGCTGCCATGTTGTAGAAAGCATCAAACCAGCAGTGATCCCTCAAAGGGATGGTGGAGATCTAGGAAGCAGCAAGGATATAAACACAGCGGTAATTATTAATATACAGTACAAATATTATATTGGTACACAAGTACTTCTAATAAGTCGCTAAATACGGTAGCTCATTTGGAAGGACTTTGACTTTGAAACCAGAGGGTCACTGTTCAAGTCTTGCTGCAGACATATGTTTATTAGTCCTATTAGTTCTATTAGTCTGCTTCCTGGCTAACGTCAAGGTGCCTTTGAGCAAGGCAACATCCACACCTCACCTCAAGCACTGTTTGTGCTCCCCTTTTACTTTGTGTGTAGTGTAATGTGCAACAATAAATATATAGCTGAGTACAATTTGAATTTTTCCCTTGAGGGATTATAATCAGTAGGTATATTCAATACCATTTTTTCCTCACGCACCGTACTCAGCTGTTGATACCACAAAAAATATATATATTTTAAAGAAAGCTTTAGGTACATAAAAAAAAAAAACAATGACAGAACATTTTAAAGGCAGACCTATTTATCTATATATCAGTATTGTATTTTTCCTTAAAATTGCATGAAAGTAATGACAATTTGCTATTCTTCAAATTTCAAGTTCCTAATCATTTAACAGCCACAGCGATACCTGGTATTGGTACTCGCTCATACCTAAAGATCGATATAATAAATTGTAATTAAATTCAAATTCATAAATTCAAGAAAAATAAATTACATTAATTAAATTAAATATTTTTTATGTAATAATACAGTGTGGGGGTATGTATTCAATAAATAAAAAATAATGTACAATAATTGTGTATCATACAGACAAATAAATAAATAACATTTAAAAAGAAACAAAAATAATAGAATAGAAAAAAAAAGTTTAATCATATAATTTCACCAAGTAAATACAGTTAAATCACAAATGTTGAACACGGTCCATTCAATTAGTTCATTTGCATTTCCATTATTAATTCTTTGCGGGCAAAGTACCATTTGTAACGCTCACACTAAAATAAAAATGAATTCACTACTGTTAATAGTAAAAAAATATATTTTTTAAATAGCCAGTGTTTACTCATCCTTAACTGTAAATGGCAAATGACGGATGGAGCGTCAAGACGCGGTTTCCCACATTGCATTCAGTTCCATTTCCTGTTATGTGCTTATCATAAGAAAAAAAGAAAACAAATCAATCTGTAGTTGTGGAGTTAATACACATAATAATGTACAGGTGATCACTGACTGTCAATCAAAATTCAGCTTTATTATCTTTGCAAAGCCATTATTTACGTTCCATCTCTTACACTGAGCAGCATTAGGTTGGGAGGGTGTACCTAATGTTATGGCTTTTGTGTAGGCACCAAAACGTGACTGTTTGTTTGTATTTTCATAGCATGTTCCACAGATAGGCTACCAAGCTCCGAATGACACCTTAGTAAGTATTGTCTGATTGAAGTCGCTTTCCTGGGAAGAAGCTGCAAGTTCCAGTTTGCCGATTTACCCTATTCACCTTTAGCTTTTAGCTTAGCACGTGGACAAGCGAGACAATGTGACTGACTCCCTCCAAAGATCTCCTTAATTGATTCTACAGATCAATATCGGGGCAAGTGGAGGCCCTGATAAACTCAATTCTAATTGACTTTTTATGCAGGACATGAGTCTTGTTCCTCGGCACAATTTGGCCTTTTTGCTTCTTGGAATGCAAACTGGCATCCAGTCCGCTGCTTTTCCAGTCTGTGCTAAGCTAAATGCTTGCCAACTCTGCGCGCTACCTGCGTGTGACTTCTTTTTATACAGTTTTGGGCTCTTTGGGTCAGACATTGACGCCTTCTGAACTTTATGCAGGAATAATCTCAAAATGCGGTGGAACCTTTCAGGATTTAGTAGCAGTTTTTTTTTCTCCCCAATTCAAAATAATGGGACTGAAAATCATCTTTTCCAGAGTCATGAAAATGTTTTCCCTATTAGAGGTAATGTAAAAGATAACTAACAAGCTCACACTTTTCCCGCCCTGCTACATGCTCATTTGCTTGACGCCCACGTCACTCACCGGAACAGCGTCCCGTTCAGGTTTTTCGAAATCCCGTAAGTCTCGTTTTTCCTCTCCCACCAGCTGATGCGATTGACGGCCTCCAACTGCCGACTGGAGCAGAGCTTGAACATGTGTATGCGGGTCCAGAAGATCCTGGTCTGCTTGGTCCTGATTCTGCTGGTGCTCAACCTGTACTGCATCCGCCTGCTGACGACCCAGCAGCTCTCTTGACCACTGCACGGTGACAAAGAACCCCTCCCCCCTTTCAGAGCCAAATTGAGGGCCGCATTTTACGCTGCCCCTCGACAAAGAACAAAAGACACTTTTTAAAAAATGGCAGCATCTTTTTGACGCTAGAAAATAATATTTATTGGAAAAATATGGTGGAAAGATTTATTTTTGTGATCATATTGTACAATATTTTATATGATACTCTGTGGCAGATATGAAATAAACAAGTAATTTTTGCAAGTCAAACTTGCCCCAAAAAATTATCACTACTAACCTTACTATAAAATACCTTTTACCATACCTTAGCACAGGGGTGTCAAACTCATATTAGCTCAGGGGCCGCATGGAGGAAAATATATTACCAAGTGGGCAGGATCGGTAAAATAATGGTATATAACTTAAAAAAACAAATGCCAAATTTGTGGGTCAGTCCTAAATTATGGAGCTCAACTATAATCGTTATCGTTCCCCAAAAAAATTACACAAATACAAATGGAACGCAACAACACTTTGTATGAGTTCTGGATGTGTTAAATCTACCTGTTTTGCATATATATTGTTCCCAGAATGCATTGTGTGGCGTAGTCATATGTATTTGTGTTAACAGTAATTGAATGTGTCATATTTAACACGTTTATGTCGGTCTATGATGAAAAAAATTTTTTTTTTAACAAATCGTAACTTTAGGTTGTGTGTAAAATAATGACATTCAGGACGTTTCCATGTACAAATTGCATTGCTCATCTGAGGGCTGTTTGTGAAATTACGAATTTATGATTGATTGTGGCCTGCTAATTAATTGGTCCAACATAAAAAAAAAAAGTACTTTCCAAAATTGTCTCTCGGGCCAGATCCGGCCCGCGGGCCGTATGTACGACACCCCTGCCTTAGCACAATCTTATAAACTTTTTATTTATTTTTTTTAAATAGTATTTCTTCACGCATGTGTCTAATTGAAAACACGGTGGAGCCAGAGCCGCAGGAGAGCTGTGGGTCTCCATTGCTTTTAATTAGCCAGCGTCGGCCCACTAAAAATACACAAGCAATTAGTAGCGAGCTCACAGGCGAGGGTGCGCGGTGGCCCCTTGTAGATTATTGACAATCCACCTTATCTGCAACGAGATCCGCGCCAAAGCAATCAGGACGCCACGTGACCAGCAACCATCCCAGTTTAGTTATCAACGTGTGTTGTCCAAACACGCTCCACTGATGAGTGGAATGATTCCCGGCAATAATGAGCACGCTAATGCTGTCGATTACTACGAACTTGTTCGCGGGGGGGGGCCTGCGAGACTGCCTGCTCTAACCTACTTTTGAGTTTGAACACTTGAGATTGTTGGCAACTTTTGCACATGCATAACCTGAAATGAGCACTCTTAAAGCTGCTGGGTTAAAAATAGCCCAATTTTGGTAAAAAATTTGACAGACCCTACTTGGTTCAATTTGGCCCAACTTGGTACCAAAAAAAACCCTTTGTACTAAACAACCCCAAAAAATTGGGTTGTTTGTTGGGTCGTTGCTTTATTTTCTTTTTGTCTTTTTTTTTTCACCAAAGTTGTTATTTATGACACATGTTTGTTGGGTTGGTGCTCTTTTTCTTATCTTTTTTTTTAAATCGGGTTATTTTTGACTAAGCAGTTTTAAGAATGTGTCATTGCTTTAAACATTATAAAAAAAACACTTGGTTGAACAATAACTGAGTTATGACTCAAAAAGGGACCAACTTGGTCAATTTGACTTTTTTTTTTGCGCTGATAATGCTGATGCTGATAATGTTACGTAATGATAGACATTTGTAAAATTATTATATAACGATATTACATGGCAACACTTGAAGCATTGTGACTACAATTTAAAACAAAAATCATCATGAAGATAAACTTTTTTTTTAATCTAGATTATTTAAAAAAAGATATTACACATTTGTTCTCAAACATGTTTCTCATAAAATGAAAGATGTTACCCATAAAATTATAAAATTACAAATATCGTTGTAGATTACTAAAAATCATTACATTTTATTTAACAAAAACAATCTTAACAAAATTGTCATTTACAAATACACTTACTAAAATAAATTTTTAATTTAAAAAAAAACTCGTAATGTGATTTACCCCCCCCCCCCCCCACAAAATAATCCTAATTATTTCTCAAACTGATTCATGTTCCCATCGCATCACATCTTTTCTCATACAATTACTAATTGTTTTTGCTCCCACATTAAAAAAAAAAATAAAATTGGCATAATTACATGGACAAAAATAAAATTGGCAAAATTACAAGCATTCTCAGAAAATTTCCAATCTCATAGTTGCAAATCTGTTATATTACATATTTCTCTCAGAATTTTTTTATTTTTATTTTTTAAAGATTTTTCTCAAAATAAAAATAAAAAAATCGCAGATAACTACCAATCTCATCAATGTTGTCAACATTATTTGTATTTAATTTCACTCTAGTACTCATAACTGATGTCAACAGCCTTGAAGCTGTTTTGATGAGGACTTTCCTATACACGCATTCACGGCCCCATGATTACTCCGCCATCATTAATTCCATGCTGCGTCTCTCCGCTGGCAGAATTAGGACCCGCAAGCCCCTCGATTACATTGATTTTACATCAAATCAAAGCTGCATCAATGTTAGCGTGACCTCCGGCCATTCAGTATGTACTCGTTCAGCCAAATTGGGAGAAAGGATCAATAGAAAATGAATTGAGTGCTGCATTTAAATAGAAGGATGCTCTGGAGTTGGTGAAATGTGGGAGGATGGGATAGTATGTGAAGCCGTTGGAATTTCTTTATAAATGGGTCTTTAAATGTGGTCTGATCTTCAACAAAGTCACAAGAATAAACCAAATGCTTCAACTTTTCATATTTTTTATTGAAAATAGCACAGAACAGAACATGGAGGTAAAAGTTACCCCTTGTCTGGTATGGCCTCCTTTGGCAGCAATTCCCGCAACCAAATGTGTCATATAGTTTCAGATTGGATTTTGGACTACCGGTAGTCCTTCTGACAAAATGATTGCAATACAGAAAGATTCCTAGGATGTGTGCTGTGAAGAGCGCCATAGTACTAGTGTACTAAATATTCTGAATATTCCCACGTGTCAATTTATGAAGTACACAAACTAATTGACCCAACATATTTCTCACTTTGTATTCAATTCAGCTTCTGGACATTTTTGGTCAAGATATTAATTTTGTTGTTCCCCAAGGCACCATCCTGAATCCCCTGTTATTTCTATGTTGTCTGTCTGATAGGTCTACTTCAATGTTTGTGTGTGCATCATGCAGAAGATCATATTTAAAACAAAAAAATGGGGGGGTTAATGTAGCTGTATTTTGCAGAGGTTTACAACTGTACTGTATCATAAATGAGAGCTGTTTGTAATATTTTGGCTACCTTATTTAGCTTCACGGGGCAAAATGCAACTGTAGCGAACTGTCAGTTTTGCAATATTTAAGTAAGATTTATTCTCTCTCATAAATTTCAGATTTTTTTCCCCTCACATTATACCTTTTTTTCATTAAGATTAATTAGGTTTTTATAATATTTAAAATAAAAATTGAGAAATTTTCTCATAAATTCTTTAAAAAAAAAACATTTTTATTACAATTTTGTCATAAAAGTATTCTTGTAATGTTACCACTGTATTCTCACAAAATGTTTACTTTTTTAGAATGTTCAATATAGTTAATTTACTTTGTCCTCATTAGTTATATTTTCTTCTAATAGTAGTAGTAGTAGTATATTTAAATAAATAAATAACTGATATTTTTGTGTAAAATTCAGACTTTATTGCAAGCAAAGCTCACACAGGAAGGCCAGGGCAAAGATTCAAGACAGAACCACCATGCTGCTATTATGACTTTATTCTCAAGGCAATCATATCTACTGTGTGAAGACAATAAAGCAACCAGTTTTTAATCATTTCGGGGTCTGAGAGGTTTTATATAGTAAGATAGTATAAAATAAAAATAATTCAATCAACCTCTCTAATTCTATACATTTTATATCAGAGTGATCCGTTTTAGATGAAAGTACACTTATGGCCTCAATGTTGCTGCCTAAAATGTCAATTCAGCTTGAAAGGCTCACGCAAGCCCTAGTTGGGGAGGCAAAAAAAAAAAAAGAGATATATTTGGAACATCAACAAGCGGAGATGAAAGTGAAGAAGGAAAAAAAAGTGTGCCAGCTCATGAATACAACATGCTGGAGATCAGAATCAACGTTGACCTTCATGTGACTTTGGATTCCCAGTTGAACATCCTTTCAAAGTCAAATTTGCACTCAATGATTATGCAAGCGCTCCCTCTGTTGGCAAAGTAGAGAACTGCTGCAGCCTCCCTTAAATAGGGAAGCTTATTTTAAAAAAGTGTTTATTCCATGTTGTCGTTATTATCCTGCTGAGGGTCTGTACTAGTACACTTGCCGTCCTCACTAGTAAGAAAATTCAGCGATATTTTTTGTACTAGTGCTACTTTAGGCCAACAATTAAACAATATTACTTAAACTGCTGGCTGCACTCGTGCAGCAGAGCATTGTATTCTAATATTAGTAATGTTTAATTGTGTACTAGTAGGCCAAAAGTGGCACTAGTAAATACAGTCATACTACTAGTACTAGCAATACATTGTCTTACTAGTGGTGACAAAGCGATTACTAGTACATGGACCTTAAACTGGATTTCCTGGATAGTGAATAAATGCTCAGGTTTTCCACAAAAGATAGTTTTTGAGTACTGTGGGCAGGTGGAGGTGAATGATGGAGCGCAGCCTGTGTTTGCCTAAAGTGGTCCTGATGTGGAGGCGGCACAGGTGCATCAGCTGCGGGACTCCTGAAGTCGGGCGGGCGGTCCCCCAAGAGTGAGCATAAATTTGCCTTATGCAGTAATAACTCTTACTCACACTGAGGAATTTGTTTTGGAATACCTGCGCTTTGTCTTAGCAGCTTCTCCGCCGCGCTGTCGGGGGCCGCCAGGTCCACGGGCCGTTTGCCTTCCGGGTTCCGCAGGGAGGCGTCGGCCCCGTGCTCCAGCAGAACCGATACCAGCTCGGGACTGGACGCACGGGCGGCAACGTGCAGAGGAGACTCGCCGGACCTAAAAGTGTTTACACTTGCACCTTTGACAGGAGAGAGGTATTTGATTCTTGTGGTTTTGTTTTTTTGTTTTTTAAAGTCAAAAGTGTTTTTTTGTTACTTTTTTATTCATTTTTAAGCCTATTTTTGCTGATCTTGAGAAAAAAAACACTACTGTAGTAGTTAAAAAAGTTTTTTTTTTCATTTTAAACCTAATTTTGCTGATTTTGAGAAAACCCACTTGTTAATTTTTTTTCTAAAATTCCTTTTATAAGTGTTTTTTTTTCATTTTTGAAGCATATTTTTGCTGATCTTTAATAACAACACTAGTTAAAAAAATTCTAAAATTATTATTTATTTATTTTAAAAAGTGGGTTTTTTAAAGCGTTTTTTTACTGATCTTAAGAAACAACAAAAAAAAAATTCTAAAATTAATAAAAAAGTTTTTAAAAGTTTTTTTTGGGGGGGGGATGGTTCATTTTTGAAGCCTATTTTTGCTGATCTTGAGGAAAACCCACTAGTTAATTTTTTTCTCAAATAAAATTTTTTAAAAAGTGTTTTTTCCTGTTTTGTTTTTCGTTTTTTAAGCCTATTTTTGCTGATCTTGAAAAAAAACACTAGTTTATTTTTTTTTTCCAAAAATGAATAAAAAAAATTAAAAGTTGTTTCTTTGGGGTTTCATTTTTTAAAGCCTATATTTGCAGATCTTGAGAAAAAACTATTTAATTTTTTTCTAAAAATTTTTTTTTTTTTTAGTTGTGTTTGTTTTTCCATTTTTTTAAGCCTATTTTTGCTGATCTTGAGAAAAAAACACTACTTTAGGTGTTCCCCACAGCGCTATCACGGGTCCCTTTTTTTTCTAGGTTATTGCTAAAATACATACATAGAGATTATATAAGGCCATAGCTGAGACAATTTCATTTTATTCCACGCTAACGCACCGATGCAATGTCAGCCATAGTTAAGCAATCAGGATGTTTACCGAGTTGAAGCAGTTTCTTCACAGCAGTCAGCTGCTGATTGGAGCAGGCCACATGGAGCGGGGTGCCAGACTGATCCATGTTATGGTCCAAGTCGGCGCCGTGCTGCACGAGGGACTCAATGCATTCTGGGTAACCTGTGTGAAAATGGTCACAATAGCATTTGCAGCACTTCGGACATGTGGTGACGTCTCACCTTTGGCTGCGGCCGCATGCATCGGGGAGCTGGACGCGCTGCTCCCCAGAGGCCTCGCTCCATGTCGAAGGAGCAGCGACACACAGGTCACATGACCCCGGCCGCACGCTTCCGACAGCGCCGTTCGTCCGTCTAGTGTCACACTGTTTACCTGGTTACGCAAAAATACATTCCCTCACATTAAGACTTTAATAGCTAAAAGGATGTTTAACAGAAATTGACCTTTTAATTGTAAAATTAGCTGATAATCACACCCCCCGGCTCTACAAGTGAGTATGCTTACTATGCACTAAACACAAAATTGACTTATGTAAAAAATCAGGAAAATGATGTCATACTGACATTAGCGCCATGTTGTAGCAGCAACTTGGCGCAGGCTGCATGGCCCTGTGTACATGCTCCATGGAGGGGGGAGACCTGGTCCAACGTGCTCAGGTTCACACACGCACCCTGTTCAACGACAACAACACCAGGTGACCTTTCGATGGCATCACTTCCTGCACGCGCTCACCCAGACATGTTGGACAAACTCCTTATGAGTAAAACAACAGCCTGGGGGGAAGGGGAGGGGGGAGCAACAAAGTAATAATATTTTTTACATTACTACTAGTTTCGTAGAATTAAGACTTATTCCTCAAAATATCCCAAGTTTGATTTTACTGTATTTTCATTTTTAAATATAACTTTATTCTCAAATGTTCTTGCAACATTATTTTGATTTTACTGACGTTAAGAAATTGTCATGCAAGCGGAGAGGCCTTTAAAAAAGATCTAAAGACATACTTATTTCAGAAGGCCTTTTAAATTTTATATGTTTTATAATTTGTTGACGGTGATTACAAACCTACACTTTTTAACTCATTCACTGCCATTGACGGCTATAGACGTCAAAAATTAATTTCAACTATTTCTAGTAATTTAAACAAATTTCCACTTTTGTTAACAAGATTATGAAAAACGAGATTTTTTTAATTTTATTTTACATTTAGAACAGATATCAAATGCATGATTAATCGTGAGTTAACAATTGAAGTCATACGATTAATTACAATTAAAAAATGTAATCGATTGATGCGATTTAAAAAAAAAAAAAAAAAGATTATTAAAAATTAGGGGCGTCAGGCGATTACATTTTCTAATCATATTAATTGCATGCATAACTTTACTAGTTAACTCACGATTAATCACAAATGTTATATCTGTTCTAAATGTAATAAAATACCAAAAATTCTAGGTTTTCATACTCTTGTTAACAAATTTTTTTACGTCTATAGCCGTCAATGGCATTGAATGAGTTAACTTGTGTTTTATTTATTTATTTTATTTTTTATTAATTTTGTTTACCTGACACTGTAGCTGTTTTGAAATGAAATGTAAAGTGTATTACAAATACAATTGTATCATTATTATTATTATTATTATTATGCAATAGTCTGGCTAATTTATTTTGTATATGGAAATAAATTATTGCAAAAAAAACATAAAATTACACATTTATTTATAAAATTAATGACTTTTTTAAAATAATTTCTTGAAAAAAAAATTTATTTGTAAAAGTCATCCTTTTCTCATAAAATGACTGCTTTTCTCAAAATTTACCGATTTAAAAAGCATTCCTTATGCTGTATATAGGATTATTTTTTCTGACAATAGGACTATTGTCAGAATATTACCGGGGGGGGGGTTGCACTAAGGAAATAACTTTATTTCTTATTTTTTGATATTACATCTATATTCTTGTCAAAATAGGACAACACTTTCAAAAGTTAGGAAAATAAATGATCAGAAAAAAAATATTCATTTATTGACTTATCAAATAATTAGCTCTTTTCTTGAAAAATGATGTTTTCTCAAAACATTACATCTTTTTTCTAGAACTATCCCCATTTTTTTCCTTGCAATATTACGACACAAAAATGTCCACATTTATTCTCAGTATTTTTTCCCTCCATTAAATTACATCAGTTTTGCAAAAATATCAAGACGTTCTCATGGCATTAGATTTTTTTTTTGTCTTAAAACGTAAAACTTTATTTCTTGCTATGTGACAACATTATTCTCATAATGTATCTCTGACATCCAGCTGAAAGCTATGTCACAATATTATCTGCTGTCCACACTTTTTTTGTTTTTCATTAATACAGTGTGCTGAGACTCGATTACATACAAGTGGACTATTTATCAGCAGCAGCCATTTAGGTCAACATCAGACCTATTCACAACTCATCAGGGTACTTCTGGAGTCAGTTGGCTGCACTGAGAGAAAAGGGGGTGAATGATTTTGCAAGCCCTATTTTTCAGTTATTGGTAGAAAAAAAAAAGTTCAAGCATCTTTTTTTTTTATAATTCCACAAGCCTGTCTCATTTGCTATTTTTGTGTTTTTGTAGTTTTGGTACTTTTCGAATTCAGCAGTTAAACGTGCTCCCCAGTCCCAACAATCATCTACAAAAAAAGTAAAAAATACTCCATGTTATGCAACATGTAGTTGTGCATTACTTGATGACCCCTGTTGATGTTTAAAAAGCTCAGGAGGTTTGAAAGTGACGTATTTGAAAGTTCGGGTCACCTGAGCAATGAGCTTTTGCAATGTCAGCGTGCGTCCATTGGAAGCAGCATCATGAATTGGAGTCCAGTCTGCTTCCACATCTGTGCAGACAACGTTCACATCACATGTTGCAATAAACAAAAGGCAGCTCATGTGTGTCACTCACCACTCATCAGAGGATTGGAGAAGAAAACACAAGGTCGGGTTTGACTCTCTTCATGTCCTGACATTCTTCGTTCGCTCCGCTTTGCCCTGCTGCTCAAAACACGTTTGAAACACATCTGCTGCTCGTTGGG
This sequence comes from Vanacampus margaritifer, assembly GCF_051991255.1. Classification (NCBI taxonomy): domain Eukaryota; kingdom Metazoa; phylum Chordata; class Actinopteri; order Syngnathiformes; family Syngnathidae; genus Vanacampus; species Vanacampus margaritifer. Next base: position 12,185,047 of record NC_135442.1, read on the forward strand.
TTTTGGGCATACAAAAGCGCTGTGATGTCATTTCCTGTTGAGAGCAGCTATTTGCACTCCAGGAAGCGGGTGGCCTCAGTGTTGTGGGTGTGTCTCAGCCAATGGAGGTGCCACAAATACTGTAAGAGGGAGGCCTGTTGGGCAAGTTGGAATATTTGTGTTGATATTTGACTCCCAAGATGTGCAGAAAAAGATGGGAGGAGTCTGGTGGACCTGACTGGAATGTTGGTGGGTGTGGTTTTTTTCCCTCTTTTAAACACCTGGAAGTACAAAAAAAAAAAATGTTAAAGGACTCATGACTCATTTTTTGACAAGACAAAATATGTTGGGATCAAAATCAAAGACAATAAAATGAAGTGTTAACTGCTCAACAAAAACATTCATTATGATGAGAAAAGTTTTTTTTTTTTTTCAGAACAAAGGCTGGTCAAAATATGAGAACAATGTAAACAAAATCGCACTTTAGCAACCATTACAATTTAACACTACATGCAAAATTGATCATTTCCCCAGAATAAAGTCCAGTCCAAGGGAAATTTTGTTACATTCATGCCATCGTTATTTAATGAGAAAAGACAAAACTAAAGAATAAAGTGACTTAAGGTTCAATGCAACAAAAAAGCTAAGTATACATTTCTGACAATAAAATATATTCACAGAGAAAAACAATACTATTTTACTTAGAGAATAAAATAAAAGCAATTTTACATTTTAAAAAAAAACTCCAGATTTTACAGGGGGGGCTGAAAAAAAATCCCAAATTTTGTAAGGATTTTGTATTATGGTGAGAAAACCAGTCAAACGTTTTACTAGAATAAAATTGCACTGTTACAGGAAAATTGTGATTTTATGAAAATACTGCTGCAATAATATGCAGTACAAGAAATGAAAAAAATAAAACTCTTATTTTTTAAATTAAAAACAATTTTACACGAAGAATTACAATACAAAACAATACTTAATTTAAAAAAAAAAAACGGGGGTCCTGAATGGAACCTAGGAACCATTGTCAACAAGTTAACAAAAAAAACATTTAAATTGCAAGGAATTCAATTCCGTAATGTTAATTGATTTTTGTTTTAATTAGCAAGGAATTATGTTAAAATTCTGAAATTTGACTTGAAAGTGGAGCAGAATTTCTTGATACTGTCAACTTGTCATCACATTGGATTTGTGCCTTATGAGTTTATATGGATAGAGGACTGTGGATGCATAATCATTCAACCAATCATGAATTTGGTAATATGCCATTTTTGCCCTTTCAACTACTCCATGGGCTGAAATATATTTTTTTGCAAAGAGAGAGAGATGGCCAGTGTCTGGAACAAGTTGAACTTAACATGAAATGTGTGTAGCGTGTAGCCTATATCCTGACTGTAGTCATGCAGACAGTTCAACTTATCCAAACACAGACTGTGGTGGGGTCCACCGTTGTTCTTATCAAGAGGTCACATGACGCCGGCGCTAATGAGCTGCACAGACAGCCCATTGTGCACGAATACCGTGGATTTAGACTTGACTGCTCTCCAACTTGTAACATGACAAATGCACATTAGTTCACCATCATATGTGTGTGTTGATTTGACTATTGTTGTGTTGTGCTAAGTGCAAAAGTGCACCCAGCATGACTCTCAAAATGAGGTAGCCAGAGTAGCAGGGTAGATTTTTGGGAGGAGGCTTTATCTACCACTTGCAGCGCTGTCCTTTCGTTGTCTCCAAAAAAAACACACTAATGGACTATATTCCACGGAGGAGGCGGGACTTCTGACTTCTGGGTTTCACCCATCAACTTTGTTTCCGTTTCCGGTTTGCGACGTGTGGGCCGCGTTCCAGTACTTGTGCTCCCACCTTTGTTGCTCTCGGTTGCTCGTTCCCGTCGGCGGGTGCGAGGCTGCGAGTGTGTTGTGTCTGTCTCAGTGTCCGAAGCGTTTCAGATAGACGCGATGCCCTGAGCGGGAGCGCGCGGTTGGGGTGCGCAGGGGTGGGGGTGCGAGTGTTGGAACGCGGCCAGCAGTGGCCTGAAACGGCGCTAATGTGTAAAACCCGGAAGTCCGTGGCATTCACCCCATAATTTAGCCTCAAACAAACAAATAACATGGCCTTAGGTGGCTTCCCCCTTTAGAAACAACAAAAAACAAGAGTCAGTTGTGAACTTATGAGTGATTCAATAAAATGACTTAAATATGAAATAAGGGGAGGCATTTGTTTAAAAAAAAATCTTGCATTCAATTGTGCAGGCGTACCTAATGAAGTGTCCTCTAAAGTAGGTGAAAAAGTCACCTCACATCATCCACCCATGTGCTGCTATCATACTTGAAGCGCAGTTGCAGGGGGATTAAACGAAAGCACATGATGTAGCCACCATGTGATCAGTCAAAGAATTGGGCTAAGCGGACTCCCTTTATTTCCTCCCCCTTTTTTCCTGCGTGTCTGTTCGAAGCGAGCCGGGCCGACTGGGTGGCTTGTACGCGCACTCCGTCATGGCGTCCCCGCGGCTGGAGACGTTCTGCTGCTCGAACCGGGACGGCGCCACCGAGCTGGTGGTCACCTTCCAGCCGCTCCTTTTCGGAGTTCTGACGGTATCCAGCGCGGCCGTGAGTGTGCTCTTCACCGTGCTGCAGATCCTGCCCAAGAGGAAAGGCTACAGGAGGCTCGGCCAGTACCCGCTGCCCAGACCCGCGTCCTCATCGCGGATACTCTTCATCATCAGCCTGTGCGACATTTTGGGATGCACAGGTGACGATTTGAGTGCTGCTGGGTACAAATTACGCATGCGCGTCGCGCACTTTTCGGCGTTTTTTTTTTAACCCTTAATTAAAGTGACTTTTCTTTTACTCGTTACTACTTTGGGTTATTTAACCCCTAGGCGTTATTGTGACCATTTGTTGGCTTTTTGTTGGTTCTGACCAAGCCATTTCAAAATAAAATACTGCCCACGGTTTTTAAGTTGATTTGCTTCAAAATCGTTTTTTTCTAATTGATTTTTAATGTTTTAGTTGGAAATGATAGTTGCATACAATTGTTCTGCATCATACAGAAAAGTGTTATTATATTTTGGCTGTAATTAACTGAAGGTAAAAAATAAATAAATAAAAACAAAGTTTGAGGTATGGCATTTATTTGTGTAAATTTACTTTTACAGCATTAGCCTGCCATAAATGTCAGCTTTACAGATGCCATGTCTGCTCTTTAGGCAGCGTAATGTATTGAGACGACGACTGCAGCACATAAGCTTATCGATCCTAGCTAAGGGGAAATAAGATGTGTATTTGAGGTGTGGCTTTTATTGATTCAATCTGTGCCGTTTCCACATCGTCTATTAAAGTAATAGAGGAAATACAATATACACCAATTCTATTAATTCACTATTCGACTGACTTAACATTAATTTGGCTCAGTTCGAGGTTACTTCATAATCTCTTGCTGGTTGGTGAAGTTACATGACCTGCGTGTTACCTCCCCCAGGCATCATTTTGAGGTCTTCTCTGTGGGTGGGCCTCCCCAACACGGTGGAACAGATCTCCGTGGCCAACAGCACCGAAACTTGGCCGGACGTCTTCTGTCTCGGCAGCGCAGTTAAGTCGTCCGCAAAACAAGATGGCAGTTGGTTAAAGACGCTCGCTGACGTTTTTTCCCCCCCAGATGTGGATCCAGTTGTTCTACAGCGCTTCGTTCTGGTGGACGTTTTGTTACGCCGTCGACGTCTTCCTGGTGGTCAAGACGTCTGCAGGAATCAGGTGACGCATGAACTTTTTTTTTTATTCTTTTTTTTAACAATAAATAATTATGCATGTGTGTAGTAGATTTGAAGTTGTGCAAATGCAGTAGCGCTTGATGGTCAGCCGTGTCATCTTTTCCACATCGTCGCGTTTGAGTCCTTTGATGTTGTTGTGGAAAAAAATGGTTGATTTTTCAAACTCAAACGTTTGGAATGTGTAAAAAAAAATAGCACCAGACTTGTCTCGTGTCAGCAGAATGTTTTGATGTTTGAATTAGTCGTGAAATGAAGTTACGGGTCAAACAAAACAAGCCAAAGATAAGCCTACTTGTAGCCCAACAATCCTTAACATATTTATGGGATTCGCTTAATTAGGCTGAGATAATGTGGTTGCACAAGTGTGCACACCCTCTCGTAACTAGATTTTGTTCAGAATTAAGCAATCGCATGGAAGCTCACCTTAAGTGGGAGTCACCACACAACTGCCACTATTTACGAGAGTGCCTCTGATTAACCCCAAATGCAGCTCCGGTTGTTCTGGTAGGCTTTTTATGACAATTTTATAGTTGCATTGTTAAGTACAAAGTGTGAGCTTGGTTGAAGATTGAAGGAGCTTGTTGTTTAAATGACATTTCATTCGTTTCATGTCGTCTCGCTGGTTAGGTTTTCATTTCCATTTTGTCTTCTGTCAACCAATCAGCTCCCTCCAGCCACTTATGTCTTGTCCAGGTGTGTCTTGTCTTTTTTTTTTTCTTCTTTCAGTCTGTCTGGTTGTCAGATCATTTTCAAGATTTTGCTGTGTTGTTTGTTACTTTGTGCCTTGCTTGTTTTATCACTTTGTTAGTTTAGCATTTAAATTTTTCCAACTCCCTTGTTTGACTTTTTGTTTTGTGAAAAAAAAAAATCTGTTTCCCTACATTCGGGTCTACCTTTTGCCACCATCACCACAAAAAACATCAACCTTAACAGTGATCCGTCTTCTTATGTCCGAGCTGCGGTCACGGTGGCAAGAAAAAAGGTTTATGCTACTAAGAACAACATTTAAGTTTAGCTACATTTTGCAAAAACACACTTCAAGTTTCCCAGATGCAAAAATGTTATGGGCCGGTGAAACAAAGGTTGAACTTTAACTCATTCACTGCCATTGACGGCTATAGACGTCAAAAATTCATTTCTATTAGTTAAAAAAAAAATCACTTTTGTTAAGAGTATTAAAACCGAGGGAAACAAATATTGTACATTTAGAACAGATATAGAATTTCAGATTATTCGTGAGTTAACTAGTGAAGTCATGCAATTAATTACAATTAAAAAAATTAATCGCCTGATGCCCCTAATTTTTAATAATCTTTTCTTTTCTTTTTTATCACGTCAGGTGATTAACATTTTTAGTTGTAATTAATCGCATGACTTCAACAGTTAAGTCATGATTAACTACAAATTTTATATCTGTTCAAAATGTACAACACATTTTTTTTCTAGGTTTTTAGATTCTTGTTAACAATGTGGGAATTGTTTTAATTAATTAATAGAAATAGTTCAAATGAATTTTTGACGTCTATAGCCATCAATGGCAGTGAATGAGTTAATATGTATGTTTTAATCATTAAAAAAAAAATAAAGCTTAAAAGCATACCTACGGTGAAACGTGCTGGTAGCATCATGCTTCGGGGGTTCTTTTTCTTCACATGGAACTGGGACCTTAGTCAAGGTGGAGAGAGTTCTGAACAGCTCCACATTAAAGTCAGTGTTGGCGCAAAACTTTCAGGATTCCACTAGAAAGTCTACTAGAACATCTGAAGTTTATTTGGGGTTAATCAGAGGCGCTTTAACAGTGATATGACTGTGTTGACTCCCATTTAACATGAGATTGTGTTGTGATTATTATTTTTTTTATTCTACGAAAAGACTATTTATACATCTATAGTGCAGTATATCGTATGCAGCAGGGGTGCTCAAGTTGGGTCCTCGAGAGCCCCAATCCAGCCTGTTTTCCATGTTTCTCTCCACTAACACACCTGATTCATGGTCAGGATCGTCATCAGGCTTCTGCAAAGCTTGCTGATTAGCCGATCATTAGATTCAGCTGTGCTGCAGGAGGGAAACATGGGAAAACAGGCTGGATAGGGGTTCTCGAGGACCGGACTTGAGCACCCCTGGTGTACAGTATATTCGTGTCTGGTTACCATTTAGATCTTGCATATACAGTACGATATCAAATTTTTCATTCAGTTGCGGCCCATTTGCTTGATGGTTGATCTGTAAACGCAGAATTTGAGAAGAATTTGAGAAGAATTTCAGAAATGGATGGAAGCCCCTTGGCTTTTAATGTTGCATTGACTGAAAGTAATTCTTTGCTTCGTGCGTAGTAGGGAGTCATGCTTGAAGTAGTTAAGAGGAGATTTATTATCAAACCGGGCCCGAGGACAAAGAGCTGCGGTGGTGAGCGCGGTCTCATGACTGGTTCCCTTTCTCCCTCAGCACCATTATCCTGTATCACATGATCACATGGGGTCTGGCCTTGCTGCTGTGTATCGAGGGCGTGGCCATGCTCTACTACCCCTCCATTTCCAAGTAAGACCCTTATCAGCTTTTTCATTCTTTCAAGACATTTAAAAGATTTTAGAGGAAATCATTTTTCGTTGATATGAAGCTCCTTTTGAGCTTTTGTGTTTACGGCGATGCTAAGCTAGCTGTTTGTGCTTTCCATTGCCTCCGATGAGACGGATGCCCCTGCTAAGATGGCCGCCTGCATGAATTCAAATACTCTGAAAATGTCCTGTGATCTTTGTTGAACATGTTTTGTGTGTGTCGTTGATATTTGTTCAGCTGTGAACAAGGCTTCCAGCACGCCATCCCTCACTACGTCACCACGTACGCCCCCATGTTGTTGGTCCTCGTGGCCAATCCCATCTTCTTCAACCGGACCACATCCGCAGGTCAGATTCTTCGGAAATATTTCACTTAAATATACAAAAAGACATCTTCTTCTTCTTCTTCTTTTAGTGACATCGTTGCTAAAAGGACGTCAAGGGATCTACACGGAAAACGAGCGGCGGCTGGCTAACGCCATCAAAATACGCTTCTTTAAAATTATGTTGGTGTTCTTTATTTGGTAGGTTTTTTTAGCCTTCTTCACTTCAGCATGCTGTTATCGTGATGATGCGTTAATGTATGTTTATGTGATAATCATATTGCCGTGACGCACCAGCTGGATTCCCAACATCATTAACGAGGGCCTCCTCTTCTACCTGGAGATGCAGGGGAACATCGACGACAGCAGCCTCAGAAATATCAGAAACGCTGCCCTCATCACGTGGTTTATCATGGTAACATTAAAAGCACACTCGTTCCTCAAATAGTGGCTGTTAACTCATTCACTGCCATTAATTCTTTTTTTTTTTTTTTTTTTTAAAGAAGCTTATTAAAAATTAGGGGTGACAGGCGATTACATTTTTTCATTGTAATTAATCGCATGACTTCACTAGTTAACTCGCGATTAATCACAAATTTTATATCTGTTCTAAATGTACAATTAAAAAAATCCTAGGTTTTCATACTCTTGTTAACAAAAGTGGGAAAAAAAAGCTAAACTAATAGAAATAGTTCAAATGATTTTTTTGACGTATATAGCCGTCAATGGCAGTGAATGATTTAAAGGTGTATTTATTTTTTTATAAGTAACTGTTTCCACAAATACATATCTATCCATCATCTGTACTGCTTCTTTAAATTTCAAGTATCATCGCTACTGCCCGACTGATTAGGATTTTTTTAGACTGAGGCCAATTCTGATTTTTGCCAGAATAAAATTTCAATAGCAGATTAATTGACTGATTAAATAAAAAAAATACATAATGAATAAAATAACTTCTTTTCTGGTCCCTTAATGCTTACAACGATCTATTTAAATTTATTTGGAAAAGGGCCAGTATTTGAGAAACACACAATAGACTTGTATGACAACAATATGAACAATGTGACCAAAAGGGTCTATTTGAGGTGCGGCGTTTATTTATTCAAATAGAAGCGCGGGGGCCCTTATTTGAGGAAATATCCTGTCCATTGACCAAACGTGAAGTCGAGTGTCCTCACTTCGTTGTCGTTTGCATCTCAGGGGATTTTGAACCCCATGCAGGCCTTCCTCAACACGCTGGCCTTCCACGGCTGGACTGGTTTCGACGTGGACCTGAGCCCGCGCGGGCGGAGGGAGCTGGCCTGGGAGTCGGCCTCCACGTCAGTGGCCAACGCGGGGGGGCACAACTCCCTGGTGGGCACGGCCTTGCTCTACCAGAGTCACGTGCAGGAGGCCAAGAAAAACATGAACGGCAACGGGCAGCCGCAGTCCGACGCCATCAGCGTCCTCTCAGAAGGTAATTGGCCTCGTGGCGCCGCCAATAGCTCGCCCATGTATGAGGGCTGGTGATGAGGGATGAATGGACTGCTTATTTTATTTGGTGCAAGATCCTAAAATGTGAGCTTTTATTTATGCAGCACTCTGAACACTGTGATCACGTTTTTTTTAGCAGTACTGTTGCTGCCCCCTGCTGGAGATAATGAGAATAAAGCTTGGAGTACGTGTCATATCCTGTAGAATTGTTTGTTAATCCACGGTTCAGTTCACTTCTCATTCACTAACACCATTAGTAAGGCCGCTACGATACTGACCTTTGAACTACGCCATTTTCTTTAATTAAAATACTATAATTTCTGTGTGATTTAAGAATGAAAAGAAACCACAAAAAAATAGCTGCAGCTAACTGACAAGTGGCGCTATTCTATTGTACTTCTTTACAATATCAACATAAAAAGAATATAAATCTTATTAGTGAGTTCAGGCACCATCTTGATGACCCCTGAACTGGATCATCATTGATTCTGGAGTGGGGTTGACGGTCCCATTATGGTTCAAATGTCATCAAGACCAAATCATTTACAATCATCTGCGCTGTACAACTAAAAATTCCTTTCTCAACCTTGGGAAAGTCCAGTTAGCTTAACGCTAACAAACAATGCAAAATGCCATAGGGGCTAGCAAATAGCATTGGTGTTGTGGTGTTAATTACAACCCTTTAACTTGAGCAATACATTTGATTTAAAAAAATATTTTATTTTTTTACATGAACAGTGGAGCAATACATAGACAGATAATGCAACAATACTTACAGGCATCCATTGAGTTTGTTGTGAATCTCTTCTTTGTGGGTGTCTCTGTTTTTGTATTATACTGCCCCCAGGTGGTCAAGGAACAAATATCAGAATGAGTGAAATGTCCATGGAATTGAAGCAAAAAATGTGGGCAAAAATGTTCTTTACTTTCTATTTAATAATTTCATAGTTATAGAGTGCTTTATAAAAATACATTTTGGATTTTAAAAATGTGTTTCAATTTAAAATAAACCTTCCGTGATGCCTGTCCTGGAACCTTTCTGGCGCATCTCATAGGTAGCAATGAAACCAAAATACAGTGTTTGATAAAAACAATAGCTCTTGCACCACCCTTTGGATCATTGTCCCAAGCTTTTCATTTCCTGTTTTGTTGGGGGGGGGGGGGGGGGGGGGTAGACACAGAGACATACAGCAGCTCAAGATCATTATTAACAATCTAACACAGATGATTCCATTGCGTTCCGGTCCAGCGATGCATGCAAAGTCGATCTACAGTCTGACACTGGAGGATTTTCTCCAGATTGTTACTAACTAACCCCCCCCACACCACCACAATGTCTCCTCTTATTCATCTCTTGCCCCATTGTATTCCTTGTCGCCAAAGTCGTCACTAGGACAGCCAACGTGATGTCCTTCAGTTCCGGAGGAAGACATGTTGAAGCAATTATGCGGGCGCCAATTTAATGACACCAGCACGTGTTGAACTAATTCATCTGATTGATTCAATCCCGTTTCCAAGCAATTTATTTCCCCATGTGAAATCATGGAAGGCGGGCATGGTGAGCTAGACGTTAGCTTGTCGCTAGTGGTTAGCACGTCTGCCTCATAGACGAGATGTTTTAGGTTTGAATTATAGTGTGTGGACTTTCCCCTGGCACTTTAAGTTGTATATAGATATGAATGTGAACCGCGAATGCTTGTTGTGAAACTCAGTCAGTTAGTATAGTAACATTTTAGCTTTAATAGCAACACGTTAGCATGGCATACTGTCTGACCGTGTCACATTTCCTGTTAGCTAACTTCTCCCTAATGACATAAAAAGTGACATACAGTCAAATGTAGCAGAAATGATGCCTGCTAGTGATAATTTGTTATAGCTAATCGGGATAGCGAATAGCGGAAATCCACATATGATTGATGGCCATTGAAATGCAATGGGGAAAAATAGATGTGTTTGTATTTTTTTTTAAACACAGACACACAAACAGAAGAATGTGTATGTGTATTCCACAAAAAAATAAAATAATATACTGTATACACATGCTGGGAATCCTTGAATCGGAATCTGCAAGAGGGGAGTGCCGCAGATTCACTCACTGAAAAGAGGGGTACTGTATTTTTGTTGATAAAATACTACATTTCTGTCAAGTACAGTATGGGTTTAAAACTTTACATTTCTAGCTTGTAAAAAAAAAAGAAAAAAAAAGGACATAGGCTACAGTAAATAAAATCTTAAGATCTCTCAAATGTTGGGGGTGCTTGGATTTACTTTAGGGGTGCTGAATCACCCCCAAAAGTGAGCTACACACGTCTATTGTTTTGTGCACACCTTGTTATTCCAGAAAAAGGCTCATTAAGTGTTAAATTTCTTTGAAGTGTGAGTGATTTTGCAAAAACGAATGATTGACACCTAATAAGTCATGCAAAACATATGGCAAATGTGGCAACAACAAAAAAAAGTGATTTATTTATTTATTTTGTGGTTAGCATTACAAACGTCCCCTTTTAACAGCTATAAGAAGTAAAAAATGACTCCCTTATTTCTTCTTTAGTGACAGTAATTCTTTGCCATTTCTCATCGGAATTGTCATTGGACTTGAACACTCTACTTTGCTTTGCTTATTCTTTTGTTTCTTACAACATACTACATGTATGCAACATTTAGTGTTTTCAACTTGCCTTTTGCCTCACTTTTCCTTGCGGTTCTTTTACTGACACGATCTGCTGTCTTCTTCACTAAAGTCTGTAAGCTTTCAAATTGTCCGCACATGATGATTGATGTATTTCAAATGTATGACCACAAATAAAGACTTATTTTAAAACATCGATTGACACTTACTATGCAAATGTCTCAAGTTATGTGTGGCATTAACCATTTTTACTATTTTGTGTTAAATTTGTGTTCAGTTTTTCTCCCCTATTCGTAGCATAGACGGGAAATATCGTGACATTTTGTGAGCCGGATGCATCGACAATGCATTCAAAGAAAATGTCATGACCTCCCACACTATTTCCCAGTATGCATTCGCAATAGAGGAATAAACACATTTAAAGCAAATAAGTAATACAGTGCCCCCTCCCCTGTTTTGTCTCGCTAGGTTCAGAATCTAGCACAGTTGAAATCCACATATCCAGCGAGCTACCCGACTATGGCGATATAGATGCTGATGAGGAATCCTTGGGGACGTCAGGAAAGCACTAGCCAACGTCACATCGCTCTAAACTACTCTTGCTGGTAAAAAAAAAAATAATAATGACAAAAAAACAGTAGATCTGTTTAGTATCTGTGTCACGACTCATTTTCTAATTCCCTTGTGTGGCCACTAACCGTAACCTTGAGAACATGACAAACATGTTGTTCTCCATGGTGACTCACAGCTAAGAGTTGGAGGGCTTTTATGCTTTTGTAGTTTTTTTTTTTTTTTAGGGACTTGACTGTATTGCCTCCTGCCAATTCCGGTGTTTTTACACTTTTATTCTTATTAAATATCAAACCCATTTAGTACTTGTTCAAGTGGTGACTGAAGTATGTTGTGCAAGAGCACGGTCAAGTTTTAATATATATGAATGAACAATATTCAAAATTTTACAAGAATACAAAATCATAACTAGTAACTATAATATTTACGATATTAAAGTTGTAATGTCATGAGGCCATCTTAAACTATGAACTGTGATACTGTATCACAAAACTACACCCATCTGATTGGCTGGATTGGGCGGTATTTAGCATTCTATACAAAATGGGAGATCGGCTGTAATGTCTTTATTTGCCTGATCAATCAATGACGTCATTGATTGGCTCCACAAAATAAGACATTAGGTGGTGGGCGACTGTAAATAATAATAATAATTATATATATAGTTATTGGCCGAAAAATCCTGATCATGTAAAGGAGTAACAAAAACTATGTGAATGGTGAGATTAAAATAAAGTAAAAATACTTTACCAAAAATGAAAACATACCAGAATAAAAACGTATTTTACATCAATGGTCACAAGAATGGTAAATAAAATATAAGTTACAATATTAGTAAGCTTTAAATTGTTTTGTTTTTTTAAGAAGTTGTTCAGAAGTGTTAATCTTGCAAAAATATATAAATATATAAATAAAGTTGCAATAGTAAGTAAAAAAAATAATCCATGAGATGTGAAGTTCCCGTTAAGTAAAAATAAGTACAGTATCTTCTAAACTAGACAAACCACGCAAGTGTTGTCACACAAAACATACCTGGAATTTTGCAAGAAAAAAAAAAACCTGAGCATTGTGTATAGGGTGGATTTAGTAAATCATCCCCTTAATGGACACATTTCCACTTTAAAATTAGATTAAAAAAAAAAAAACTAGTCAAAGAAATGACAAGTGAACGCACAGGTGTTCTGATATCAAAATAGAGTGATTTATTTGAGACACTAAACGACTTGAATGTTTTGTTTTGAAACAGGTGACCACACCCTGGACCAACCAGGGTGCGCCAGAGAGTAATAGTAGCTTTCACAATGTTTCATCCACATTGGCCACCAAACCCACAGCCCAATTTCTCAGTCTGACACAGACAATAATGGCTCTGAAAAAGTCAGAAAAACGATGGACCACCACCCGTTGACATCCTATTGTGACATCTGACTGAAAAATGTTGAAAAAGGGGGGAGGGGCTTACAGAAAAAAAAGTCTGTCTGCCTTTCACTTCCAGGAACGAAAAAAAAAAAAACATTTGCAGAAGCCACTATGAGGGTAAAAAAAAAAAAGCACTTCACATTGTTTGAGTGCAAATTGATGTAAGGGAAAGGAAGCAGAACAAAAGGGCAGGCAGGGTGTGATTAGTTGAAAATATTACAAGAAAAGTGTTTGAACCACACACAAAAAAAAAATTGGACTGAATTCAGATTTGGATGGTTCAGCAGAATTAGCTCAGGAAAACAAAATGCCCCAAAACAAAAATGTATAAATGCTAACCCGCTTGTGTAACTGAGTTATAATTTGGTGGGTGTGGCTTTGTTAAGCCCATTCGACGCACAACATGAAGACGCAACCGAGCGACCCAAGATGAAGACGATGATGATGATGATGATTCCATCAATTTTGCCGTTTGTGCCTTGACTGGAAAAAGAGGTTTTGAATTAAAAAGCGGGCTCGCTCGTTGCGGCCCGTCAGCAAAGACCGCTCTCGCCATTGGTGAGCCCCTAACGTGACGTCAATAAGGTGGACTGTATATAAACATATATACACAGTATATAAGTCTGTGTATTAATCTAATTTACATATCTTTACATTCTTTACATGTACATCCAAAAAAGGGCAAAAATTCTCTTTGTAAAGCACACTATCACACTTTTTTTTTTGTCCGTGTTGTTTTTTTTTCCAATTACTGAGCAAATTGGGCCGGTTTGGGAGGTTCTTTTCTTGGTGGACTGTCATCCAGGAACAGCACACTACACCTTTTTCGCACTTTCAACTTTCAAGTCCATCTCGGCGGGGGTCTTTAGTCGAGCCCCCCCCCCATCGGAAGCCAGGCTCGGCTGCGGTTGCCGACCCTCGTCGAGTCTCCGCTGAGTTGCTGGGAGGAATTCTACAAGCCTTCTTTCCGTCAGTGGCGTGCGTCTCAGTTAAGTCGTCCTTCCCGCTTCGGGGGGGAGGGAGGAGGGGGGGGGGGCAATGGCAGCGCTTCCTGACGAGATACCTCGTACAGCGCAGGGAGTCGGCGGTAGCTCCCATGTTGTCTTTGCTGGCCTCCATCCGGGCTGGCCGTCAACACGCGCCGACTCTTGACGGCTTGAAGGTGCGCCGACCCCCCCCCCACGCGGGTGGTAGGTCGGTCCTTCCCTTGTCTGTTTTTGAATTGTTGTTGCCGCTGCGAGCTTTGTTTGTATTTAACTCCGCCGACGTGCCACGCCCCCCCTCCAGGAGCAACGAGAGCATTTGCTGATGTCTAAAGAAGGCAGTCTGCTGCACATTCCAACGATTCGCCGGCCAACTCCGCTATTTCCGCAGGTCCAGGACACATACCTGCAGCGGGGAAAAGATTGTTGACTCGTGTAATGTAAATTTCCACATCTTTAACCGTATTGAAAATTTGTGCCTGATATGCAAGCACACATTGATGAAGTACAGCGAGTCATCTGTTTAGGATGGATTTCTGTTTCTATGGTGAGGAGTCAGAACACCTATCACTCACCTAAACAAACACACTAGTCAAGTAACACCCCCCCCCCCCCCATTATAAAAAATCTACACATAATTGGCACCCCAAAAGGTTTGTAACTGCCTACAGATTAGGGCAAAAGAATAAAAATAAAAACTAATAAGAGACACTTGACTCAATGAGCCATTTTCAGCAGTAAAAAGTTTATATTTTTTCCAGAATTAATTTGACTTAAAAAAATTCATGTACAATTAATACTTTCAAAACTAATTTTTCCACTTGCTGTCGACAAGCTGACCAAACCCAGAAAACAGGTGAGCCATGATTGGTCGTTACCTACTTCCTCAGCACTGGTGATGTCATCAACAGTTGACAGCAAGTGGAAAAATAAGTTTTAAAGATATTAATTGTGCATGGAAAATAATAAAGTCATCAAATTCATTCTAGACAAAATATTAACTTTTTACTGCTGAAAATGGCTCAATGAGTCAAGTATCCCTTTAATATTTGCAATTATTGTTTCCCATGTACCGTTTTTTTAACGAACAAAGGCAATAAATTGATGAAAGTGTGGCGTGAACGCCAGTCATATAACAACAATAATGCAAAAATATATGCGGTTTTATTACTTTAATTTTTCATGTTTCATGAACTGATGATATGTAGACATGTGGACTGCACTTTGTTTAGGCCTGAACTTACTAAGACACTATATTAATAAGTAATTAAAATATAAATATATACTTGAAATAAGACAACCAACATGAATTGAATTAAATGCGACAGCATTCTTCTCCATTTTGATGTTAATATAAATGTGATTAAATTGTTCAGCCCTTCTTATAGGCGTTACAAGATGGTGCAAACATTGAGTGAAACTCCTCCACTCACTTCAACACACTTCCTTGGCACCAAGATGCCACCAGATGGCGCCAAAGCAACACTGTTATCGTTTTGGACTGAGCACAAAAACATCAAATTGAATTTTTCAAGACGGAGTGAGTGAAGCAACTCATCTGTTATTTTCACTTCCTCTTGATGGAACGCCCAATACTTTTGTCAATGAACTACATATGTTACTCCACTATCACTTGTAAACAAGTACTGTAGATATTCCGACTGTGTGGGCACTTACTGAGCCGTCTGATGCACTGGCACCAACTTTGTCCCCGGTGCTATTCCAGCACACTTCAAAGATCCCACCTGTACCTCTGTAGCTGTGCACCAAGGCCCCGGTCTGAAAGGACAACAATGAGAGCCAACTCGGAATGAGACAAGGCTTTCTGGTCAGCCTTGAGGAGATGACGGCCGAGGCCGAGACTCACCGTGGTGTTCCAAATGTGCACGCACTTATCGAAGGAGCCGCTGGCCAGGTGCTTGCCGTCCGGGCTGAAGGCCACGCTGTACACGGGCTCCTGGTGCTTGGTCAGCGTGTGGATGCAGACCCCTCGCTCCACGTCCCACAGGCGCACCGTCGAGTCAAACGACGCGCTGCGGGCCAACAATAAATACGTTTTTTTTTTCTTATCTTACTTTCTTATAGCAAAAGTGAAACAAATAAACTCGAAACTATATGGTGCGTTTAACTTTGCTGCTGGTTTACTTGAGATGAGGAAGTTGCATCAGAGTGCTGACAATCACAGTTTTACTTCCTGTGTGAGTTATAAGCTTGTCAGTGCATTCCTTTGGTGTGCACCATCGCGGGTCATCGACAGTTAAAAGCACTGTCACGCGTTGCTTTGAAGACGAATTTGTGTTTGAGCTCTTTCCCACCTGGCGAGCATGATGTTGGAGTTGGGATTGCTCGTGCCGGGCCCGGTCGGACTCCACTTGATGGTGTAGATCTCTTTACTGTGAGCCTGCAGGTCGTGGACGCACGACTCCTGTTTCATACTCCAGATCTGGAACGGGGACAGAGGGAGGAGATGTGAACACCAAGTGCCCTCCCCCGGTCGGGCGTGTGGTTTGTCTTCAAATCACCTTTAAGGTCATGTCGTCTGAGCAGGAGGCGAGGAGCATTCCCGATGGATCCCATTTAATGGCGTTAACTTCATTCTAAAAAAAAAAAAAAAAACATTATTAACATCATTATGGTGGCTCCCCGAGGATGTTATATGAGCAGTCTTACAGTGTGACCCTGGAAGGTCTTGAGCGGCCGGTCGCTGCCAAGGCGACACACGTGGATGCACATGTCGGTGCTGCACGAGGCAAAGGTGGTGTTGTTCTGCCAGTCCACATCCAGAGCCGGAGCTGCGGGACGTCACAATCAACATTATGCTCATTAAAAAGTGCTGCTGGTGTCTTTTCGTGTTGTGCCGCATGCGCGACTGAACACACGTCACCTGAATGGAAGGGGAACTGCTGTTTGGCTTCTCCTGTGTGCGCGTCCCATATGATTGTCGTCTGGGAACAGCAAGTTTAGCATATCAAAATGAAGCAGCAGAAATTGGTGTGGAAAAATTAGGGATGTAACGATATCCAAAGATCACTATTCGATATTATCACAATATTGTGGGGAAGTTGGCGATACAAAAAAAGGTCACAATATTGTTAAAAAAAAAAGAGCTCATACAAAAAACACACAATATTGTGCTTTTGTAGGCTACATTACAAGCAATGAAAAATATTATAAATATTACATATATATATAAAAAATACATATAATACATATATTGAGGCACTTTCTTGCTAATGCAAGCAAACATTGAGTTCCTCCACATATTGACTCTGACAATTAGCGAGGATTTTAAACGTAGAAGGGCCAAAACATGCCTTGTGAAAATTAAACTTTGCCACCAAAGGGTGCTAGAACTGCACAAATGGAATCCAACCCGACTTTTTTAACAGATGTGCTGCTTTTAATATCGTGACATGACGACGACGATATATTGTGACAGTTTTAATATTGCGATATCACGATATTGCTATTGTTATCGTTACATCCCTAGTAAATATGCTCGAACCATTCAGTTGATATTTCACAAGCATGTCTCTGTACTCCTTCAAATAGTGCCCCTAGTGGTCAGACTGAGACACCACATAAACACCTTGGCTGTGTCGGAATGTGCACCCTACTCCCTATATAGTGCTCTACTGAGGGTTTAGGGGACGAGGGTGGACATTCGGACACAGCCCTTGTGTTACAGCAGGTTTCCTACACTTTAAGGCAAGTTAGATTTAAGACTTTGTAAGACTAAAAAAACAAAACAACATAATAATAAAGATGAACTTTCCACTGTCCGATGTTGTCCAAAGTTGCTACTGTACATAAATAATGTGCATTTGCTCTTAAGAGTCTTGACTAAAACCACATCACTGTTTTGTTGGTTCCGCTGTTGGGATTGCGTAATGTTACCACAAGAGGAATTAAGTGGTAAATGGAGTGCACTTATAAAGTACTTTTCGTCTACAATACACTGTATGGTCCTCAAAGCCTTACCATGTAAACGTAAAAAAAAAATAATAATTAGAATTTTAATTTATTTTTTGAGATGTGAAACCATTTACAATAATAAAATCCTACTTATGTGTTTGTTTTTTAAACATTTTTGATATATTGATTTAACACATTTTATGGCCAATTAAGGTCTTGTTTTTAGATTCAATGACTTTTAAGACTTTTTAAAGACCTGCAAAAACCTTATACAGACAGGCTTCATTTAAGTAAAACATGTACTGGACTACGCCATGTTCAAGAAAAAATAGCTGGTGATCATTGAAATAAAACATTTTCATTGCTGATGCAAAATGTGATGCCGTTATCAACTATCAGCAGCATATTCTAATCTGAGTATTTGTTCTTTTGAAAAAAAGAGGTACCGGTGCATCCCTACATAAAACATGCTTATGCTTTAGAACTAGTGAAACCCAATTATCATCATTCAATACCTTATCTACACCAGCACTGAGAATGGAGTTCCCCTTCTTGTTCCACTTGAGTGCAAATATGGGCCCCTTGTGCTGTCCCAAGGTGCTCGCCAGATTTCCTAATGGATGGCAGCAATGTTGTGTTATTTCAGAAACATCATTCCTAATACCACCAGCAACTTAATAGCAGGGTTAATGGCCCAGCAGTAGCGCACACACCGTCCTTCGTCCATATCCTGGCAAAACCGTCATACGAGCCCGTCGCCAGGAGCGTCCCGTCGCTCTGTCGGATGGAAAGATGAAGTGGTTAATACAGAAATCTGTTTAGAAAGAAGAAGAGGATGACAGATGTGTGTGTGTGTGTGTGTAGGAGCAGGAACCTACATTCCAGTCTAGTGAGGTGACGTCTTTGTTGCTGGGGACGTCCTGCCCACCTTCTCGGATACAATGGCGCAGCACCAGCTGGGTGGAGTTGGAGTTGTTGTTCTCGTTGAGGTTCCAGATTCTGGCGGTGGAGTCCCCCGAACTGAACGGAATAACAAAACTGTAAGGGTTCATCATGTAAACCAGCATTTTCCTATCAAGGGGCGTTCTGCAAGTTCCTGCAAGTCAAGTTTAATGCCTTTTAATGCTGTTTTTAATATAAATTTAATAATAATTTAATGCCCACATCACACACACACTTTTTTTTTTAGGGTTGTCATTTGATTACAAATTGCAATCATAATTAATCACATGATTTCCATAACTATTTGCGATAAATTGTAAACTAACCACACATTATATCTGTTCTAAATGCACAATAAAATACAGGGCGTCCTCAATCTACGTTGCACGCGACCTACGTCGTTTCGACTTTACGTCACTCGTGCCTCATCCGTAGTACCTTCTTTTTCATTAATTTCTCACAGTAATCACGCCATTGTAAAGTTATTAGAAATGTCACATCAAATGTTCTTGCAGCTCCAGGCTGTAAGTTTCACACTATTGGTGTAAACAGTGAATACGTGTTATTCATCTGCTACCCCCCCCCCCAAATTCAGGTCAGCTTCGTCACACACACACACATACGCATTGTCACACAAGGGCCTTACAGCTTACCCTGAGGCCAGCAGATCACTGACAGGGTTCCAGGCACAGATGAACACTTCTGACTCGTGACCTCGCAGCACTGTGGCTTTGCTGGCGGGTATCTCAACGTCCACATCCATCTCCATCGGCTCACAATGGTTATCTGAGAACACACGTCAACACATGGAACGTAAAAATACAATTTATTTATTTTTTGGTTAAAGTTCATGCTTTTTAAAACTATATAAATATATATATTATTTGTACCGGCACATCAGCACGGAATTGTCATTTCATGTCGATTTGAAGGATTTAGCCTTAAAACAACCTGAGTTTTAACACAAAGACAGTAAAGCCTCACTTACATCTAAACTTCCTTTGTACCTTGAAATTAAATCCCCTGAGTCCATGTTGACACAAACATCCTCTCTCTCCCTCGCAATCCATCTGATCCACACCTCTCAGGTTTCACTAACACATCATATGCTGCAAAGCGCCAACTATAGCACATTTCTGCGAGGATCTTATTATTCGCCACTCTTGTATTTCTGAAGCAGAGGAACTGGTGAGCCGGTAGATAACGCAGCATCCATCCAAAAATATAGATAAGGAGAGTAACCTCAATCTCCTTTTATCTTAGCGCACGATTGAATGGAAGGTTTTTTGTATACGGTCCATTAAAATAAGGACGAAAGCACGATTAAGTCAAACAACGACATATTTCCAGCAGGCAGCATGGTTGAATTGGCACGGTACACCTGATAAGGATTGTATTTCTGCTGTGTAATCGAGATGGCTGTTAGCTGTGTCAGCTACAGAAATAGCATGACCGCATGTCGCTTGCCAACAGCTTAAAACACAACATCATTTATACATAAGCAACAAAAACGAAAGTGCATTCATCTCCGTAAATCACCATACTTGCACAATTGAGACAGTCATAGCCGTTCTTTGTCAACCAACCAAACTGATGAGTAGAAACACAGCTTTCGGGGGTCTTCAACATACTCATGTTGTGGGTGCCGTTCTCCTCCCCGTTGACGGTGGCATCACCGTTCTTTGGCGCGTTGGACTGGTTGCCAGAGGTGGATGCCGACATGGTGCAGGTGGCCTGTTGCTGGGCCAGCTTGTCGCGGAAGGCCTGCTGCCGCGTCTGCACCACGTCGGGCATCACGGCGTCAATGAGCGAAAGCGACTCGATCGGCCGGCCGTCAAAGACCGTTCCGTCCTGTGAATGAATACCGCAAAGCGTTGTGAGCGAGACTCATTGCATGACTTTCCAGTAGGAAGCTACAGCAAAGATCACCTCACCTCATTGATGCTAATCTCTGCCTCCACATACTGGAGCCCTTTCTGCAGGATGGAGATGAGAGCTGCAGGGGGCACTAGCGTTCCATTGATGTTGGACTGGCTTATGTGGCTCTCGATGCCAAAGGTGAATGCTGAGTGGGAGAAACCTGAAAACAAAATCATATATCAGTCCCGTCCTCCTTCAGACCTAGTTACATAACACATATGACATCTCACAGTCACTGAGAATGTGAATTTCTATGGACCTATTTAGAGCATTTACAGATTTCTTTTGGGCTGCGGTCATGAAGGCTAACAGAGCTTTTTCTTAACATTTGTGTTTGACTACACCAAAGCACACAGATTTTTGTTATGCACGGCATACAAATTTGAAAAGGCACCTCTCACGCCAAGTCACACCAGAGATTAACCTTATTTGGAGAGGTGCTAAAGTGCACTGCAGTCATGTCCTGCTGAGCGAGGCCAACCTCTGAAGGCTAACTGAATCTCGCTGACATGTTCACTTCCTCTTTTGCTTTCATTATAAAACTGTTTACATTACAGACAAACAAGGGGATTTTATTCAGAAGTTATTTTTTTAATGAAAATTTATGCGGCAGATTATTCTTATTATGACAGCTGTGAATCAGCCCACTATGCTCACCACACAACCTAGTTAAGAGTCTAAAGACACCTTTGTTGCTGCAAATGTCATCCCCAATGGACTGATTTGCTAAACTAAACTAAAATTACCCACAGAATCTGCACAAAAAGCTCATAATAAAACACAGTAGCATAGATTTCAATCATCTGCCCAGATTGTATGCAGGACTGAAATGTGTACTGACATTTCAAAACAAATATTTAATAATATGCCTATATCCTATGCATGATTGACACATATACTGACATTTCAAAATGATTTTTTCTTTCAATAAAATCCCCTCCAAAGATATTATGTGATCCAACACAAGTCACATAGCATAAAGCTATACAGTATATTATGTGGGGTGTTAGGATATGAAAGTGATATGCAGATATTTTCAACCCTTTAGGGTTGGTGTCCTCACATTCTACTGTAGGACCTTGATTGTAGGTGTGTATTGCTTTAAAAGGTGGGGCCTGGCCAGGTGAGTGACATGGGTGTCAGTGAATGATTGCAGAGTTGGTTGGCTAAACGGTTTAGCCTAAACCGTTAGTCAGTCTGCGTGGTGAGCAACTCAGTATGTGTTGTGATCATTACCCTGTATTGTTGATCATTGAAAAGCTGTTGAGGTCCACATTACGCCTTATCTTGTTTAATCATTGTGAAATGATCGCAAACTTTGGATATTCTTTAATGGACTCTTTCCTCCTGTATTACGTACTACCTTGGTTGACACAACTACCACCTTTTGTGTTGTTTTTAAAAAGGCAGGCAGCAGTATTGCCATGGATTCGTAATAAATGAAAAGGCTTTAATGCACATGCTGGGCCAGTAGTTGGCGATATCACTTTGCAGCGTGCGTGTAGAGTTTCTCATATCTAAGTAATGCGACTCCACAGTACACAGTGGCGGTGTAGTAAACGCACATGCTACAACCGTGCTATGGTGTGCCCCAGCCTGACGACACTTGAAAGAGAAGATGATAGTGATGTGTTCAAAACTATAGTTTGGCGACCCATTTTAATGTAACGATAGAGACAAAATTACACCATTTTTTTAAAAAATCAGTTCAGTAAAGACAGCATTTTGCAATTGTATCAATCCATGCTTTTCAAGTCCAACCTGATTCTTGGAGGTATCTGTAGACCAAGAAGTTCACTTCGTCACTGGTAATACTCATTTTAGCCCAAAGAAACAGTGGAGGTCTGCTGGAAGGCTCGGCTCACTCCTGGAGAGAGATACAAAAATAGACGCAGGATTAATATTACGTCTCAGCACTCACATCATTGCAGCAACGCATCTCTTTATCTTTTCCACACAAACAGAAAGAATGTCAACGATCTGCCAGATGACCATGTGCAGACATGGTTCATATTTTCTTACCATTGCTGGAATAAACATGCTTGGTTTTCCACACAGAAATCCACGTGATGCACCTCGTGAAGGCAAAAGAGCCGTGATAAGGCGCTAAATACCAGGACTAACACAAGATCGAAAAAATAACTAAAATATTTATATGAAGCAACACACAATTTCTGCTGGATTTCTTGACACCAACGTGGGTCAAGTGGCTGTGGAATTTGACTGTACTATAAGCACACAAGTAGGTTGTGTTTTGTTTTTTTAAAAAGAGAGGGGGACACAAAGTCCATAGCACCCGGAATGAGTCAGGAACACTCAGATTTTTGCTACAAAATAGAGAAATCAAAGCGTATTCACAAAGAGGAATCAATGTTGCATCAGGTATGAGGCATGTATGATTGTCCAACTTGAATTGGCCACTTCAATTCCCCTTTGGTAACATAGCAACAAGAGCGATGGAGCAAAATACAGACAACAGTGTTGTCCCAATTACCAAAGAGCGCACAGCCAGAAGGGGTGAGAGAGTTCCTCAAAAGGAATTATTAACTCTTTCACCTTGCTATAATCTTTGTTATGGGACTTCACCTTAATGTACCACAGCAGAGGTTCTGTAATTAAACTAACATTCTTAATTCATGCAGGCATAATGTGTTTTGTTGCTCCTATCTCCCAGTGGGACAAATTGAGCTACTAAAAGGAAGCAGCTGATTAAAAATGTCCAGCACATTACAAAAGAAGAAAAGCAGAAGAGACTTACAGCATTTGTAAGACGGTATTATCACCACACCTCTCACTTCTCACAGACTCGTCACTTGCTTGAACAAATTAATTCAAAAAGCCAAAATGTCTCTGCTCTCCTCTGCTTTGGAAACAAAAACACTCATGAGCCTTAGCTACTGTGTCCTGATTTGACCATACAACCGATTAGCTTACACTTGAGGGGGTAGCCTCATGAAAGTGCAGTCACAACAACAGCAACAACAACAAACCAAACTGCACACTTAATTCCCAGGAAGCCTGAAGGGGTTTAGTCCCCGCTAGAGATGGAGAAAGGGCATCAGCATCAATCAGACGGGCTCTGATCTGTTACATTACTACCTGGGCCTCCGTAGCTGACAAAAAGCTTGAAGGTTTCTCCACAGTCAAGTGATGAGTAGACTATGAAAGGCTCTCTGCTTAGCTTGTCAGTGTTCTGGTAACACTTGAACTTGCGGAGGAAAAAAAGGACGGAAACAGTCTACAGGGCAAAAAATAAAAAGAGATACAGATCTGTTTCCACCAGTTTAAGAGCAATCCTTTTAAGCGATAGTTAGAAGCTTATAAATCTATCATCAAGCTCTTTCACTGTCCTGTGTGTGGCTCTCTCTCGTTGCTATTTTTAAAATTGGCCAAGAGTAAGGTGTTGCAGGTGTGGGCAAAATGTGACTTTTAGTTAACGGTAATCACCTCATTTGTGGTAAAAATGTTTTTTTTTTTTAAGTGAACGATACACCCAAACCACTGCTCGTGAAACTGCCACCGCCTATAAACGTTATCTTTATGCAAGTAACTCCTCACTCGCGTAGAACTTGTTAACCTTGTTGTCATGGGAACGCTAATGTCTGCCCATACTGGACTCAAGCTCAGTCACACCAAACAACATCAGTGTCATGAGTAAGCATAGGAAGCAAAAGCATTATCTTCACTGTCGTTCAGGTACGTTTCCAACACGCCAACTTGAAGTTGTTGTTTCATGTGTACATGAACATTTGGAAGGGAAATTTTCGATTTATTCTATTGAAATTTTTCTCTACAAAAACATAATGTTAGAAAACCAAAACTATCGCCTTTTAAAATGACCTTTAAAAAATGAAAGAGTTTGATGTAGATGGCACAACGTAAAAAAACATAATTGTACACAAATATTATCCACTTTTGGATTCCTTTTGTCTGTGTCTATGAGGATACTTCTGCTGGATATTTTTTTTTATACTTCAACATACTCGCACACTCATGCTTCCCATTTTTAAATGTCGATCTTTACTAATTCAAATTCAAAACGAAAACATTCAAGTGACACAATTCCTATTTTTTCTTTCCGATTCCGATATGGTCATGGCAGCAATACAAGGAAATCGGATATCCTTAGACCACAATGAAGTGTTAGCCTTTTTCAAATGTGGTTAAAGATGACATATTAATGAATAAACAGACAGACAGGCTAAAAAAAAAGAGCTTGGACCTACAGCAATTCACTTCCATAACAATTTGTCTGAATTAATTCCAATACTTTTGATATATTGTCAAGACCCGCAGGACAGTTATTACAGCATATGATGCACCAAAGAATTGTGCGTACTTTTAAATTGCACAACACCCGTCCCAAAAACGGCAAACAGTTTTATTTTGAAATATATCGGATCTACCTTGTTGCAGACGCCTGACTTCCTGTTCGATTCGTGTAATTTCTTCAGCTTCATGAAAATCCGCTTGCGTAATCCGTAAAAAATAGAAACCTTGCGGAAACTTTACGCAGCTTCGCATCAGATCCGCACTGCATACGCACAGCACTGCAGCTGGTGTGAATTGACGCACAGATTCAAATGCTTTCTATTCCTTGCGGCGTCCGTACGGATGCCGCTCCGCATCCATTCCATTCCAGTCAGTGTGAATTGGGCATAAAACACAGCATCCACACAGGAGATTTCATCAATTTAGTCAAATGCTCATGTCTAGTATTTGTGGTCCAATATGCACACATAATAGCCAATACAGCTGTGAAATAGATAGCGTAAATGACAGGATATCCTGCATATGCAACCCAAAATAAACACATGGCACGCAACTGCCCACCACCAAAAAACATCTCTGGACAAATGTGTGATATGAGGATGCGCTCTTTGCAGTTTTGAGCATAACTGCAATTTCCCATCCCCCCCACTTTCCCTTTGGCTTTATATGAATCATGTACGGAAAGGCGAGGTGTTAAAAATGGCATAACGTTAACATTTATGGAAAATGAGCTGTATGCCAAGACATCTTTTGCAATAAAGCCACTGAAGCCTCAATAATGCTGCATTTATGGCAGTCTAAAAATAGACAATAGGCTATTAGGTAGCTTAAGGTCCAAATTTATGCATTGCTGTACATTATGTAGAGTCAAGCATTCATTTAATTCACATATTTGTCAAAATGAAGGCTTGTATATAACCGTATGACTTCTCAGATTAAACAAAACAGCTCCAAGTGTCACTTAAAATCACTGGAAAATATCAGTCATTTAACGAATGGGATGTTGATTTAAATGTACAAAACAAAAAGCAGCCATCTCCAGCACATGCAGGTCTGTGAAAAGAATGCCGCTGAAAACCAGCATACCAGGGACCCCATTTTCTCCTGAACAGTCACCTCCTGACAGATGTGCAAACAAGACCTGGATACAGCAGCCATTTTCTCTTGAACTGCTCTGCTGAGTAAAACCCGCCTTTGAAGCTTCTGGTTAGGCTGCAGTCTTGAGCGGGGGAGGGGGGAGTTGGCTGGGGAGTGTGGGGGAGGGGAAGCAGAAGCGAGAGAGGAATGGTGGAATGGGGGCAGGGTGATAAATAATGATCCTAAAAAAGGTAATTACAACAACAATTTGTGCACTTCATAGTGTGTTTTTCCCCCCATCTGACATACGGCAGGAAAACACAGGTGGAAACTGATAACACTGAGGACCATTCAATTTATATCCAAAGACCGGAGGATAAACACTGCACTATTTCCGGATCATGAATTTGAAAACAAAAAACAAAACTGGTTTCAGCCACAACTGTCACTGCCAATTTCTGTGGTGTGTTTCCTGATCTGACGTGTGCCTGTCTGTCTCTGAGTCACTCAGCGCCAGCAATGTAGGTCAGCAAATTACCCACCGGTTAACATTCCTTTAAGTCATGACGGATAATGATATTACCTGCTGATGATCAGTTGCAAAGCTACAGACTACAGATCTTTCCCTGGCCGCCCGCCCAGGCGAACCAGTGGCCCTCAAACCTAGAGCTACTTTAAGAAATAGATCACCACACTAACACCGGCATCACAAGCTGCTTGTCAACCAGGTTATAGTGATCCAAAGCCCCATTTTCAGTAGATCTTCTGTAAAACAAAGCTTAGATGAGCCCTTTCTCTTTCAACAAATAACTGAAAATGCTGTTGTTGCGTATGGGAGTGTGTACTTACTGCTCAACGAATGGGGGATGGTGACAAACAACTAGGATCGCTGAAAGGATTCATCACGGAAGGCTCGATCGCATGGGAGCATTTTAGCAGAGTAGCAAACTTCCACTTTGCTTACTGGAGTTGCTTGATAATCACTGCAGAAACCAAACATCAATAGCCTAGTGCTGTTCAAAGACTCCTCGTGAATTCTCTGTATCCCTGATTCAGTGCCATACAGCCCAAAAATACAAAGCCACACAAAGCTCTACAGTACAGTTTAGTTTGCCACATTATAGTTCGTTTTGGTAACCCCTGATCAGGCTTGCGCTTCCATCCGTACGACACTGGTAAGACGGCAAACAAATTGAACATTCTTAGGACTATTTACGTTGAAAAAAAATGCATAGAGCACTCACTGCATGACTACTGATCAGAACTGTAACGCTTGATGGAAACAGGAAAATAAGTATTTTTTTAAACATACGAGAATATTTTAAAGAGGATACAAGCTGGTAGTTCAGTTGATTGCCTGTTGAACATAAAAAGCAAAAAAAAAAAAGATTGTTGATGCGTTGAAAACATGGCTGCTATTCATCAATTCACTCCATACTTGGATCCTGATCTATGGACTACATTCACAAATCAGCACCCCTCTTGGAAGCTGTGTTCCAAACGACCACATTAATGACTTCAAATGTGCCAAGTATCTCACACCCGATTAGCAATGCAAAAGATCATGTGATTCGCTTATGCCGCTGGTCGGAAACAAGCTTGCAAAGAAGCGACAGTAGGACAGATTTGAACATGAGATAGCTTTCTCTGATGAATGATATGCCTGTAAATGAGGATATGGTATGGTCACACAAAAAGAGCCTATGCCGTCACCAATGGGCGAATCCAATTCTGTGGGAAACGCTGGTCTATATGAAAGAACACTGTTTAAATAATAATAACAATAAAAAAATAAAATAAAACATTAACATACAGTGCAGCTCTAGACTAGTTTTGTGTGGTGCAGTGCTATCAAGCAAGGAGCCATTATGGTTGCCTCATTTCAACAGTCGTATTGCAGAGTGCCTAACTTTAAATTGCCTTCAACCTGACTCATGTCGACATTGCTTTTTTTCCTTTAACAAACCAGACTTCAGAGACAAACTTCTGTTGCAGATACATACATCCATAGTATAACGACTCATTTCCATGTCAGACACCTACACCATTTCTCTCACTCAAATGGGGGGGGGCAATGCATAAAAATGTTTTGACATTGAGCAAATGGCCCCGGGGGATTAATCGCCAGCAAGTTCTCAGTTATAGTGCTCTGACTCAGTAGTAGTAGTACCTCAAAAAGGTCGAACACTATACACATTAATTTTTATGACTAATGAGGAGGGTTAATAAAGATGTGTATGGTGCTTACACATCTCATTTTTAAACATTGTTACGCTGGTATAAAAAGAAATCAACCACAAGCATATGACATTTTACCATTCCAAGGCTGGTGTGAGCAGTCACTAGCCAACATTACAGTCTACATTACAACTCAAGTGTGCCTTCTTTTACAATGTCAAACAAATAGGATTCAAACCAAGTCGTAGCTGAAGAATTGCAAAACAAAGGTCCTTTGTTTTCAAGAAGCCAAAAGGGAGGAGAACAAAAACAGGAAGTAGAAAACAAAAACCAAGACAAGTAGCTCAAAAGGTGTGCTCAAAAAATTCATAGTGGTGTATGTCATTGCGGGTCTCTTGACAATACTCGTATTGCTACGGAGGTGTCACAATCAATATTGCACATTTATTCATTCGTTTTGCGGCATGTCTCTGAAAGCTGCTCCTTGCAATGCAGTGTGCACACACTTCCACCAGGCATGGTGTGCTGGTGCTAAGACGGAAACGCTGCTAGCAATAAAAGAAGACAAAATGTTTGCCATCCAGCATAATAAAATATCATTTATATGACTGTTTTCATAAAAATGTATGTCATGTAAGATTTAAAAAAATAAAAATAATCAAGATACGTATCGCCTTGAAGGGCATGTTTCGGGATACATGAGTATCGTGATATGTATCATATCACGACCGCTGTATCACGATATGTATTGCATTGTGAGGTTGTTGTTAAGGCCCAAGTAACAGCGCTAAACAATGCCTAACAAAATACAACAATTTTGGTCAACCACCCACAACAATCTCTGATTGGCATGGCATCGAAACAATCTTTAAAAAAGGTAACTTCCGATAATAACTTCTTTCATTATCACTTTCTGCTCATTTCTGATCTGTTCTATTATTTTCTGAAGAAAAAAAAAAAACACATGCAAAATTAATCGTTTAATTCTGGCTGATATTAAGTCGATTGAGATCCGCGGAGGTCACGCATTATGAGTGATCAATGTCCAAAATGTGTATGACGTTAAGAGCGTAATTTTCCAGAAAATTTGGGTTCAACTCAAAACGACCTTAAGGGTGTTCAACCTTCAAGGTACCAATGTACAAAACTAAGCTTAAACAATATATTGCATGAGTTGTCCAGCTCCCCCATTTCCAACCTTATCCCATCTATTAGTCAAACAGCCTGATATGGATGCTGTTGGGAGTAAGATAAGGGAGGCCCTGCAAGTGTGTACGACAGCGTGGGGGTGGGTGGCAATGAATATATTGTGCGTGTGGTGTGTGTGGGGGAGATTGCGGGACACAGACAGCGCCTCCGTGCAACGCAATACATAATACAATACATCATCTTCCATCTTAATGACAATACAAGCCGAATAGAGCAGATTCTAGCTCAACATGGTAGCCATCACTTGCTTTTTGTACATGGACAAGATAGTAGAGGAAACATAAGGTAGCATCAAATCTAGGCTGCCGTAAGACAATATGACAGTTTCTTTATGTTGTGTAATGTACCAAAGAAGAAGGCGCATCTGTGATACGGCAAGCGTATGTAGAGAACCGACAGTGATGATGCAAACCTCACTACTGACAGGAAGTGAAACCATCACTTTTTCAAAAGGAAATGTTATAAATGGGTCTGTCGCAAGCAAGGTTTTCTCTATATGACGGAAAACATGAGTTCCTTGCAGCCATGTCTTTTAGTACACACATATTCCCAAGTGCAAAGCAAAAAAGAAAAAAACACTGTCCTTGAGGTGGCAAGTCGTCAACACAAAAGCTTGGGCCGGGCAATTATTTTTTTTTTCGGCATCATGAGGGCTGCACAAATAAGCTATAAACACGGCGACACGCACAGCAGTGTGGGCATTACAAATGTTACTATGGCAACCGGAAGATCTCGCTTCTCTGTCAACAGCTGCTCATGCCACCCGAAGCAGCCCCCGCACTCCTCGAGCTTCACTTCCATCGGACATCGAGGTCAAACTGAAATAATCATCTTCATTCAATCATGCCTGGTATTCGTACAGTGCGATGCTAATACTACACCCACATAATCTCACTTTTGGTGCATGCAACAAATGCAGCAGAACTTTCCGATTGCTGCTCGGGGGGTGGGAGAAAATCCTCACATTAATGCACCGATTCCAATGGAATCTTCAAAGAAAATAAGTACGTTATATGATCATTAATGAAGATGGCACATTTAAAAAATGAATTATTTATATCTCAGTACTTTTATACAACAATGGCCTTTTCGTCTTTGTGGACGAAAATAGCAGCGGAAATAATATTGTTTTCAAAAATTATGATTTGGAGATGAGTTTTCATGCTCCAAAAAGCTGTTGTCATGTTAAACAAACACCGATTGGTGTGCACTTCTTTGTGATTAAAAACCGTCTTGAGTATATGTAATGCAATAAGTTTCATATGGAATTTGATGTTTCTATCTGAATTTGACCAGTCAGACGCTAACTAAAATGTGCACCGACATCCAATAGTTGAACATTATCGAGAGGTTATTACAATTAATTAACTAAGAATATATTGAGTTTGCTTATTTTGCTGCATAAAATAATGTAATTATTTAATTAGATAATAAAAATGTAATTTATTTTGGTACATGTTAAATATCCCAATAATATCGTTATATTCGGCAACTATATCGCATGATTTTCCGATATCGTCCAGCCCTATTGTAAAACTTAAGTTACTCCTTGGGTTGAGCGTTTGAGTTTTACCCACTCATAAGACATTTTATCAATTTAATATAGCCTGCTATAAGCTACAGACAGGAATATTGTCAGGTCGCTAAGTATTTGGACAGTTTTACAATTTGGGCTACTTTTCTCCATCTTCCGCATTCAATGAAATTCAAACAAAACCAGGGTGTAGAGGCTAAGTGTTTCTGCCAAAGTCAAGGAGGCTTAAAAGAACAGCTCACTGTTTCAAAGTCAAAGACATTTTGAGATACAGCCCTCTGTTTCATAAGCTCAAATGTAAATAAACAAACATGCATAAAAAAAAAAGTAAATTCGCTGATAAAAAAAAAAGGGAATTCACAAAAGTACGTCTCGACTTAGGAGTTTAAGCGATTGCTCATAACTCAAAACTCATCTCAAATCATCTTGAGCAATTGAAATTAAAGGAAATGCTAATCAACTGTTTCACTCACAGCCTCAGATCAGATCAACAAAATGTTTTAATGTTCGTGGTGAATAAAGAACATATCGCTGTCCTGTGAAAAACACTTGTTTTGCTTTTGTCTTTTTTTAAATATATATTTATATATTTACATTTATGGGATGAAACTGAATGCAGACATCCCAAAAACCTTTTTATTTATTTATGGACATAAGTGTTTTTCACAGGACAGCGATGATATGCCTGTGAGTATTGCCATATTTTCTGTCTACATGCGACACTGCCCTGTTTGTGTTCAAATACCCATTGCTTAAAGGCTTATAACTACTGCAATATTAACGCTAATTGTAATAGCCTCTATGGCATTTTGCATTGTGTTTTAGCATGAAACTAGCTGACTTTCATGAGGTAAAGTTAAGTTTTGTTTTGATTTACAATAAACTTCATCTGGTAGTGGCAATAGAGAGTGTGAAGTACTTGGCCTTTAAAAAAAACTTCACCATCTGTTGTTTTTGTATGGTTACCTGCCACAATCTGGCTCTCTTAACTCAACTTTTTATGTCTCGTACCTCCCAAAACTTGTAAGTGAAGGTACTGCTGTATTTTCCTTCCTTGAAAGGCTGATGATTAAGGGACTCCTCTAGCCATGTTCTCACTTAGTGCTGCAGTTCAACGAGCCACTGCACACTTAAGAAGGTACACTCCAATGTGGCTTGCGTTTCCATTGTGGGGTCGGTTAGACACAAAAATATTGTGACATCACAGCAGCTCAACACAGTGGAACCCGCCAACAAATTCAATCAAAAAAAAAAAAGGCAGTAAACAGAGGACAACAATGGAAGACATCCAACATTTTTGGTTATTTCCTCTTGGCAAGAGGCTATTTATAACATGAAGAAGGCAAGCTCTGTTAGTTGTTTTCTTCCTATTCCATTTCGATTGTCGCACAGAGGTTATTCTCCGTCAACCAATCATCAGACTGCAGCTCGTATCAGAAGCGCTTTGTACGCCAATGAACAGGTGCCAAAAAACAGTATAGATGTGGGGGTTTTTGGCAGCTTATAAAAACATGCTTGGCAAACTGCACTGCTAGGCGCAAACTGAGATCTTGTCTCCACAAAAGGAAAAGCAAGATTTATTTAATTTGTTTCTTGAGGAGGTCGTCTTGGGTTGCTTAGCGTGTACATTTTGAGATTTTGACATTGTTCATCCATACAATGAAGCACTACGCTGCCTACTTTTGCTTAACCAGAGGAGATAGCAAACCCAGGACACTTCAGAATCCATTTTACCACTTTTATCGGTTGTCACGTCGTTACTATAAGGCGAGCAAGTCCGCCTGTTGGCAGCTCGACATACCCATCACACAACACAACGTATACCATGTTTGACAGCTGTTGTGGTATTCTTTAGAACAGTGGTTCTCAGCCGCAGTTCTTGAGTACCCCCTATCCAGCCTGTTTTCCATGTCTCCTACAAGCAACACAGGTGTTTCAAACGGTCAGCTAATCAGCAAGCTCTGCATGAAGCCTGATAACGATCCTCAGCTGTGTTGGCTGGAGAGTCATGGAAAACAGGCTGGATAGGGGTACAGTACTTGAGGACCGGGGCTGAGAACCAGTGCTTTAGAACATTTGCTTTTCCTTCTTTGTACTCATCCCACTATTAGACTAAAACTTCACCTCTGTTGCATCTGAAATTCTGTTACACATCTAGGTAAGCTTGATCAGATTTTTTTTCCTGACATAGACTAATCGACCTTGTCTACAGAGTCTCACTACCACCTTTGCGGTAATATTCACTATGTAGTCATATCAAGGAAGATTGAGTATTTCCGGTGGGTTACACGCCAGAAGCACGGACTTATATACTTGTATTTACTGCATGTGTATACAGGCACAAACTGTGCCGTTTTCGCCGTAGAGACCCAAAATAATGAAAACGCAGTGAAGAAATCAATGTATCCTTTAGCAAGTAGGACGGAGCGGCGCATACAAGTTGTGACTACATAGACCAATTTTCCTTGCGAATTAAATCAGCAAAGAAGAAGAAGAAAAGAACACGCAGAAGAAAATAGCGAGCATGCGCACAGGGAAAAACATTGTCCCAATCATTCGAGAAATTCCGAATGCGTTTATATGAGCAAGAATTCCGGTTATAAAAAGGAGTAACCCAGGGCTCTTATTCGGGTTATTAAAAACCTGAATAAGAGCATATTAATAAAACCAGAATATTGCCAATATTCGTGTTTTAAGAGGGTTATTGCCTGTAAGTGAACGTAGTAACTGACAAAGTCTTTTGACAAAAAATTTCAGTCAACACATTTTCGAACAGTGCATTTTTGGCTGTGGTGCTTCGGTGACCACATTTTTAGTGCATCGCTATAAAGATAATGATGTGCTATATAGTGATCATGTAATTGGTGTTTCCATTGATATCTAATCCCATTCAGTAAAAAAAGTCACTACAAGCAGCTGTTCCCAAAAATAAAATATTCAACTTTCTACAATCACAAACAATTTTCCACAATTATGCCTTCATTTCTTTTTGAACTATGGTTTCATTTGAAAAGAAGAGAAAAAGCAATTATTTTGAGATATGCTCATGGTCATTCTACTCATTTGAATGCAATCGATGATTGGATGTGTGAGGAGGAAAAAATAGGCAGAAAATATACTTTTAGGACAGCCAAGGACAAAAATGAAAATTAGATGTCTACATATTGTCTGGCTTTTAAAAAAAGGGAACATTTTTTGCCTCAGAGACTTTGGTGTAATATTGCAATATCTCCCATTGTTATGCTTGTTTATACAGAAAGCACCAATGGCAACATAATTCCATTCAGTATATTAATTACTACAACATGCTGTAAAGAACTTTGTTAGCTCCGCCTAGGTTGTGTTTGAGCTACCCTTTTCCATTCTATTCTGGGACTCTGTTTTAGGCAAGCATTGATCCAGTATTGTAACCGGTATTGTTACAGCAGTAACGTTCTGTCACCTCTTTGTGGGGCAAGAACATTTTTGGTATGAAGAGGTTTGCGAGATAAGAATCACAGACTATGTGCTACTGAAAAAACAGTGAATGTTACAACTCATACTAAGAGATTATCGAGGCACAATCGCATATGGTAAAGACTGAACTGTAATTGAGTCTAAAATGGAATCAACCAACATTAATCCTCCATGTCACTTTTTAACAGCAGTCTGTCTTCTCTCCCTCTAGAGAAGCAGTTACCAAATATCGCACACGGAGTGATCATCCAAGATCTAAGACGTGTCAAACTCCATGTAGAGGTTATCTGCTGAAAATTATCCGTACTCGTCTCAGTTAAAATATCCTTGCAAAATTACATCTCATTTGGGATCTTATGAAAAAACTAAAGCACAAAACAGTCATGTAAAGGCACTACAAGAATTTATTTAAATTAGTTAGCATTTTTCAATAAGGCATAAGAGAAAATCTCAAGTCATACTGTACATTTTTAAACTGATAACAGAGCCATCTATTTTAGATTTTTTTTTTTATAATGTTCGATATGTCTTTGAGCGAATTGTAGATGATGACACCCTGGATTGTTTTTACCAGGTCGTTGAGTAGCAATCCACGCTACTAGCATCAACTCAACCACGTGAACCACAGGACAAAGACTGATAACTGCACAGTAGGACTGGACAATAAAACTAATTAATTCAATGAATTCATCATTAAAAAAAAAAAGAATCATTGAGAATAAGCTAAATTGTGAAATCAAGGTATCATATAAATGTAACGTTTACGTTAAAACTTATTTAAAATCAGTATATATTATTGTTGTCTTAACATTTTGCACAGGATTTATTTGATCACGCTTTTGGCATTTCAACTTCCAATTGGCCAAATACAAAAGAATTACGACTCGCCAATCAGCTGCCATTGCTGAACTACAAAAGTCTGTGAAGCAGCGAACTAGCCAACCAAAAAGGCCACACAATCTTCCTACATCTGTTCGGGTCCAAAAGTAAGATGAAAATAAGCTGGTTGTGGATGAGAAGAATAGCTGGTTTCAGCTATTTTTTTCTATAGCCAGTTGCCACTAGTCTTAAAATATTCATGCCAGCGGGACCACGTCATTGGCGGTGAGGATCGGGGGTAGTGGTGTCGATTAAAGCTCTATCGTCGTTGCCAAAATGTTATGTCCAATAATACGTGAGCAACAGGTTTGTAATAATGGCAACTTTTTCCATATCACAACACGCACGAACCAATGATGTGTGTTGCAACGGGACTGTTGGTTGTCTTACAAGACATTTTGCCGAGACAACTGAAAATAAACACAGGCATGGCGTCATAACACCTGTGTATGAACTTAGGAAGGGCTATGGCTGTTCTATGTTACAAATGTGTGGGAATATTTTACACACACAAAAGAGCAGCACAGTCACTTGCAAAACATGCAAGTCCATCTACAAATACGATAAAAGCACAAAGGAAATGGGAACAATAAAACAAAGAAAGGCTTAATTTTCCGGAGCCTGACTACGATGTCCCATCTTCAAACACGCTAGGCTGTGGAACATCACCCTTACAAATCAATATTGATTCAGCAAATTCCCCCCACAATTCAGCAAAACCTCAGAATCGATTCGATCAATTCGCCTCCTGGCCAGTGAGGGACGCTTTGCATATTATTCGCGTTGTATGGACAAAATTTGCATTCAACCGAACAACAACATGACAACAAAAAGCAAGCAGCAACAGCTTGAATGAAACGAGTGCCGCCCTTTTACTTTTAAATCTGTTTGGGGTCATTTTGGATTCTCCTGTAAATTTGCCTGCAAACTGCCGCCAAGTCTCTGACCGCGTTCATATGTAAGGGCTTTCGGATGTACAGTGTCGTTGAAAACCAGGGTTTTAAGAAGACGGTAGAGACACCCAACCCTGTAAATGATACAAAAACATGCCCCGGGGTGTATTTAAACAGGGTATGCATATTTTGCGGATTTTCACTTCTTTTTGGTTGTGGGGTGTGGGGGCTTGTCTGGACCGTAACCCCTGGAGTGGAGTGGGGATTACTGTACTCACAAATATTTCCTCATCCTGCATCCAAGCCTTCTCTCCATTAGCGGCAACTCCCCTACATTCTACCACTCCATTCAACTGCTGCATCTCAAGCCATCAACCATGCCAATTTACTTAATAGCTTGCATAACTGTCTTGGCATCTCTGCTTCAGCTCATAACTGGTTAAATTCTTACTTTGCTAATACATATTTAAGTGATTGTTTCAGTAATCATGAGTCAGCTCTCCACCGTGGAGTCCTTTACGGGCCCTGCCCTTGGGCCAGTTCTCTCTGGGACTTTAGTTCAGTCATCGTCATGCAGCTGTTCCCCCAGTGATATAACGTTTAAAAAAAATGTCTTTGTGGCGTGCAAGAACAGCTTTTTACAACACAGACACACACACATTTTAAATAAATTATCTGATTTTGTATTTTGAGAAAGTTAGGGGATAGTGAATTATTTTCATAAACATTTTTGCGAAGTGTATTGCCTTGTTTGTCCACAACCAAAAATTGGATATCTATTTATCCTTTACCATAAATTTCTTTAGACAGTGACAAACGAAACTGGAGTTTTGCCTGTAGGTACAATTCAAACATAACACTGAGAATCGATGTCGTAGGATTATTGGCCAGTGTTACTGTCAAGGTCTAAATCCCAGCATCAACCATCAACCAACCTCTAACGGCTAAGTTAGGGCAGCGTCAGAGTTGGTTAGAAATGCAGGTCCCAGAAATACATCCGGTGGCTTTTCTACAAGACTCAGAATACACTACAAGATCCTGTTGATTACATGTTGGGGGGGAAAAAACACATGCCAAAGCTTTGCCCTAGTTACTGTACACTTCAGATCACTCAATTCGTTCCTAAGCCACAATTTTTCCATATCCTGCATATCGCTTTCTTTTATCATTCCACTGCTTTCTTAAAAGCAATCTGTGCCCACACCTTCATTGTTAACGTCTCAACAATCTGTATTATTTACAATCTACTACTTTTATCGATTTCTTGGCACTGTTTTAATTTGAAAACAAATTAATCACAGTGTCGGTTTTGGCATTGCTTTAGCAGTTACATGACAACTGAACATATTTCTGGGGACAGCAAATGGAAACATTTCAAAATGCGTCACGAAGTGAAAGGTTTTGGACAGTAGTAGTATGAATGTGTGCATGTAAAAGCTGAGAACGGTGCTCTGTGAAAACAAAGAGCCCTGCGCATGAATGTTCGTCTGAGTATGTGCCAGTATGTCACAGATAAAATAATGGCGGCAACTGGCTGCAGCTATTGACGTTTTAGACTCGAATATTCTACCAATTAAACCAATAACTAAATCAAGTAGTCCAATAAAAACTGATTTTGCATTATTAAATAATAATATGCATGTAAGGTGCAGGTATTATTTTTGTCCTCTAAGAGTCATCATTCTCACATTCTTCTCTAGTAGCTGTGACTTTGATTGTGTATGGCTTTAAAAGGCGGCACATGTCCTGGTGAGTGACGTGGGCATCAGCAAATGAGTGTGAGTCAGATAGCTGTTAACTGGGTTGGTCTGCAACTGACTTACTAGATGTGAGTTGTGGCCATAGAAGCTCAGGAATGTTCTTGTTATGTTTGTTTTCTTGCTGTTGCTTCAATAAAGTGATTGCCAGTGCACTAGTGGCTGTGTCTATACTTGACCTCTTTCAGGGGCATTACTGTATGTTTTAACTAGCTATATTAAATTTGATAATTGTTACCTTCTGTTGGCAATCGTAGACATGCTGTTGTGGCACACATTGCACTTATGTTTCTTGTTAAGTGTGAAAGGATCTCAAAACTTTGGACATTCTGTCTTTAACAGACTCTTTCCTCCTGACTCACCACAACTGCACCAATTTATTTTTAAATGGGGTGGTGCGTAAGACTGTGGTAAGATTATTCCACATGGGAAAAACGACCCCTACGAAACTGAGGTAGAGACTTTGCTTTTGAACTTGTTTTGTAATCAAGTTAATTGATTAACCATTGTAGTCGAGTGTTTATGGTGTAATGCTTCACCAGCAAAGTTTACATTAACCAACGCTAAAACATGTCCAGCAGCGATACATAAATTACCAAATCACTTCATTTACATATTACACATAAGCTGTCGAAGGACATGCCAAAGAGTAAAAGTCATGCCGGAACTGTTCTCCAAAGTGTCAACGCCAACAACCCACAAATCATGCTTATTGCGGGCATTGCCTGTTATTCTTTGTGTTGAAAAAAGAGACTTGCCAAAACCACAGAGGACAATCTGTATCATAGCATACACGTAACCTTAAAACAACTCTTCTTTAACAAACTGCACAGTTCATCAACTCCTGTTAGGTGTCGGTAGTCGATAGAGTTTTGATATTTCAAGTAAAATGTGTAATCAAATACATTTTGGCATGCCCTGAAAATGATAGGTAAAACAGTCACTGTTGGGTGGAGTCCTCATTTCTTAACTCTTTTACTGCCAAAGACGTTAAATGACGTTCTGCAAAAACCTACGGAGGAGCGCCAAAGACGTTAAAAGACGTCCACCCATTTTTTTTTTTTTTTGAAACGGGTAGAGGGAACCCTTCCGCATCTGTGGTGAAAGTTTCCAGAAAGTCTGTTTTGCCTAATGACTATTTTTGGCCCCTAGAGGGCAGCGATGACTCTCTTTTGACAAGATTGGGTGGGCGTCAGTAGAAGACGTGAGGCGGGGCTAGAGTGTTGAGGGGACATTGGCTGAAGAAGCCATAATGGCGGCCGCTTGAAAGCAGCTCACGGTCGAGCCGTTTTTTCAAAGACATCGACCAACGATAAAGAGCACATTAATGACGACGATGATCATCATCGATGATGATGATGGTGGTGACTCCGAGGTTGACGCCGAAGTTGGAAGCGCTGACGCGGCGGCTATGTGCCCCGAGTCCAATGCATATTCATCGGAGGAGTGTGTACAGTCTGCTACTTGCTATTTATTCCCCGGAAAAAAAGGCCGTCAAGAAAGTGTAACGTCTGCACGCGAAACGGACAAAGCGAAAGTGAAACTAATCTGTTGTGCGAATCCTGCTCCCTCTCCTTGCACGCAGGAGAGGGTTATAAAAAGAAAAACTGTATTTGTAACATCCACATAATTGTAAGTAGTACCACAGTTGCACACATTTGTAAATAGTTTGTGAAATTGTTTTGTCAAATTGTTACACTGTTGAATGGAAATAAACGTATTTTGCAAACTAAAAACACTTTTTCATTGTTGGTGGTGGTGTATTACAGAAGTAAAGCACTATTTAGGTGTTTGTGGCATCATTCATGGACAAAAAGAAGTGTACAATTCACTAGAGTGCATGAAATAACATTGTTTCACAAAAAGCTCTTTTTCTCCGCTTTTTGTTTCAAAACAGAGAATTTCGGTGAAAGTAACCATTTTCTATTGTTGATTACTGAAGAACGAACAAACTTTGGTAGTATGTGTGTTTCCATAGTCCAAACACAACATTTTCTGAGGACCTTGAAAGATCAGTCAAAATGCTTAAATCGGCTGGCACTGGCGACAACCCGTTTCTGAAAACGTCTGGCAGTCAAAGAGTTAAAAAAACAAAACAAAAAAAACTACTCATCAGGAAATCAAAATTACGCCATCTTGCTTGAGTGCCCAAAAATGGCATTGGTAAAGTTGCTATTATATATTGCTAACATATGCTGTTGTGGACCAACAATAATATAACGCCTTCCATCATCATCATATTGAAATGCTAACTTAATTAACTACAAAAAATGGCAAATTTATTACAATGGCAAGACAAGAAAAAAGGTTTTAATACTTAACAAAGTTCCTTAGTGCTGCTTTAATACTGCAAGAATCCCATGAACTCAAAGAAATGTGGAGTTACAAGATACAACATTTTTTTGACAGTTGAAATGTCCAAGAAAGTAACAAATATGTCTTCAAGCCATTTTCAACATTCTAGTTTGATAAATAATTTTAAACAATAATTGACATGTGGGGACTGACCGACCATTAGTATTGATTTGTGTAAAAATATGAAAATGACCATATTTGGACTTAAGAGGTTTCCACTGGACAGCTCAATATCTACATGATCACCAACTAAAACCTGTTGAGGAAATGTCAAACTTTTAAGGAACATTAGATCAAAAACAGAAGCCAGCATCCAACCTTCTGGATATTCCACAGCAAAGCCTGGATCACTCACTCTCTTCCACCAACCTCAACTACTCCATACGGCAAATTATTATTTGCATTTCATCGACACAGTATCTACTCCAGGTAAAAGACGGACGGTTCAAAGACTATAAACACAGCCACACTAAATCTAAATTAAGCGTAAATAAATAATCATTATAGCCTTCCACTGACCAGTACTTGTAAGGACGTTATTTCAGAGTAACCGCTGAGCCTGCCAGTTGGCGGGAGGCCCATGCGCACTGCATGTCCCTTTTGGAGGGAGAAAAAAGCCCCCCCGCCCCCAATGGCCTATCATAAGTAAATATTGCAACAAAAATATTTGGACAGCTTGATACAGGCATTGCAGCAGCAGAGGGTCATCGCTGGCTTTCTCGGGACTTCCTTGCCCTATTTTTGCACAGGATATATTGCTGTTTTCAACATGGAGTCCTATAAAATGAACCAATGGATTTGCTTCTGTCTCTTAGGTGAATTGGCTCATAGTCTCCCAGCAGATTTGAATGGCTTGGCCAAATGACAAGCGTCTATATTCTATCAGAAGATGTCTTCAGTTTGTTTCTACACTAAAGTATATTGTAATATTTGGTATCATCGCCACACAGCTCAGACTTTGATATAACTGTACAAAATGTAAGGGTCCACAGAAAAAAAACATCCAAACAAAGCAGTTCTAAATCTATGATTTTGGGGAAATGACACAAGCTGAAGACACTACGCCAACATTAACATGAACAACCCATCTATCCCTCAATGAAGGGCATTAATGACATTCAATGTACACACTAACACAATTGGTGAATGGGAACATTAGAGTAGTGGCAAGTTGGTCGTAAAACACTATTGTTCTTTTAACGGCTGGCACTAAAACAGTTTCTTAAAATGACCGCAATTGAGGGTTCATGGCAAATGCTCAACTTTGGTGAGAAAGCTGGTGAACACGATGGCAAAGTAGGACAGTGGTTTGGCTAAACTGGATTCACACGGAGTACGTTTACATGCAGCCAATAATTTCAAAACCTAAATATTGGCAATATTTCAGGGGAAAACGCGCAAAACCCCAATTATGCTCTTATGCGGGTTTTTTAAAACCCCTTTTGTAACCGGAGCATTTGTTCATACAAACACATTCAGAGTAACTCGATTGAACGGGGGCATCTGCACATGCTCGATTTGCAAGAAATCTTTGTCTTCGGAGTACAGGAACGACTTGTATGCGCAGCGCCATCCCACCCGCTAAACAAGCATCATTTGAATATATTGCTTTCTCTGGAGCATTTTCATTTTATTTTCTGTCTTTATGGCAAAAATGCCACAGATGATGCAACAAAGAACCACACTTTTGGAGCGAGGAGGAAAGGCTACTTCATTTGGCGTGATGAGTGACATAAATATGTCTTTTATTGGACATAGAGAGTTAAAAGCGGAAATGACGTCTATTTGCGGAAGTGACATCTCTTTGCGCAATGACGTCCGCGTGTCGCGCTTTTGAACGAGGTATTCCAATTGTGCACAATGACCATGTATACGGGAGTTATTCTGTCCGCTCAAGCATGTAGACGGGTGTTGTTTCAGAAACCGGAATTTTGACCTTTACCCAATTATTGACTGCATGTAAACACGATTTCCCTTCGAATTGATTCAATGTTTTTTGGGGGCTTGGGTGAGATTGGTAGTAGAAAGAAGGCTTGGGTTAGATGGACTATATCAACTGTTTGTGACTATTTTACTGCTAACATGGTTGCAAGGCCCAATCAGACTTATCCATTACATTTAAATCATTTGCCTTCATTATGTGATATTGCTTACCATGTATTGACTGAGCCTCAGAATGTACTGACTGCTTCTGCACATACTTGATCTCATAAATATGAAATGCAGATTATAATAAGCTCAGTTTTACGTTAAATAAGAGGATTTGTATGGCTCCAGTGAGACGTATTGGTCCGATTAAGGGTTCATACGTAGAATGTGTTTGTTTATTTATTTTAACTGGAACCACTGGTGCCTTTACACCCAGTCATTTGGGAGGAGTAACATTAGATGTATGTACAGTAACATGAACAGTTTCTTGAAAACCGAGAAGCAACCTATAGTACAGTTGAATGGCATTCCCCTCCCCCACTCAACTGTCTCCCAAGTCTGCATCGCAATATAAATATTTACTATACTTCAAAATTATAGGACAACAAAGAAAGCAGCAGTTGGCTAGTAAAAAGAAGGTGTAGAGTTGTTAATTTTAAGATAATTACTTATTCTTGTCAGTTGACCAAAAAGTGTTATAAACTTGTTTTTGTGCTTTAAGGGAGGATCAGAAACATGTGTAAATATCCCCACGGGTAAACAGTTATAAACATGGAGAAACACGGGGCTAATGAAGATGGAAAATTAGGGGAATTAAAGGGGGACAGGCAGGAATTTCAACACACGTGTGGAGTCAATGGGGATATGAGCCGGTAGCCCCCCCCCCTTCTCACACACATACACGTTCAGCGCCATAAGCACCCGTTTCTTCCTCACAACAACAATAAACGTGACCCCACGTTATAGTTTGTATTTTATTTTAAATAGCAACTTGAAAGCCTACCTTTCGATATTACGAGAGTGAACTCGTGGTGTCCACCGCCGCCGCCGCCTCTTCCTCTTCCACAAGGAGATTCTCCAACTTCAACAAGCTAGCGACGACTTTCCTCCCATTTTACTCAGCGTCATATTTCAAATTCCGACCGCTGGTGTATTTTTTTTTTCGGGGTGGGGGGGATGGGGGGCAAATCGGCTACGTCCCCGGTGGTGGGGGGGAGGGGGGCGTAAAGAAAAAATAATAATAAAAGCCGAGTTAGCGTGTCGCCACTGCGGGCTACTACGGAGGAGTTCGCCGTTCACTGAGGACAGGGGGGAGGGGGGGACTCGAAAAGAGACAGCAGCAAGCAGGCGCTCAACGCCAGTGGTAGAGAGACCTTCGAATACAACAAGAGAGGGAGCGAGAGCGAGAGATGTTGGGGGATGGGAGCTTGCTTCTAACTGACCTTAAACCTGAATATTGAACGTGCATATACGGAGCCAATAGGCTAATTAATTACGTCTGTCTGCCATTTTACACCTCTTATCTCTCACAGCGGCCATTTTTGGCCGTCTTGTGTTTTTTTTTATGAAACAAGCCTCAAGCTTTCAATGCGGCTGCTTACTTCGCCACAAAGACACTCGTGCGTACGTGGGCTCGAAACGGCATTCGCATTTACTGCTCCACACACGCAAAATAGACCAAAGTGTTAAATGTCGCCGTGTAAATTTGGGGTTGAGTGTAATGCTACAGTGTCACGGGCTATACAGTACAAGCGAGCATGTTACCAGGCCGCGAGGCGAAGTTCCCCTCCCCCCATGCGCGCGGCTCCTCTTTTTCGCCTGCCTGGTCAACCCGGCGCTTGATTAATTCTCCTTTCGCCTTGCCCAGTCATTCAGATTTGGAAAGTAAATAACAAGTTGACATCATTACGGCTCTACACTAGTGTGACACATTCCTTTGGTTACCGTAATTACGACAATACGGGCGCAACAAGATCGCCACATTTGCATTGTATGTCGCATCGAGAAGTCTTGTTTTTCTTGCCATTGCCCATATCATATCAAAATGGCTGCTGTATAAATATAAGCTGTAAATACAGTGGTGCCTTGAAAGACGAGAACCTTATACGTTTTTCAAGATATGAACCACTGTTAGGACAATTTTAAGGTTTTGCTTGGTCCACGAGCGATAATTTGAGACGAATGCAGTTTGGCAGATAGTGAATAACACTTTCAAACTAAACGTAAAATAAAGTGTTAACTTAATACTAAAATTTTAATTGTCCTTTCATCAGTAGCTATTGCCCGATTTCTGTAGTTGTCCATTAAAAAGCATATTGATTATTTTCGTTTTGAATGAAAAAATAACATTAGCAGATGTCTGCTTTTTACTTTGAAAAACAATTATCAACATTTTGTCTGTTTTCTGACGTGTAACGGAATCTGAATCATCATTCATTTCTCAATCAATTTGAAATATG
This sequence comes from Vanacampus margaritifer, assembly GCF_051991255.1. Taxonomy (NCBI): domain Eukaryota; kingdom Metazoa; phylum Chordata; class Actinopteri; order Syngnathiformes; family Syngnathidae; genus Vanacampus; species Vanacampus margaritifer. The sequence goes on from NC_135442.1 coordinate 12,229,531, forward strand.
GTCCTGTTTGTGAAGGCCCAACGCTCATTTTACAACAACAAATGCTAATAAAGTGTGATGGCATTGCTATTTCATAACATATTACAACTCATTCTAAGGACAATATACACGCCAGTTTTGAGGCAGATGAGTTATTTTTCCTAGCCCATGCTTCAGTCCAATAGCATGGATTTTTTTATCCACAGATCTATTTATAGTCATTCTACAACAAATGCTCAATGCTAATGTTTTAATACCACATGACATAATTGTAATTCCCTCGAAGGATGAGCAGCTCGAATGGAATGAGATGGGGGTTGTCAGACATGATATTTTGACCACCAGTTCGCAATGGTTTCTCCTACTTTGTGGTTAATGTGTGTGACATTGGACATTCCAACTTCAAAATGGCTGCTGTGAGTACAGACAAAACACTTGTCTTACATCTTATGTAATGATGTCGTTTGTTGATGAATCCTATCCAGCGATTTATTTAATTCAATGAAGATTGTCTTGTGGTTACTGATTCTCTGGTTAATTGTAGTACTTTGGCAATAAAGTTGTTTCTTGTCCACGCTCCAAACTGCAAGGGGCCTGGCAGTGTGCTTTGGAGGACATGTACTTCTATCTTCTCAAAAAGCAGAGATCAACTTCAGTTTCTTAATCCTACGGGGATTGTCATCTTAGTCTGGAATGTTGTCACATGACAAAACTGGGTGGGGGGGGGGACATTATGTCAACTTGAGTGGGAGTGGAACACATTACAGCTCTTCTCTATTGTTTGCACTAAGCCACAGGCAGTTCTGCAACCAACAGCACTATACAAAATATGAGATGGCAACCATGGTGACAATGCCACCTAAGACCTACAATAATTCCGCCTGGCATTCACTCAAGGGCCTTTTGGTGTCACACACGCTTAAAACGGAAATGCACACACACGTTTTAGCACTCTGTGACCTCCTGTTTCCAGAATACAAGCGTACTGATGTCTGCTGAAGAGTTACACCCTGTATTTTTCCATTAAGTGGAGCAAAAATATTCACTAAATATAGTAAATAGATGAGTTTGGTGGCCACCAGCAATGGGGGAAATAGAAATTAAAAACAGCCACCTCATTAGGTATATTTATAGGCTCTATGAAATGATTTTCTGAAAGGTCCAGTCCGTGTATTTATAAATTAAATTGAATATATATTTTTTAATTAAATTGATTAAATTGGGGGGGTCGACAATATTTTTTTGTTTCATTCTCATTACAATAAATAAGTCATAGTTATTTAAATTTAAAGCACTTACATAAACCATAGCAGACATCCTCTTAGCACCGCGCTGCACTTGATGTGACAATTTTATTATTATTATCATTATTTAAATATTCACATTCTGCTGTGCTTTGACCTCTGGAAAATGCCAATTTTCCTAAAGTAAATGAATCATTTGCTTGACATTTTACATCATCATTTTGTTTTGACACTCGCTTTATGAAACGATCAAACTTTTATTACTTCACTTGCATGCATGACTGCTCCAAATCGACACATTTGCTAGAGAATCAGCCTAGACGCACCTCCCCCATCCGACAAACATGTGGCGTGCGCCTCTATTAGGTGGCTTACGGTTGGAGCACTTCCTGCCAGAGTCTGGGGCTGACCTCTTAACAAAGAACAGGTTCAATGTGCCTCCCCTCCCCCACCGAGGGGAAGCTGATGAAGGTCACATGACCTCTCTAGACAGCACTGAGGAGCAATGGTGATATGTAAGGGTGGGGGAAGGGAGGTGCTTGGCAGTTATGGAGCTATTAGGCCAGGAAGGCGTGGGGGGAGATGGGGAAAATCCAGTGTGGGGATATCTGTTCCTCATTGCGTCCATTGACATTGGGTTGGGTTGCCTCTATTTCGAGTGCAATGAGAGTGGGCCTGTACGACATTCAGTGTGTGTGTGCGTGTACGACAGTCATTGGAGAATGAGCAGAGAGTGAGCTTTGTGTACACAATGTACGACAGTTCCCCTCCCCCCGCTGCTCCCATCTCCAGCGGCTAGACATGGTTTCTGTGGCGCACTGTTATGTCATAGCGCACACGCGCTCGTTTTCCACACAAAGCCAAGCCGAGTGCGGGGAAAAAATAGCCGGATGATTTTACAATAGCAAAGGAAGAAGAAAGGTTTGTGGCAAACAAGCGCACTTCTTACATAACGAGCTGTTTTGAAGGGAGCTCATTTGCATTGTTTTGTTCAAGTATAAGGAATGTACGGCTCGTGGGCCTTATGTGGCCCGAAAGAGAGCGCTTGATGGACGTTGTAAATTCAAATGAACTAAGCCTCTGTGCCTATCTATTGGCACGCAAAAGGTGATTTTTAATGGGACTCAATAGAGTAGAGAAACTATCATTTTTAAGAGCTAAATTTATTCTTGGTTGTTAGGTCATTATAATTGTTGGTGGGGAGGGGTCGTTTGTAGTTTTATTTTTTTATTATTATTTTTTTGCTATTGGAGGCAGCTATTCATAATATCCCACAAATAGCATAGATTAGTAACAGCACTATTCCATGAAAGTTAAAGTTATGTCGCCACTGTAGAAACAGACCACCATTGTAAACTGACCTGATAAAATCTTGTGCCCAAATCCTTTTTTTGGACAGCACACAAAAAATGTCAAAAATAAGTCAATAATGGCCCTGTCAAACCAAAATGGCAGACTTCCTGTTCTGTTCTTCTAGGCATGAATTCTTGAGGCTTTTTTTTTTTTTTTGTGGATTTACACATGATAACCATGTCTATCAGATTTCATGTTATTACGTGAAACTGGATTCAGGAGCTTGGGGAAAAAATCCCAGTGGGTTCTACCAAGGCGTATCGCACATACTGTAAATATTCACCAAATTTTGCAGACGTGTGGAAAACCTAACTACGGGAAAGCTCAAAGAATAATAACGACAAAGTAGCAAAAGTCATTTTCGGAGGACTTTCGCACAACTCTGCTGCTGCTACTACTAATACTACTACTTATAATAATAATAGAAAACAACCCATATTAATATGAGAAATTACTACCTCTATGAGCATTATTATAGAAAAGCAGTAAATTGGTGTATTAGACCTGATAAAATTGTACAAGCGTACCTTTTGAAATGTCTCGTGGGTTCCAGTGGGTGTACTGTATATTGTGCTGCTGCAAAGGGATTAAAACAAAGCACATGGTGTTGCTACCATGTGATATGGCATTATGCTTTCAACTGCATGCTATTTATAAGTTAGCACATTTGCTGCTTGGTCAAATATATCATATTTTGTTTGAAGGGACTGTCCCTGCCTCATACAAGTCAGCATCGCTACACCCCCCTACCTCATGTACTGCCGAGCCAATGGCGAGTATGGTTTTTGTTACCATGACAACCAGGGGTAGACTACAACGGCCGCTACTACTTTTAACGACAGAGGCTTCTACTTATAGAGCGGAGCTCAGAGTGGACAAAACGTCAGCGCCCATGAAGACAATAAAAGCATTTTCAAGCACTTCATATCATTATAGCATTCATATGGACCAAATAAATATTTCCCCCTCGCCTGCCACCGTTTCAACAGTGAGCGATCGAGTATGTGCCGCTTATCAGAAGCTAATGCTGTCAGCCAACTCTTATCTACGCATCCAACATAATTCAGTGCAGCTCTGTTTACCTTTTGGCTTTGACATGATATTGATGTGGGTGTTTCTGGATGATGGTGCCTTTGCGTTATAATGTTCAAGATTTTCATCTAGCCTAGCTCAGTTTGGGGGCGGTTATTTGGTCAATTTGCCCTACTGTTACATATGAGTGGAAGTGCGGCTTATGGAGCTTATTAACAGACACATTAAATTTGGGATGAACATACCTGTAAAAAAAAAAAAAAAAAACATAAATCATTGGCCTAATAGCAACGTCATATCTGAATGTTTCTGGAAAACATGAAAAAAAACAAACAATTTATAGCAACAACAAAAAAAAAATTGATTTCGGAACAATAAGTCAAAAACGACCTTGGCAATTCTGTTATTAGATTAACAAAATGTAGTAGTACAGCCTTCAGAGGACTTAAAAAAGGCTCCCCACCCCTGCTTTTTTTCTGTTACTTTAGGAAGTCACATTCTTCCCCCGCCCCTCAACCCCGCCGTAATCAAATTCCTTTGACAGCGCAGGGGGGGAGGGGTGTGGAAGAAGGCGGGAAAAAGCTGACAGATGTCACAGATTCCAGGGTCGAGGACAGAGGTCAAGGGTTGGTGACCTGGCCAAACGAGGGCCTCCCTGCTCCCCCCTGCGCTACAATGGCAGCCAATGACTTTACAACGTTTTCTTCTTACAGTGACTTTTAAATCGCTCTGTCGGAATTCCCCCTGAGGCGGCGGCTATTTTCATCCTCAGTCTTGTCTTTATTTACGTTTGGTTTGGCCTTACTGCCAAAACTAAATGCTTTAATGGAACTATGTACAGTTCATAAGAGGACGAAACCTTGAGACCAATTTGCGATTAACAGGTAATCAAAATCTGCATTTTTAACACACACATAAAATCAGTCCTTTTGTGTTTCTTTGTGACACTTGAAAACTACTATATCTATCAAAGAACTTCAAACATTAATTAGAAGATTCCTCAGGTGAATCGTACACATCAAATGGTTTGACAAAATTAGCATTTAATGTACCTGTATATTAAATCTAGAATGAAACACAACACTATGTGGAATACATAGCAATGGACGAAAGTGGGTCAGGTTAAGATAGGCCTACACGAGTAATGTGGAGGAACTTCACTGGCGACCATTGCCACACCATGGGTACAAGGGTTGCCAGTGATTAAAAAAAAGAAAGAAAAAAAAAGTGCTGCGTGTGCTGGAACCAGAAATAGAACTTATTGTGACATAGTGAAAGTAGAGTGGTGAAAACGACAAACATGTTCCTGTTCTGGCTGCTCAGTACAGTAATGTGAAAACAGCAATAAACAAAAAAACAAGAATGTGCACCGCATTATCCTACACAGTATAGATCCTTGGCACATTTGTCACGCATTGTCTGAGTTAATGGTGAGTAAACAATTAAATGTATTTAGATTTTTTTTTTATACTTGCAGGATGGTTAGGCAAGGCTCGCTTCTCCATTTCCTTCAACTTTATTTCGCCATCACATGACATGGGTGAGTAGTTTTATTTTTTTTATGATACTTCACTTGACTTAGTCCATTTGTCACGTGACCAGCAGTTGGCCAATCACAGCGTCATTGGTCAACTGCTGGTCACATGACATATGGACGCCATCTTGTTACCCTGGTGAAAACAGAGTTGGCCAAACTCTGGCACAACTAAGCCATGTCTGCCACCTAGTGGTAAATAGTGATATTACAATTTAAAACTATAGGTGCATTTTCGCAGATTTTTTTCTGTCTTTCATTTTTTAAATATTTTTATTTTTTAGGTTTTCTGGGATATTATCCCCATTTCCCCTCTGCTTTGTGGAAAATCCAGAGAGGATTACTGCCACTTTAGCACACATAAGGTAAATACAGAACAGGAACCCCATGGCATAGCTTAATGAAAAAAACACGGGATACGTCGACTTAAATGTCACCTTGTATCACCTTTTAAGCTGACTAATGAACACTGATGACAACTATGCTTAAATACTGTGTGGTCTTCTTTTAAAATGTAAAACTGGTATTAATTCACAGCGCATTTGTTTTTCGGGATTAATTCCCAGCCAGAATCTCTCATTCCTCTCCTCAAGGGTCCATGTTACATCGATCATCACAGACGCGTTTCCATGGAGACCATTGTGTGAGTCATAACCTCGACATGTTCCGGCAAGGCAAAGCTTTCACTGTGTACTCATTGAATAATTGAATCCGATGATGACATCTTGATACATCAAATCATTCTTTTGTGTGGCTGTTAATGGCGCTAAGTTCAGTTGGTTCTACAGAAACTAGGTTATGTTACATGAATCACCCCAAAACCCCGCCCCCACTTTTTTTTTTTTTTACACTGTACATAGAGGAGGCGATAATAGTTGGGGGATGGGTATGAGTGCTGCCTCTTTGCTTTGTCAGGACGCCACAATGCTGTGTAATGGGCCTCCATTTAGCCAGACAACAAGCACAGCATTGTGACACGTCACTCAAACATATTCGCCCAACACTGACCTCAAGGTTACGCCAATGACCCAGCCAGCATGGCTACCATGTTTGGTTCTTAGACTGTATTGTCACAGACATGAAGCACACATGTTTACATTTTTAAAATGGCACCCACATACACAAAAATGAGTCTCATAAGAATTACTCACTATGACTCATTGAAGCAGAGTAGTACAGTGGCCTCGGGCTACGCTGGCCTCCTCCCACATTCCAAAATCATGCATGTAGATTCATTGAAGACTCTAAATCGGGGTCATCATATCGTTTTTACAGTCCACACCACAGTTATGGTTTTCCTTAGTGGGTCGTTATGTCTGTTAAAACAAAATAAATATATAATCACCTATAAACATGATATTTAACAACAAATATCCAATTTATGTTAAGAAGGGATTTAGTCAATAATTAAATGCTAGTCATGATAAACTGAAATTTACATATAGATTTTTTGCCAAAATTAAAAGACAACTAATTTAGCAACAACAACAACAACAACAAAAAACAAGCGTGCTTTTATTTGATTGAGTGGGCCTCATAAAATGATCTGGTGGGCCACATCTGGGCCCTTGTGCCTTGAGTTTGACACCCATGCTTTAATTTGCCCATAGGTGTGAATGGTTGTTTTGTCTTTATGTACAATTGGCTGACAACCAGTCTTGGGTGTGCCCCGCAAAGTCATGTGGCGTAGGTTCCATCTAACCTGTAACGCTTTTGAGGGCAAGTGCTATAGAAAATGGTTTGATGGACTTTCAAAAATATGGAAACACTGTAGGGATTACAGTACGTTAAACAAAAAAAAGTGTTAAAACAGGAAATTTAAAAAACACCGGATTATAGCCATATTAAAATATGTTCTGTTTTCCATATGCATTGTTTGCTTTAAAAAGAAGAAGGGAGGAAAAAAACACTGCTACATTTCCATTGTTGAGTTTTAATGCTGGATCATCTCCCTGGAAAATGTGTGTTTACGTGTGTGAGAGCTTAAGAGGGAGTGATTCATGAATGTTATTTTCCTGTAGTCACAGTGCCATCTAGTGGCGTATTACTGCACTGCATCTATTTTTAAAAGCCTCTCAATCCCCATGTGTGGAGTATATTTTTTTATGTGAAGTCAGGGGGTCAACCATTATGGTGACCATGGCGTGGGCACCAGTTAGCCCCCAAGGACCACCGGAGTAGCCCACAGGCCAGCTCTCTCGTGGTGGGGCATTATGTTTTCCTAGGAATATTTTAAAAGTGATTAAAAAAAAAAAACATAAACAGAGATTTAGGAATAAAGTATTGTTTGTTGCCTACCTTAAGCGATTGTTGATCATTTTAGTAATCATGAGCAAATGTGAAGGAGTAGTAGAATATCTCCCAGTTTTGAAAAACAAAATCATCAAGCCTATTCCTTTAAATTTTTCTTCTTGATTTGCCTAAACATAGATTGCGCAACGGACAGCCCGGTGGCGTAGTGGTTAACGACTGTCTCACAGTTCTGAGGTTATGGGTTTGAATCCCTGAGGAGGCCATCCTGTGTGAAGTTTGCACATACTCCTCACGCTCGCATGGGTTTTCTTTGGGGTCCTCTGGTTTCCTCCTATAATCCCAAAGCATGCATGTTTGGTTCACTGACGACTCTAAATCGTCCTTAGGTGTGAATGTGAGCGTCAACCACCAGGGCGCCGTGCTGCCAATATTTCATATCATATATAACGTATGTCAAAACATTTGACTCGATAACAACCACCGAGGGATTGTGAACTGCCAGTAGACCGCCACTGTGTCAACTGAAGGCACAAGGTAGCTTTAACACTAACGTGCACGGATGTTTTTCTTTGCATGTGAAAAGCAGCTAATGAAGACCACACGGTTTCACGCCGCCGCATTGTTATGCTACATGGAAAAAGAAGGAAAGAAAATTATATAGACCTCAACTGGAGTTCTTCCATGACAAGTGTATTTTTCCAGCCTCGTGTGCAAGACAAAAAAAAAAAAGGGTAAATGGACAAAAGAGCAGCTGTCCGGGCAGACAGCCTATCTAAAGCTGTGAAAAGGAGACACAATATTTGGATAATTCCAGGACACATCCCGCCACTCACGGTTCACCTGAAAGAATAGCAGAGCTCAGCTTCAGAAACATGAATGCCCTAAAGAGGGAGAGCAAATGGACTAAATCAGCAGTTATGTGTTTGGAATGGAGCTCTATTTGCAAGTCTGACGCTTGCTCAATGATGCGATTCTCTCAGTTGAAGTCATGTTATAAATAATAATGAGGGATCGCTTGCACACTTGCGACATTTCTACAGCAGAATTTCTAAGGTCAAACCCGATCTTCGACAGGACGGCAGGTCTGCCTGATTTGTTTGTACACAGTAAATTCTGTGGAGTAAATTGTACTCAAAACAGACTCTATTTGGTCACACTCTAAAGAGTAAAATTTACACTTGGAATATTCAGAGTAATTTTTTTTGCCTATCCCATAAAAAAAACTATTAAAGATTTTTCACTCAGAAACTCTGAGTAAATTGAGTAAAGATTTTGACTAAATTTGACTAGTTTTTGGTCCCCTTTTGGATATTAGCAAACAGTGGGAGTGGCATAGCTCAAGTCATGAGTTTGTTCCTCAACCCTTTTGTAACTTTTTAAAAAAAATGAACAAGTAAAATGAAAAAAAAAATCATTTTAAAATGTACTTAGAATTTTTGAGAGAAAAAACGTTACTAGGTTTTTGTTATGCGATAGATAGGCCAATTCTCTCGGACACTTGAGTAAAAACACTTGAGTACAATTTTACTCTGAAGTGTAAATTTTAAAGTATAAAGTTATAAAGTATGGCTGCTCGATTATTAAGAAAATTATCACAATTATACTGGTAATAATTTAAATCACTATTAGGACGATCATTTATTATTTTGGTTCAAAACAAGAAAATGTTTAAGCATAAAAAATATTAAGACAAATAAAATAGTTTGAAGCACTAAGTATTCAAGTTCAAATTTTATTAAATTTGTAATTTTTAAAATAAAATAAAAAGTTGCAAATGTATGAATTTAAACTCAAAACAACTCAAAATGAGTATAATTTTTTTTCTTACGATTATGCAGATTTTGCAATTGTGGAGTTTAATAATTGAAATTGTAATTGAAGTTCGATTAATTGCACAGCCTTAGTTTAGAGTGCAATTTACTCTACAGAATTTACTGTGTAGTTACAATTTTTTCTAATAAGAAATAATAGAAGCAGAAATGATCTGTACTGGTACAAGCTGTGGCATCGAAAGGTATTTGTTGTGCTAAGCGGCATTTGATTTTAGAGGTTCAACTCTTTGCAATGATGGCATGGCATGGCCAAACATGCACACTAAGCATTTTGTGTGCTTCCCCAAATGTTTGGCCAGATTCCGATTTATGAGGCCAAGAGGGCGTTTGTACTGTAATTATTTTATAATTTGACACATAGGGGAATAACCAGTCAATCCAAGCACGTACGACAATGTTTTGCATGTGAAATTTCTCGACTTGGCGGGCGATGAAAGCTTCATGAGTGCCAACTTGTAGTTGAAATCTTCCGCCGCTGCAGATGTTATCGGCGGCATTAACGTCAGAAATACATCTTTTTAATTTAGTATCGACGGCTGATTGTCCCCGAGCGTCTTTTCTCACAATTACTATCACTCACAAGATTGGAAGCCAAAAGCCTCTTTAGACGTAATCATCTTGATGGTATCGAGTGCATTGGCCCACCACTGACGTGGAAGTCTCTGAAGTCGTGTGCAAGCAAGCGGTGGCCTGTTGCGTGCGTCGCTGCAAGTGCATGATGGGAGATTAGATAAACGGGTGTAGTCAAGTCACACATGCTCAACAGCTACAGTATTATTTTATGAAGGTTATTTGACTCGTTTTATGCGGCTACCTTGAGGCTTCATCCTTGAATTTCATGATGATAGATACTATTGCTGACTTTGGATTGACATTGCCAGTGAGGTAATAATTTATTTATATGTTCATTAGTGTGGTTGTAGTTTGCACTTGCATGGCATCATTCTGAGATATTTGCCCCACACGCGTCAATGTGGTACAAAATAAAGTAAAATAAACTCAAGGCCATATATAGAGAGAGTTTGGCCAACTCGGTTTCAAGCAGGGCAACAAAATGGTGTCCATTTGTCACGTGACCAGCAGTTGGCCAATCACAGCGCCATTGGCCAACTGCTGGTCACATGACATATGGACGCCATCTTGTTACCCTGGTGAAAACCGAGTTGGCCAAACTCTCTCTATATGGCTCTGGCACAACTAAGCCATGTCTGCCATCTAGTGGTAAATAGTGATATCGCAATTTAAAACTATAGGTGTATTTTCGCAGATTTTTTTCTGTCTTTCATTTTTAAAATATTTTTTATAGGTTTTCTGGGATTTTATCCCCATTTCCCCTCTGTTTTTGTGGAAAATGTACAATTAATGTTAATCAATGTTTTTGAATATTTTTTTGTCTGTTTATCTATCTATCTATCTATCTATCTATCTATCTATCTATCTATCTATCTATCTATCTATCTATCTATCTATCTATCTATCTATCTATCTATCTATCAAGGTTTTACACCGACAACAGTTGGAGCCTGGAAAAAATTAATTCACTTTAGTTTCAGTGAGAAATGTTTACAGAAGCTTCACTGAATGGACTGAGTTTGTAATTGTACTTGTGTTGTGATGTTTTTCTACACTGTAGAACATCAGCTTTGCTCAGGTCAGACCATCACGGCCCGCAGAGGCATGGCGTGGAGGGTCTGGACCACGAGGACCGCACACAGACAGCGCGTTTCCTTCAGCGCGCGCTATAAACCTCCCTGAGCACACATGGCTGTAATAAGGCAACAAATTAAGCCATTATGCTGTTTTAAGGTACACAGACTTCCGTGTTTAAATCGTTTTAAGAGTAGCAAGGGATCTCTCGCTCTCTAAAGTTCCACTGTTTGTCTGGGACCACCTGGGAAACCGCCACAAATGTCTCAAGATGGCATTTTTGGGATACGTACAGTACAGTTGTGTTCAGAATAACATGTGTTTTAAAGGGAGGTCAACCGCCAAAAATTCTTGACAATAATGTCATGTGACCTCACTAGTCATGACATTCGGATTAATATTACATTGGTGGAATATGAGTTGAGCAGCAAAATCCTTGAGAAAGCTTCAGAACACAGGTGAGCTGTGATTGGTTGTTGCCAGAGCCCTGAGCAACATTGATGTCATCTTCGGTTGACAGCAAGTGGCAAAATGGCCGCCCCCCCTAAGATGGACAAAAACGGCTGGATTTTGCTTCATAACTCATATTCCAAAAATGTATCATGAAGCAGAATGTCATGTTTAGACTAGTGAGGTCACACATAACATAATTATTGTCAAGAAATGTTTAAGGTCGACTTCCACTTTAAAGAAATTCCTTCCTCACAGTTATTTAGCAATTTCATAGTTAGAAGCTATTTCATAGAACTGCTTGGAGTCAGCCATCTTGGTTGGTCACGGGTGAACTGCTTATCCGGCACGAACAAGTGGAGGCGGGGAACGGCGATTAATGACGGGGTGCGTTTTACCTATAAACGCTCATTACGACGACATTGGGAAAACGGATAGCTCGGGGAAGTTCTCCGTCTACTCGTAAACTTCCTAAATAAACACGCCTTCCATTGGGCTCTAATAAATTAGGCGGTATTTTTTCCGACGCACTCTCTCCGTACCGTAGGCGATGAAACCGTGCCAGGAATCGGGAGTCCATCTTGAGGAATTTTAATCGGGGGGGGGGGGATGGTTTTTAATAGTTTTCCATGCGCCGTTGGAAAACACATAAAGAGACAGGAGGAAGAGGAAGAGAGGGCTTCCCTCGGATGTTGGGAAAACTGAAAGCCACGTGAGACTGTGAGCTTCTTTTGGTGTGTTGCGTGTCATCAGTAGATGGCAGCAGGCCTCACCTGTTGTCCATTGTGCAATTATGAAAGCAGCAGTGTGGAACCTGGAAAAAGGAGTTGTTGTATTTTTCAGGAAAATGTCATAATATTATTGGAATAAAGTTGTCATTTTTAACGAGAGAATGTCAAAAGTCCCACACAAACCTGAACAGAGCTGTGTGAGGGAAACAGTCATTGTTTCTTTCCAGAGAACTCACGCCGCAATATCATGGTTCAGCACTACAATATACTAAGTTTATTACAAATTTTTGATTACAATATAGTGACTTTAATGAATTAGACTATAAATTAAATACCTTTGTTTTTGTCTTGATATCATAATGCCAATCTCATTCATCTTTCTTTTCGCTTCCCCACTCCTATCAAATAATGAATTTATTTATTCATTTATGTGACTTTTTCATGTTACTGCATATCACCACTTTACGTGTGGTTACTTATATTAAAATGAAAGTTCTACTTCTTCTGATTCTTTTTATAATAATAATAATAATAATAATAGTTTGTCTTCAAGGACAGTTTATTCATGTAAAATGTCCACTCTTTTTCCCCTTATAGGCTAATATAGAGACTTTGTTCTAATACTACCACTTTATATTTTTCTAAAATTATGACTCAATAACTTTTTCTCATTATTGTAAAACTGTAACTTTATTCTTGTAATAATGATGACTTTTAGTCTCACAAAAATATATTTTTGGGGTAACATTGCACCTTATTCTTTGAATTTATTCCACATTGTTGTAAAATTATGACTGTTCTGGTAAATTTAGGATTTTCCCATAAACTCGCATTAAAACTATCATAACCATAACATTTCCCTCATTATTCTATAGAATTCTGACTTTTTCTAATTAAGTCAGGAACCATGCATACATTTTGGGACACAATTCTCATTTTATAGTCTCTAAACACCACCACAATATATTTGAAATGAAATGAACAAAATGTGCTTTAACCACAGACTTCCAGCTTTAATTTGAGGGTATTTACATCCAATTTAGGTGAACGATGTAAGAATGTTCTTGTAGAATTATGACTTGTTTCGCTCATAATATGGCAATTTTCTCATAACTTTTTCATATTATTTTAAAAATATGACCTTGTTCTCCTAAAAGATACAATTTTATTGTAATATTTCAACTTTTGTTTAATAACTTTTTAATATAAAATTTATTTAACAGCTACCACTCCCCCTGCAATCAGGTTCAGGCACTCCCTGGACCTCTGATTCGATCTACTGTAGTACTATTCTCCACCACTGGGGTGCTTCAGGGGTTTATTACTGGTAATTTAACTCTTTGACTGCCAGACGTTTTCAGAAAAGGGATGCCGTGGGTGCCAGCCGATTAAAGCATTTTGACTGATCTTTCAAGGTCCACAGAAAATTATGTGTTTGGACTATACACATACTACCAAATGAAAGATTGGACTCTCATCTTTCATTAGAAAAAAAAGTTTGTTTCTGGTTAGTTTCACCTCTGTTTTGAAAAAAAAAAAAAAAACGTCTTTTAACGTCTTTGGCACTCCTCCATAGGATTTTACTAAACGTTATTTAATGTTTTTGGCAGTCATGCATGCATGGAGTTGTGTGAAGCCCAACGTTGGTAATTATGCTTATGAGTGCAGACTGGTGGATCAGTGAGAAGGAGGGAGGGCTGTGTCTCTATGTGGTGATCACCATCAATTTCAGTCATGGCCAATCAAAGTGTATCTTCTGCACCGTGAAGTGGGCACTTTGAGATCCTGTAACTTTTCACACTCCTCATCGTTTGTGCGCCCCCATAGAAAAAAAATTGATTGATTGACTGTGACGTCCATGTACATGCGTCTGTCTGTCTTTCACCGTCCCCAAATAAACCTCCAATAAACCTTGTCCGTGAAAAACGGGGGTTAGCTCCTCCAGCTCCAAAAAATATTGGAAAAACAATTATCTACCAATAGGTGAATCCGCGTGTGCCGAATCGCGAGTAAACGGGGGTTCACTGTATTGCCAAATCCGCGCTGTGCACTGTCAGCAATCCACCTGCCCCACGCTCCTCGTGCTTGTCACTCAGTACTCGGCCCGCCAATGATGGGACGCGGCTGCCCGCGACTCCGCCCCCTCTCGCCCTCCCCTCCCTCCCCCAGCGTGTAAATTGAAGTTTCTCTTTTTAGTTTCCCGGCTCCCAGCGTTGCGCGTCAGTACTGCGCGAACCGCGGAGGGATTAAAAACACAACCACGGCGAGTGGAGCATAGCGGAGCGCGTCTCGTGTACAGCGGAGCAGCGAACACCACCATCACCACCACCACCACCATGTTTCCCGGGAGGCTGCGGGCGTGCGCGGCCCTTTGCGTGTGGATTACGGCGCTGGCGAGCACGCGGAGCGGCGGCGTGGGCGCGAGGAGGCAGGACGACTCGTTCACGGCGGCGTCGGCGGCGTCCAGCGTGTACCGAGCCCGGTGCGCCTCGCGATGCCTCAGCCTGCACATCACGCGCATCTCCGCCTTCTTCAAGCACTCGCAGGTACTCTCACTCGCGGGGGTCTTCTTTGGCGTGCCAATTAAAAAGCGCGTCCACGTGAAGTATAAAACGCATGGAGACACTTGCAAAGTTATTGTGAACCATTCAACTTGCTGCAAACCCTCATTAACTCTTATTTGAAGCTACTGTGTTTGGACCATCGAAAGCATAAACTGCAATCCAATTCACTTTTCTTTTTTGGGGAAACAACTTTGGGTGATGCTTTTGGACAGCAACGATATGCCCATGTCTCGATAGCAGGATTTCAAAAAATTCTCTCTAGCCATCTATTGATTTTTTTTTGTAGTGCTTGTTCTCATTTGCGTGGCTAGTGAGTTGGAGTCCATCCCAGCTGACTTTGAGCGAGAGGGGTGGGGGGTTGGGGGGTACACCCTCGACTGGTGGCCAACCCATCAAAGGGCACATTTTTCTTCAATTTTCTCAAAATTTTCCACTTAATACCCCACTCACCAATGGAAAAAAAACTGTAGAAAATATTGGCATACGTACAGTACATCTTTGGATCACAAAATTTGGACATAATACAGTAAATGCTTGTACAATGTGTTAATGGTAAGTATTATGACCAATTCACAAACGCAGAAACCCAAACACGATGAATAATGCCAAATTATTGACACATATTGAGCTCAACTTGCCTTAATTTTTGGTTATAGAATTTTTTCCAGACATGCTTTTCATTGGACAGCAACCCTATGTAAAGTGGATAACATTATTACTTATGAATTAGGGTGTCTGAAATTTCACATTCCTTCCTAATTTTGTCAAGCTTTTCCATTCAAGACCCACAAATGAGAAAAACCCAAACTTGGACAAATATGCAGTTGAAAGATCAACATAATTAAATGCAATTCTCTTTGATTTTTGGCCATACAAAATTTGGAGATGCTTTTTTACTCAACTGCGATTAAATGTTAAAGTTAATGAATCAGGTTTTCTCTACCTTGTCCAATTTATCTCAAAATTTTCTCAACATTTTCTGTTCAAGACTCAATTTATAAACCCATACTTAAACTGGAAAAACACTTGGGTCAAAATTAACCCAATTTTGGTCAAATATGGACCAATCCACTATTTGGTTCAATTTGACCAACTGTCTCGCCTTTTTTTTTTTTTAACAATCCTAATTTTCACATTCTTAAATACAAAATGACCCATTTTTTTTTAAAGTTAGTTCAAATTGACCTAAGTAGTGAATCTCTCCATTTAAATTTTTTATTTTTTATTTTTTATTTTTAACCCAAACTGTGTTAGTTTATAGAGCAAGTTTGGCTTTATAAATTGGGCCTTGAGCAGAAGGTGTTTTGGAAAATGTTGAGTCAAAAATAATGCAATTTTGGTCAAAAATGGACCGATCCATTACTTGGGTCAATTTGACCTAAATTATATATATTTTTTAGGTTGTTTTACACAAAAAGACAAAACATTTTGGGGCGTTAGTTTAAATTGACCCAGGTAGAGCATTGGTCCTTTTATTTTTTTTAAACCCAAATTGGATTTTTAACCCAAGTGTTTTTACAGTACATGTTTGGGTTTATAAATTGGGTCTCAAGCAGTAGATGTTGGGGAAAATGTTCGGTCAAAAATGACCCAATTTGGTTCAAAAGGGGGCTGATCCACTACATGGGTCATGTTGACTCAATTTCCCCCCAAAATCAGTTGTTTTGTACAAAACAACAAGAAAAATATGTCATTGTGTACAAAATAAGCCTGGTCCCTTTTTGACCCAAATTGGGTTTTTAAAGTATGGGAAACTACGTCATGCATTGACTTCAACATTGACATATAGTACTTTCTTTTTGGGGGGGTACCATCCTGGTTTCTAAAGTTTAAAAATTCTCCAATTTCTTTCTAATTTTCTCAAACCTTTCCACTCAAGACCCAATGAAAAAAACCCAAATTTGGCCAAATATATCCCCCATTTCCATAATATAGACATATATTGTAAGACATTCACAACAAATGTGAATGAAAAAGCCCTTTTCCATGAACGTGTGTACCTACCTTCAACAAATATGGGTTACAAGCCCAAATTTGGGCATGCAGGTCTTCTTTAAAGTAACAGTATGAAACTGCAGCTCTTCAGCCAAAATCCAATGAATGCTTGTCATGTTTTATTTCTATCAACGCAAATGGGAGAAAAGGCTCTGAAGCAAAACTTGACTTCAGTCAGCACCTCCCAAAGTGATGTGAGCACCCCCCACCCCTTCTTTCCCTCATCTTGTTTATTCATAGGGGGGATGCTGTCACTAGTATGCGGCTCCCGCAGAGGGACGCCGGTGTAAAGTAGCTGCATTCTGCGCATGAGTCAGTGTGTGGTGTCACAAGTTGTTTTTCACACTCCGGCGGACTCACTGTTCTTTCTCGGGACGGCGGAGAAAAGAAGCGGCCGCTGATCCTTCAGCTGTGTGTTTGCCGGGTTCGCCTCTTCTTTATGTTCGCTGCATTTGCATTTGCAAAGCCCCCCATCGAAGCCGGGCCATTGTCGGCAAAGCGTCGCCGGACCTGGGCACATTTGTAATGAGGCCTAATTAATCAAGAGGTCAAGGCTTTTGTCCCGGTGTCACTTTGAAAGCGCTAATTGGACGAGTGGCGGTGGTTCTAAATGCAGGATAATACACACGCTGAGTGAAGGAGTCACTTGAGTAATGAGGAGAGAGAAAAACATGCGGCGCTGCACATCCAGAGGACACTGTGTTTCTTATTAAAGTGCGACTTGGCGAGAAATGTCGAGAATTTGTTCGTGGGGTTGTCCAAGTTATTTTTTTAATGGCTGCTTTGGGTTTGCAAAGTTACGACATTAAATCAGCCACCAGCTGGCTCCGTGCTCCGGTGGCTGATGGAGGATCTTCCCCCTCGTGCACTACAAATATTCGACAGTAGAGCCTCTCGGGTGGAACGCCAGTCATTCCTGCACGCAGGTCCACTTCCGATTTGGAAATAATTGAAAAGATCTGTTCCCGGCTCAATCTGTCCCCACCCTAAGTGATTTGTGAGCGACCCAATTTACGAGGTTCAGTAATTTTTGTGTGTGTCTGGCACACTAAAAAAGAGAGAGAGGTTTTATTGGCGTTTGTTTGTCTTTGCCTTTGTTTGTTAGCCTAATGCTAACGCACAAAGCAAAACAATGGATGGGTGAACAAAACTGCCATTAATCAAGAAATATTTTGATAATCAAGATTTTTTTTTGATGTTACGGCCCAAACCAGGTACTCAATCACAATAAATTTATGTTTGTGCATTTTCCGCAATGTCATGTTTTTGAATGTAGGTTGAAAATTAAAGCGTTTTTAAAATATCCGATGAATCGATTAAATCAGCAAAATTATTGACAGATTAAGCAATAGCATATAGCAATATGTTTCTTCTTAAAAACATGTTTTAATTTTTTTTTTGTTGGTTTATTTTGGAATTCTGCAATGGATTATTGGCATTTGAATAAAGTGTGAAATAAAACCACCTTTAGTAAATCTTTTATTTTCTCCCTATTGCTGAAAACTGCCCGTGAGTAAACGAACCAGTAGTGGCTTCACACGAGCGCCATTTATTTGCAGCACTGACACAGAGGGGAATATCAGAATCTCTAGAAGGTTCCAATAATACTCCAAAAAATGGCTAGATTCATTGCTAATCACATTTTTGGGGGGTTGAAAAATAGTTGCTGGAGTGGTCAGAAAAGTTGCCAAATACAGTCCCAAAAGTTGCTAAGTTGGCAACACTGAGTAAGTTAAACACTGTCATAATAACTTGTAACTTTTTTCATATGTATACGAAAAAGCCAAGGTATAAGCAAACATTTGGATCGTGTCTGACTAAAGTAAGACTACATGATCTTGTAACACCACTGAGTCTTCTTTGAATTCGACCCTGGTTACTTCATAGCAGCTTTGGTCGAGGTCACTTCTTCTTTTGGATTAACAACAAAGAAAAAGCAAAGTACTTTGAGGTAGGACATGACACATTCACGTCTTGTGTAGTGTCATCCATGATGACTGTAGGCTACCTTTCAATCTACAATGTCTTGTGCGATTTTAGAGTTAAAACTCAAAACACTTTGGGGCATTGGACTTGGGTGCAATTTAGGATATGCAAAGCAGCACGAGCGCCTCTAAAAATAGAAGGCCAGTGTTGATAATATGCAACTGTCTAATGCACACTCCTTTCATGTGGAAATGGTGTGCGTGTGTGTGTTGGGTGTTGTTCAAGGTCCGGTCAGCTGCAAAAACACATGGCACTTGCCCTCTACCCCCCCCAATAAAAACCAACAAATGTAGCTGTTCGGAGGACCACCGCTGTCTTTCTAGCAGGGAGGTCACCTTCCTGCTAAACGCTGGCGCCTGATTTGCGCTAAACGTGCTAAGCTCCCGTGTAGCGTTGCTGCGATCGTCGGCGCAAACTGCAGGTGGATCCGCTTCCCTGCGGCACGGGATCTCATTACGCTAACAGGCGCGCAAGCAGCTCAGACTGCCGCTCTAATGACTGAGCTCTTAATTTGGGGGTCACTCGATACGTGACTGGGAACACCTTACACTGGAAAGGAACTGAAGAAGTCTGCTTTGTCTTTAAGGAGACAGGCTGTGGAGAGCTGACTTTGTTGTTTGTATTCAAATAGTTGGGTCTCTGGAGTGCCTTCCCACTCATTAAGTGTGAAATTAAGTACATGTTTTATCTGGCTATTTTCGAACATGTGTCTGTGAGCAAGCTGTTCAGTACTTCTGTCTCACCCTTACGTAATAGTTGAGCACATTTACTTAATAACCACCCCCACAGTGAGTTTCTCCGCCCATGACTTGGCAGCTAGTCTCCTTGATGTGGGATTGTCAAATGACACTATTAATAATAATACATTTTAGATTCATGGAGTGCCTTTCAAACTAAGCACAGTTGCTGTTAGCGCAGATTAGCGTTGTGATGACATGCTAACGTCATGAATGATAAAGCAATCAAATCTGTCTGTGCGCGTCGCTTTATGTGGTGGTGGACGCAGTGGGGTAAAAATCTGCTCTAGTGGGATTCTAGAAGTCATGGAGTGCCTTTCAAGCTAAGCACAGTTGCTGTTAGCGGAGTGCCTTTCAAGCTAAGAACAGTTGCTGTTAGTGCAGATTAGCGTTGTGATGACATGCTAACGTCATTTATGATAAAGCAATCAAATCTGTCTGTGCGCGTCGCTTTATGTGGTGGTGGACGCAGTGGGGTAAAAATCTGCTCTAGTGGGATTCTAGAAGTCATGGAGTGCCTTTCAAGCTAAGCACAGTTGCTGTTAGCGGAGTGCCTTTCAAGCTAAGAACAGTTGCTGTTAGCGCAGATTAGCGTTGTGATGACATGCTAACGTCATTTATGATAAAGCAATCAAATCTGTCTGTGTGCGTCGCTTTATGTGGTGTTGGACGCAGTGGGGTAAAAATCTGCTCTAGTGGGATTCTAGAAGTCATGGAGTGCCTTTCAAGCTAAGCACAGTTGCTGTCAGCGCAGATTAGCCTTGTGATGACATGCTAACGTCATGAATGATAAAGCAATCGAATCTGTCTGTGCGCGTCGCTTTATGTGGTGGTGGACGCAGTGGGGTAAAAATATGCTCTAGTGGGATTCTAGAAGTCTCCATTAACACCACAAAAGTGTCTAGATTTGTTGGCCATCACGTAGTTGCTATCTCCGCCCCAATGTCCTCGTGGTAGCGAAAGCCAGCATTTGTAAGAAATGGAACCACTCCCAAAAGTGATTGGAACCAAAGTGTGACAAGTGGATATTCAGTGCGCTGTAATTCTTTATCCTTTCTACATTAATACGAACTCTTTTCAAATTATGGAGAGAAAAAAAGCGCAATCTGTCTCCTTTAATGTCACTGTTAATCTATAGAACGTGTCAGTCGTTGTGCTTTTGCTGAATGAGATATATCAGATGTAATTTAAAGATCTGTTTTTCATTCTCTGAATCATCTTCACTTGACTGACACTTGGAGGATTTAGCACTTGCAGATGTCAGTGAGGAACCTTTTTTTGGTGTGTCTAATGTGGTAAACAATCTTTGTTTTAAATGTTTGAACGAAGCCTCGAGTAGTTTGGTCCGTCCATCGCTTGCCAGCGTTGTAGACGAGCTAGTGATGTCATAGCGGTCGCGAGAAGCAGATTTATTGACACGTCTCTCCACACTTGTCACCCCAAGTATAATTGACAGTGGGGCAACACCCAAGCATTCTGTAAATATTAGCCACATGTTTGAGAGCAAGCTGGGAGGCAAGCGTCAGTCTTGTCGTGGATTATTTGTGCGAAGAGCCAAAATAAAAAAAACAAGGCGTGTCCAGTGAAGCTCTTGTAAAAGCCATAAAAATCTGACACATTCAATTGAATGTTTTATTTCTTTAAATGAAATTAATAAAAAAACACTTCGGAAAGAACTATTAGTCATTTGACATATCATTGGTCACGGTGGAAATCAGACCTCCGCCAGGGCTTGTCTCGCATGTGGAGGTCTTAATGAAGACAACGTAAGCTTTAGTTAGTACTGATTGTCCAAATGTCTTTCTAGGGTTGCTCTATTCACCTTCATGAACGTCAAACTCCTGCATTGCTTATTGATTAATGTTATGATTAATATGCATGCATTCTTCACTGAGAGATAACAGCAATCTTGACAGTTTAGTACCGTTAGTGTAATCTGTGTCAAAATGTAAAGTGTCTCAGATTGCCCACCCTCCAAAACGGTGTCATGGAAATCGGTGAAGTAGTTTTTGCCTATTCCTGCAAATGACCAAAGATGAAAAAGTAACAGATTGTTCATAACTAAGGTGCTTATGCTCCATTGTCTTCTGAATCCGTATTGTGGATCATAGTTTTTATCTGTAGCTATTTACAGTATGGTTGACCAAAGGACGAAATGATTAACATTTGACTGTGTTCTGCAGTGTGAAACTGGGACCTTTTTTCCAACTCAACAAATTGTCAACAGATTTCAACGCATGTTTGTTCGAACCCAAGGACAAATATAAACCTTCTGCTCATGTCCTGGATGCGCACTGTGGATCATTATCTTTAACATGAATGTTTCTGAAACTCATTTGTTATGCACTGTTGTTTCTTTGGTTTGCTTCAAGGACAAATGAATACATTTTCGATGCGCGATGTGCACTTTGATCTTATTTTTAAGCGCAGATGTTGCTAAAAAAAAAAGTTGGGAACATTTAAATGTAATTTCGGCTGAACCTTCCTTGGTATCATTCAAGGACAAACTGATTACATTTAGGATCTGTGGTTTTGGATGATTATTTTTTTTAAATTGTAAATTACTCAGACATTGTGAATGCATTTGAATGGACTTTGGTATGTCGCTTTGTTAAGACTCCAGAAGAATTATTCTGATTGCGTTCTAGATCAATAGTGGCAATCTGGGTAATGTGGATATTTCTGGGAAAAATGCGAATGAGTTTTAACGAGATTTGTTATGAAGCTTCTTGATTTACCAACGAACCAATCATTTATAATTTATAGATCTGCAGTAAAGGTCATTATGATAAGACTAAAATAGTTGTGCAAAGCTTTCAATGAAACTCGATATGCATCTTGGAGACCCAACGGTGCGGATGTGAATCTTTATTTTATGTTTTTAACATTTAAAATGGCAGCAACTTTGTATGAACCAAGAACGAGTGGTCCTTTGAGAGGATTAAGATCTTTATGTCTTTTTTTTTTTTATCATGGACTTTATCAGAATGTGAATGCATTTGAATGAAATGTGATATGTAGCCTTGGTTCGAGCCAAGGATGAATTGATTTATTTTGATGATATTCTAATGATGTGGACATTTTTTTTTTTGTAAATTAGCAAACTGGTTTCAATTAAATGTGGTCTGTAGCTTTGGTAAGATCAAAGAACCGTTTGAGACAAGTAAAAAAAAAAGCTTCGTTGAGTAATTAAATATCGGAAGATATCTCTACTGCTAGGTAATTGGTAGACGGACCTCCACAAGTACTTCAAAGCCCCTCAAATCCTAATTGTTTAGAGTCTTTATTTAGGTGCGGCATATGTGCCCTTAAGTGCGTTATTCTGAGGATCCCTATAACGAAGACAAAGGACACATTTTCAAGTCTTTTTCTCTTTCTACTTCCTGCAAAGAATCAGAACACCTCCAAACATAAATCCTATTCAAATAACAGCCTTCCGATGTAAACTGAGCGTCTTTCAATCCAAACCAACAGGGAACAAAAGCCAACCGTTTCTCAAAAGGTACAACCCGGAGATAAAAGATTTTTTGTCCGTGTTCCTCAGTCGTCTAGACAATACAACACGCCCCCCCCCCCCCCCGGCCACCTGCTCCGACTTCTCAGCCGACAAGCGCTGCCGTGTACCTCTGTGATCAATGTCCTGTTTACACGAGTCAACCAGCACCAGAAACAAAGCAACAGGCTTCAGCCGCCGCCTGGGCCTCCTTCTCCTTGACCCCCCCCCCCCCCCCCCCCAAATCACACCGGAGGATATCTGGAAAACATTCATTGGTTGGGGTCCTTGACAGTCGTCCCGGCTGCGTAATGTTCATACTGCGGAGGAATGTCATGGTGAGTCAGGGCGATGAAGTCCTGACCTATAATTATTCCCCGTCGGTCCCTGACACGGTGGGGTCGAGCCCCGGACAGCTGGGGCAACATCCTGCCGCGTTGTCACAGAACCAAATTAGATCCTCTGTGGATCCGTGGATGTGGCCCTGTCAACGTTTTATTGATGGACGGGGGAAGCCGTCAGAGTTAAAAAAAAAACAAAAAAAAAACAGGATTAATGATTTTGGAAGTGGTGTAGAGTCATGACAGTCTTAATAAATTACCAGCGGAGGCGTTTGCCTCCAGTCTGCATGTCAAGGTCTTATTTACAGGTTGCCACCAACAGCAGATTGAGCTCGGTTGTATTGATCATTCCTCATAAGTTAGAGAGCACCACGGCGATTTAATCATCCCCTACCAAACAGAATGATGCACTGGCGAGGAATAATTCACTTTTTAATCAACGCTTGGCCAAACAGAATGTTCTATTGCCGGGAAGCAGCCGATGCATGCCCCGGCCAAGCTGGTGCTCATTTTTACCCCACGAACGGAAGATTTCTCATTTCCTCGCCGCTTTCACTCATACATTTTTCATCCTTATCTGCAATTTTTTTGTGTGTAAGAGATTCTCTGGAGACACGATGGTACAATCACAAATTCCTTTGAAGCCGTCTGACCAGTACCCTTGACTCTAAAAGCTCAGCACTTACCGGCACTGGATGTCAAATTAAAACCCTTTAATGATAAATTCCCTCCAAGGGTCTCATGGGATTTTTTTTCTTCTGGATTACATTGTGGGAAACGGCTTTGAACTTGACATTGAACTTGAGCAGACTTTGTGCCTGCCGACCCCCTCGAGTCTGGCTGAATCCCACCGCCTCCGAGCGTCCACAAGTGAACTTCCGATCCAGCCCATCAACTGGAATGAAAGTCCTTTATGACTTCAATCTGAAATTTTTCATCACGTTTTTATGGCCTATTAAAATAAGACGGAGATAAGGCACGTTGGGTTTAAAATGGATGAATTTTGAACAATAGCTCAAATGACCTCGTGTTACATGGCAAGAGAATTTATTACCTGGCTTGCTTGGACTTGCGGATGTTATCAAACCATTGCATGAGAACAAAACCTAATATGTGTGAAAAGTGTTTAATGAGGTGTCAACACGCTGATTTACAGCTGTTACCTTGAGGCGCAAAAGTAACTTCCATTAACAGAACAACAATTTTTCTTCAATTAGTGGCCTTCACTGTAATAAGCAAATAAGTGCCTTCGCCCAAATAGATGCCTTTTTTTCACCTCAGGAAAACGGCTTTCAATAGTATTGTACTGCATCTGTGTACGACTGACTTCCGTTTCTATGGCGATGACCTCCCCCAATCAATCGCTATTCCACATTAACCTTGCTCTGCAAACTCAATTCTAGCTTTAGGCCTATTTGTGAGTTCACAAACTCCCGAGAATAAATCTTGTACAGAGCCCGTTGATTTTCACCGATCACCGATGGTTCGGACCATTCACAGAGCAACATTGTATTGAGGGGCGGGATATGCAGCTGTGACGAAACCAGGAAGCGCAGACACCATAGAAAACAAAATGGACGAATGGACGTTGCAATTAATTCTGTTCTTGCAGAATTACTCACCGTTTCCTTGTTGAATGTTGATCAGTGAGAGGCGCTTTGTGCATTTTTTGCTGGTAAAGATGTTCGTGCTTTTCTTTCCCCCTACGACGAGAACGAAGAAGACATTTTCATCCGTGGCCGTGATTGGTCAAAACAAAAGTTAGGTAGGCGTGCGCAAGACAGCATCATCCTATCAGCTCAAAGTATTGTTCAGAATGTCCCTCCTTTTACGTCCTGTCTTCCTTTGTAGAGTTCGTGTGTTCTCCCTGTATGCAGGACCAAAATTGCCAAAATTAAAAATAAATGACTACATAAATGAATAAAAGTGAAAATAAAAATGGATGTAAAAAATATAATTCAAAAATTAAATACAAAAAAATAGAGTTAAATGGAAATAAAAACACCAAAATACATACCCCTAAATAAATAAAAAGTAAAAAAAAAAAAAGGGATTTAAAAAATATAAATAAATGTCGAAATAAAAATACAAATATAAATAGAATTAACTTTGAATTAATACATAAAAACGCTCTGCTCTCACATTTATTTATTTCATGCTGCAGATGCTGTCAGGTCGAAATGTTATTCAAATGAGGGGGCGGTCCTAAGCGTGTCTTGGGTTGGGCTCCGCTGTTGCCATCATTGTGAATCATTGTTTAGTACACGACCTCTCTCCTAAAGTTAGCCAGGACTGACTCCAGCTCAGCAGCAACCCTGATGAGAAAGGATACAAAAAAATGCCAAAATTAAATATAAATGACTAAATAAATGAATTAAATTGAAAATAAAAATGGATATAAAAAATATAATTCAAAAATTTAATACAAAAAATGTATATGAATGGAAATAAAAACAACATTCATACATACAAATACATATCCCTAAAAAAATAAAAGTGAAAAAAAAAAAAGATTATATATAAAAAATAAATGTCGAAATAAATATAAAAATAAATATATAAATAGAATTAAATATCAATCAATAAATAAAAACAGCAGCAACCCTCATGAGAAAGGATACAAAAAAATGGATGGATTTCATTGTGTGGAGTTCATTGCATATAATTTGAAATCAAACTCTAGCCCTGTGAAAGTACATGGTTGGTTGACACAAGTCACTTCACAGTTGCAGTTGGAGTAGGACTCTTCCTAACTTCTTGGACAACGATTCCGGTTTTGACCTATCAGAAGGGACATGGGTTTTAAGAGAGCCATTAATTTAACGATGTGCTAATTATTGGTATTGTGGAACTGCATTGTTTTTGGTCTCCTGGCTTGCAAATGTAATTTTAGAAACAAAAAAATAGCTTGCGGCAGCTGCATGAAAAGCCTTGTCACGTCTTCTTGTGTGGCTTGGCTTTCACACCATCGTATTTTTCTCAGATGAAACCTGCCAGTTTGCGGGGACATCCTCCCTCCCGCAAGATAAAAAACGGACGGAGCACAAACATCAAGTCTCCACAAGCGTGACCTAAAACCCTCACTGCTCTCAATCTTCTTTGTACTAATATCGATTCAACATATGCATCTGCAAATCCTCTTACGGCGCCTGTTTACCATCCAGCGAGGCCAAAAACATGTTTTCCCCCTCATTATTTTCTTATCTTTCATGTTCTCCATCAGCTGACCACTTCATCTGAAGCCTCTTTTGCACTCGCCACGCAAACGCAATTAAGCTGGCCCGAGAGTGACAGCATCATTCCTCACAGTGATAGAAGTCAGGAAATGACCCGCTGCTCTCTTACTCGACGGCTCTGCATATTTACAGCGCACAGCACAACACTGGGAGCAAATGTTGGGCCCCCGCCGTTGCGAGCGCAAGGTGGCACTTCCAGCGCAATTAGAGGGAAATGGTCGGTATCTGCAGCCCTCGCAGGCACTCTGACATCAGTTCCCGCCTCGGTGACCTCGGGGACGTCTGTTGAGAGATCAAACGGATCGTCAGAAGAGCTGAGGTCGCCGCGTTGGGCTGAAACTGACCAGAGGCTCGCCCTGCGGGGAACTGGAGTGCTGACCCCACTTTTCTGCTTGAGTTACACACACTTAAAGCGCCTCTTTTGTGTGTGAGCCGCATGGGAGTCGATCACAAAAGGCTCTGGCTTAAAGCGGGGCATGGCTTTAATTAAATGGCTTAAGTCTGTTTTTTTTTCTTATTTTTTTGTACAAAAAAAATCTATTCAAGTCAAAATCTTACGATAATAAAGTTGAATTTTTCAAGATTTTTTTTTTTGGGTGAAAAATGTCAATCTCATGAGAAAGTACATATACAGATTTTCTTTAATACCTTTTTTAAAAAGTCATACAAGCGATGACTTGAATTTAATTCAGTCAGTGACGACGCAATAATAATATTTTTATGCAGAGGATAAATAATATGTTCCTGTGAGTATTGCTGCCTGTCTACAAATTTTGAGTTGAAATAGCAGTTGCTGAAAAGGTTATAATTGCCGCAACATCGACGCTAGTGTGCTAGCACTAAGCTTAGAGTCTTTAGTAAGCAGGGTGACCATTGACCAAACTTCCTCGAAATGTGTTTTTTAACATCCTGTCCAGACATTCGGCGGGGTTTTATAAATTCATATTTATTCCGGTTTTTCATTGCCTGGCAAATGGGAGGTGGAGTGCACTGCATTGTTGCTGTGACTGGTAGACTGCAGACTGCTTCCAAGTCGATCTTGAGGTTTTTTTGTTTGGGGGGGGTTGTGTGTGCATGTTATTAGTGTTACATATTAAAAAAGTTTTTTATTTTCAAGAAAGAAGTATTAAGTAAGTGGCCTAGTATTTGAGCTCACCGGTAGCGCCCTGCCCTCTCAAACTGGAGACGAGGTCATGGTGCGGGTTCGATCCCAGTTCCTCCCCATTAAAAAAAAAAGTTAAAAATCAAGAGCTTAGAAATTTTGTATTTATTTGTCAAGTAAGCCTTCAAAAGTAAAACTTCAAGTAATCGATCGGGTGTCCTCGTTTTGGGAAATGAAAATATGGTCACCCTATTAGCAAGTTATGTGTTGATAAAAATACATGTCGAATTATTTGTTTTATGTTTAAATTTCATTTTTTAAAAAGCCTTATCGAATCAAATCCAACTTTATTCATATAGCACCTTTCATACAAAAAATAATTTATTAAAACATCTATAATACAATATAAAAAGAAAACCCCTTCCCTCCCCATGAGCACACCCACACTCACACACATCCTTAGAGCTACGTTAAAAGAAAAACAAACAAACATGGCGGGGCACAGAGAAACCATGTGAGGAAAAGCACAGTAAACAATTTGACGCAAGCGCTTGGCCTCTTCTTTTTTGGTGGAAGAATTGTTCAGTACATGCCACCATTTAGTGAAGGTTATCTTTGCTCGCAACTCAAGGCAAAAATGCTTGTATCTCGAAAAACTCCTGAATCAGGTCACTTGTAAGTGGAGGTACCACTATTGCAGAAAAACTGTATAGTTCATTCGTAGGCCAGAAGTTGGTCGCCTCCATGCGAGCTCCTAGAAAAAACTTTTTTCAGTTTATAGAATAAAAATAAATTCAATGAAAACCGCCTTAAAGAATGTGTTAATTGTGACAGCAATATTGCGAGTGCATTTTGATCTTTTAATAAGTCCATGCGGTGTGATGACAGGTGCTACTTTTCTCCACAGAACAACGGATCCTTGGTGTGGTGCCAGAATCACAAGCAGTGCTCCAAGGTAATGTGGTTACACTCCTGTCATGAATGCCATGAAAAAATCTTCATAATTCAGACTTGAAATAATTCCGAAAGAGTTCATGTTGGGTTTTTTGGATTCTTGTTATTCGGAATGTGGATAAGAATGCATTGTGCTACCCCCCAACTCCCCCCGCAGGCCTTGTTTGTGTTTCTTGCCCTCGTCCCTAAGAAGTCTGATATAAAGCTGCTGCTGACAGCTCGCCTGAAAAGATGGCGCTGACAGGCCCGTCTGGATCTGTTGACAGGGCCCTCGGAGATGTTTCGAGCAAGAATACTAAGAACCCTACGCCAGCGCAGCGTGGTCCAATTTATGAAACGTGAACAATGCCCACTAGTGCTGTCAGTGTTGCTCATCTCCTCACACAGCGTGAAACCAGAATTCAATGCAGTTTGGCCCGCGCGGATTCAAAATAAAACACTTTTGCCGACGAGAGTTTTGCCCTTCTCTTTGGTTTTTGCTACATTATGAATGCACGTCGATACGAATACATGTCAGCTGAGGGGTATGTATAAAATATATGCGGTGAGAACACAAAGAAATAGAACACCCTTCTACATGAATGTAGTAGTAGTCAACCATCCATTTTCTATAGTGCTTGTCCTCATTAGGGTGGCGGGAGAGCAGCCAATCAAAACCCACATAACAATTCAAAACTATTCAGAATCACATTCACACCTTTGGACAATTTAGAGTTGGCAATGAGCATGCATGTTTTTGGAATGTGGGAGAAAATCCAGAGTACCTTGGGGGAAACCCATGCTGCCTGAACTGAGAGTCAAGCCCAGATCCTTTTCGACTGTGAGTCAGACGTGCTTACCACTAGTACACCGAGTTGCATGCTTCCAGAATATTTTTCCCACTGATAGTTTTGGAAACACACACATACATATTTGTGTTTTTGTCACTTGTCATTATAAACAAACAGTGGTTTATGGGTGACACGGCTCCTCAGGTGTATGCTCGTAAAAGAGTATCGGGTTCATAGTATCGGAGCATTCTTTTCAAATGATGCTTGAATTAGACTATATTAAAGCTGCATTAGTTTCATAAACACATTCCAAAAAAGTGCTACACATTTTGTGTGCAGTAAAAAAAAAGTGTTTAAGACATATTCATTTCATTCAAAATAAACCTTTATGTAAAAAATCACTACAGTGTATTTTTTGGGGTTAAGAAATTGTAATAAATTCTTACACAAATAAGCGGAGCATCTTGCATCGTCACATTATACGCAGTATGTGGTAGACCCAAAGTCGTGGCAAATACGGTATGATTTCATTTTCCTTAAACAAATTTCCCTCTCACCCTCAGTGGCGTCTCTCCAAAGCGTACATGCTGAGACACTCAATAAATGACGCTAATTAAGTGGAAATGCAGGAAAAGGCACAGTGGCGGGCATGCTTACTTAAACACGGTCTCACAGCTGGTGACAGCGTTGATCACAGTCAGTGTCTCGGCGCAACTTGTTTCACAAAATCACCGTTGGAATCACCTGAGGAGGCAAAAATACTAGTAAAAGTACAAATACTTGAGTAAAAATTACTTTGGTAAAAAGTAGAAATACTGATTCAACTCCTGCACTTAAGTCAAAGTTAAAACTGTCTGACCCTGAAATTGACCCAAGAACAAAAGTAAAAAGAAAATATTTTTTATTGTCACTATAATATGGTGCAATTACTGCACTTTTGTATAATTTATTTTTTTAGATTTGAGTTTATTTATGTCATTATTTTCATGCTACACCACGAATATGTAATGAATTTATTATTATTATTTTTTGTTTACTTGGATTGAACCACTGAGGCACTAGACTAGATTATACTGTAAATAAAAAGTTATCATGTTGGGATGAGTTGATTCAAACAAATACAAATTAAGACTGTTAAAAAGATTTGGATCAGATTTTATTTTATTTTTTAATTATTTCTAATGCACTGCTGAGGTATTGGATTGGCAGCAGATACTCAAAATCGAGTGACGGGGCCCTATTTTCATGACCAGAGCAAGTCTACCAAAATTGTGTTACACCAACTGTGTCACAATTTAGACCTACTTTTAGCTAGTCTACTGTTGAGATTAAGAATATTTTGCTTCCGCGAATCCGTTGTTAACCCATTTAAGCCCAAATTTTTCCCAGACATATAAAAATCTAAATCCGGTGTCATTAATAGCCCTTTCAAGTAATCAAAAAAAAAAGGACACATAGGTGAAAATATGTTTTAAGTATGTTGGGATGAGTTAAGGAAGCCATCTTCTTCTCAGGGTGCAACCAGGAAGTAAACAGCTCTGGTCATATGATAATTTATTCCAAACATGTGCAAATGCATACATTTCATACAAACAATGTATTCTTACAATACATACTGAAAATATTTTTGAAAGAGTACCCAGTAACATTTGTTAGAGTGACCAGCGGGTTTTAATGCGCCCATGTTGAAGTGGAGATACCTTAAAAATATACTTGGTCACTTTCCACCGCTGTGACTCACAAATGAGTTTGCTACAGCGATGCTGTTGTGCTCTGGTGGTGGAGTGCACATCATGCACATTACCTAGTGTGGTGTGTCACACCAATAAAATGTCCTCATCGGTGTGTAAAATGGTAATTTAGCGAAGAAAAGCATGTTGCCTGACAGCCTCTTTAACAAATAATGGGCTTTTATAGCTTCAATCCTACTGTGACCCCTTGAGTACTTTAAAGTTAACAGCGTAGGCCAACCTCCCCAGTGCTGTGAAGACGCTCGATTCTCTGCTTTCCACTCAGATGGCCAATATCGACTCTTGGCACTCTGCGTTCCCTCGTCATTCGGCAGTTTTGTTTTTGAAAGGGCTTTTTTTTTTTTTTTTGAGAGCTGCTAAATCCAAGTGCGGCGAACGTTGCCCAAAACGAAGCAACGGTCCAAATGCTTTTCATGGCTTTGTGTGTAGCTTGTGACTGCGCTTCAAACAACCAAGTGCTCTACAAATGTTGGTTTAATGGGCTTAACTGCATCAGGATGCAAGCCAGGTCTTCATTCAAGGCCAGGAGTCAATATTTGTTAACAAACAGGAGCACACTCGAGGGCCTCAAGTGCCCACTGAGGGCTTGTGTGCTAACAATGGTGACGAATGCGGTACAGTGGCAATCCGTGAATAGCGCCGCGGTCGCTGATTAGCCTCTCCACTTCATGAAGAGCGCCCAGTCAAACAGAGGGCACAAAGGCCGACGGGTCCCCTGAGGTGGCGGAGGGGACACAAGGCCAGTCCAGCCAGCAGTCATCAAAGATGGGAAGCAAATGCGAGGAAGGTGCTGCCTAATCATTCCGACAAAGACACGGTGACCTCCCCGCTCCATCTGTCTGCCTTTTCGGAACTCCGAGCGTTCTGTTTCTACAAAGTCATGGCGGTCAACCTCGCATGCGGCGTCCGGCGGGTCGCAGGGTTCCCTTTTATCATGCTAATTTGCTCTCCTTGCAAAGCGGAGCGATGTGGCATTTGGGGTCTTTTATCGTGCCGTCACAGCGCACCACTAAGGCCATTGAGCGAGGAGGGCAAAGTTCTTTTTATCGCCTATTGTCTGCCCCAACTGCTCCGAGACGACCCAAAACTCGCAGGTCTCCGGGGCAGCAAGTTGAATATTAGACTCGACGTCCATCCACCCTTCTTTAATACCATCCGATGCGGGGTCACAAAGGACTACAGCTCATTTCAGTTGACATTGGGAAAAGGCTTAGGGGGCATTAACATCATCCCCAACTTTTTTTTTTTTTTTTGCTCACTGACCACTAACACACAAAAACGTAGATAATCAAATTAATTGCATGCTTTGCAATTTAGCACATTTTATTAAAATACAGATATTGGGCATGAGAAAACAGATTTTTCAGTTTTAATACATTTTGGTGGATGAATAGACATCCATATGTGGTACCATGCTGAGGTAGTGGTTCTGAAACTGATCCATGCTTTTATCTCCAGTTGACTTGATTATTGTAACAGTCTTCTGACCCGACTTCCTCAATAGAGCATCAAACGGCTGCAGCCTGTGTTCTGATCAGAACATATTACAGTACTCGAGTCGTAAAGGCTTTACACTGGCTCCCGGTCAGCTGTAGAATACATTTTAAAATTCTGCTACTGATCTATAAATCACAGAATGGTTGGGGTCATGAATACATTAAAGAAATGCTGATTGAATATAAAGCCAGTAGGACTCTGAGGTTTGCACTCGGGTCACTTAGTGGAGCCCAGAGTTCAAAGCAAACATGGCGAGGCAGCATTTATCTGCTATGCTGCACACAAATACAATGAGCTGCCAACATAAGTGGAATCAGGCCCGAGTGCAAAGGATTTTATATCCAGGTTAAAAACTTAGCTTTTTAAGCAAACATGGCGAGGCAGCATTTATCTGCTATGCTGCACACAAATACAATGAGCTGCCAACGTAAGTGGAATCAGGCCCGAGTGTAAAGGATTTTATATCCAGGTTAAAAACTTAGCTTTTTAAGCAAACATGGCGAGGCAGCATTTATCTGCTATGCTGCACACAAATACAATGAGCTGCCAACGTAAGTGGAATCAGGCCCGAGTGTAAAGGATTTTAAATCCAGGTGAAAAACTTTGCTTTTTTCCCCCCATGCCTATATTAAGGACTTTTAAACATTTTAAAATTGTTGTCCTGTGGTTGTTCTTTTTTAAGACAAAAAAAGGTTGTGCTTTACCTTGACTAGTTTCGGCGGTGACTGCCGCCTTCCTCAGAAACTGACAGTTGTGACGTGTCTTATCAGCTGATGTTCCTGGGCGAAGACAGTACAGTCTTTGAGTAATTTTTTGCCATTTTAAAACTTCTACTTTTATTTCTTTACTCGTAAATGTCAAAAGAGAACAAGTCATCCTCTCAAATTCAGCCATATCGAATCAAATCGCAATCCGACTGAATCGTTCCACTCTAAGGGCCGTCCTTGAATCTTATTGCATGTATCAAGATACGTATCAAATCGTCATTTACGTATCAAATCGTCATTTATTGGCGAGATATGCACCCCTAATAGCTACTACAACTGGGGGGATTGGGGGATTTTATTACTCTAATGTAGTTAAATTTTGTACCCCACATGCAGTCGGAGGTGTTCAAAACCTAGTTTTGGATATGACTAAGGCTAACTACGGACCTGGAATGCATATGGCGTCACTTTCAGGTTGACAAGTTGACATCTGTACATAAAAGTTTTTCAAAATGCAAAGGAGAACACTTTGTTGTCATATAAATATAATATTAGTGTGGTGCAGTGGATGAATTTTCCAATTTTGAAAAAATGTCTTGGATTGGCAATTTGTCACAAATTGTGTACCGTACACCACAAAAGAATCGTTGTCAAGCCAATTATCAACAACAGCCCGGTTATGATTGGCCCTATAACACAATCGATTTGAAAAACGTCAACTTTTCCAAATCTCCACTGTGCCGTTTGAATCAACGACCCAAATGACACAGCTTCTACCTGTTTTTAATTTAAAGCGCTTGGCCGAGGGAGCTGAATGCCGCGCCAAAGTAATGTATATTTTTAAAAGCACACGTCCGATTCGGCTTCCACCTCTTTTCCTGAGGAAGTCGACCTTGTCAAAGCTTTATTTGTCTTATATAAAGAATATATTGGACATTTTCATAACAAAAAGGTGGCATGCTGTTTCTCCGGCGAGACTGGCCTCTCCGTGAGTTATACTGTCGCCACGAAGAGAATTAAAACATCATTTGGTTTATAACCTTGAGTTGAGGGCTGATGACTTTACCGTACCTTGCATTTTATTTACAAAGAGTCCGCAGAGGGGGGGGGGGGGAAGCTTAAGAAGAGAACATTGTCTGCTCTCAGTTTTCATGGATATGTCACATGTTCCACTTTCTACCGAAGCTTCCCATGCCAGTTTTTGAATAGCAAGCCTTCACATGCAACTAAGAGGCTGCTATGTTGAATTTGGTAGGATTTAGTCCAAAACGAGCTACCGACTTTCTTTCTTTCTTAGTCTCACAACTCAAGAGGTTGGGGGTTTGAATCTTGGCAGCAACTTTCCTGTGTGGAGTTTGCATGTTCTTCTCTTACGTATGAGGGTTTTCTCTGGGAACGATGGCTTTCTTTACATTCCATCATCCACGCTTGGACCAATGAAGGTTCTTAAAGTTGCCCAAAGGTGTGAATCTATGAATGACGTGGTCCTTTATAACAAGTTTGCCCACCACCTACCCTAAGTGATTTAAAATAATGACAAGACCTCACATTTTCGTCACAAAATATTAAACTTGTAGTTTGTCCACCATGTTTCTGGCATATGTTTGTTGCTATAGAATTGTGAGCTTAGTAGTAACTTTTTGTGCAATTTCCGGCTAAACTCCCGTGAGAACATCTTTGGAAGTGCTTAAAATCGAACAACAGTCTGTGGAATGCTACTGTGTCTCATTCAGGACGTGTCTCTCAAAGCCCACCATCCTCCCAACCCCCACATGTTCTCACGCCAAAATAAATAGCTTGAACTTCCCCATTGAGTGTCTGCAAAGAGCAGAGTATTCAATTATTCTTAAGGCACGTAGTATCCACTAAGAAGGAAGCGTCTCTGGCAGCTTGGAAAGTGTGTCAGCGCCATTTACGAGACGGTTGTGTGGTCAGTTCGTCTCCGGCGGCCCGGTCGTATATCCCGCGACACGCTGGAAAGGCGTGATCAAGTGGGTGCTTAAACGGACTTCAAAGCACCTTTTGGTCCAGTCTGGGCCAGACGCCGCTCTCACCTCGCCGTGTTGGCCCACATTACCGCCATCGACACCTCCTTGGGCCGTCTGGAGCGGGGAGCCACTTGTTCATTCAGGTTGGAATCGGGCCTTTTGCAAATGTGGATATAAATCTGGTTTTGAATCTCTGCCAAAGCGAGTGTAGCGTAAATGTACGGATCGGATATACACCGGGAATGCAAGCTTGAGCAAGGTTTCCCCCAGAAAACTGCCATGCCTGGTGGGAACAAAATGAGAATAAAATTCGGTCGACGAGGGGGGTGGATGACAAAATTGCAAAATGGTAAATGGACTGCTTTTTATATAGCGCTTTACCAATTCCGGTCCTTGAGGTCCGGAGTCCTGCCGGTTTGAGATGTTTCCGCCTACCAACACACCTGATACTAAAAATCCGGATCATTATCGGGCATACTGATGAGCTGATTATATGAATCAGGTGTGCTAGTGTGCGGAAACATTTAAAAACCTGCAGGACTCCGGACTTGAAGACCGGAATTGGTGAACTCTGATCTCCACCATATGGTGCCCACAGTGCTTTACAAAGCTTCGCATTCACCCATTCACACACACACACACACACTCATACACCAGTGGTCGGCTGCTGCCAGGTCTACTGGGAGCAAATCAGGATTCAGTGTCTTGCTCAAGGACACTTTGACATGGCCACCAGGGATGAGGAACGCAACCTCACGAATGAGAGATGACCACACAACCACTGAGCCATGCCGACCCGTTTCGAAAAGCCGGGCTTTCCTTTCTTTTCTTTGGTCCTTCCTCGGGTCTCCTGACGGCCTCACGACTCTGGCTGGAAGTGTTCGGTTTAGGTGAACGGTTTGGGATTTTTTAAATAGGTTTTAGGTGAACTAATGAATTCACACACACATACACGTACACACACGCACACACACGTACTCACCCACGTACAAAAAATACAAAAAGAAAAAGAAAAAAGAAAGCAATGATGATGACAAATCGGTAAAATTACCGAATGAACAATACTGAGCTCTAAGAAAGAAAAAAAAGAAAAGCCTATAAATCACTGTGGGTAACCCTGTTGAGGTCATCAAAATGCACCGATCATGTATAAACCCCTGTCTCTCCCCAAACAATACAAACACAAAAAAACACCCACTGTAATTCTAAACATAGTGTAAGTTTTTCCTAACTTTCTTGATCGGGAGAAACTCCCAACACCAATTAAACAGACCGTAATTATCACGTGCATCCCTAAAATGCCATAGAAATGATTTATTTTCTAAACGTTTCATCCTTTAACATTCAAATATTTTGGTTAAGAACCACTTGACAAATGAAAATCTTTATCAATATTCAGTAGCTAAAATTGCTGCTGCACCAAAGGATTCACTAGTGACTGATGCAGGGATGACAGATTTATGATTCGCTTGTACCTGGCTCAAAGGTAGGGAGGAGTAATTGGTTGAAAGTGTTTGTTTTATTGGCACGCTAGTCCCCACATGTTGACAATACATGTGGTCTAAATATGCTACATTAGAGGTATGCGCTTCATTAAAAATAAGTGCTGATGGAGGTAACCCTCATTTAAATCAAATAGAGTCAGTTGAATGGTATGTATTATTGTTTACATCCATGTTGTCACCTAAACACAACCACATAGAATATATGTCACTTTAAATGTATATGGAAACAGCCAGTGTTAGATATTAGTAACATTTAAATTCTTTATTTCCATATATTAACCATTGTTATACATTATTAACGATTTAATTCTTTATAGTAACCATGTCGAAATGTTTTGTAGATGTGAGGTAGTGTTGAACTCAGTATAATTTGACCTTAAGCTGGAACATATTGTTTGGTCTAAAAAATTCCGTCTCAGTGTTCTGTGCGAAAACACACATTTGGTCCTTGAGAACAGAATCTGTCTCGAACACACACACCCCTGACCCTGACTCTGTTTTCGCCATCGCTCACGGAAAAGTACCCAGAGAGTATGTTTTGTCGACAAATGAAAGAGAGGCGGTCTGTTTAACTATAAGAAGCCATTTTACACGCGGAAGAGACACATTCGGCGCTCTGAAATTCCACCTGTTATGTGATGTTTGGAGTCTGTCACGATGTCCAGAGATCTCTGTTAGATTAAATCATTTTTGCAAAGGTGTTTTTTCTTACATTAAATCGGTCTTCAAATTTTTGGAACACGCAAAGAGGACAAAATAATTTTATTCCTCTTCACCGGCTAAAGAAAATAAGATCAACGGATACACTTTACACTTTCAGTGCAAATCCAACCACAGATTCATTTGTGTTAGTTTAAGGCTGTGTGTGGGCACAGGAGTGTAAAGTAGGCTGGTCAGTCCCAGCAGGAAGGAGCTGATCTGGACATGGTTGTTAAGTTTCATTGGCCAAAGGGGGGGTCGCTTCATTGGCTGCTATCTGTGGAGCTCATTATTCACATGGTGGGTGGCAGAAAGTGGAAACCCCCCACGGCACAAATCGCAACGACGAGGCCACAGGAGAGGAGGTGAAAAGACTGCGGGGACTCTCGCAGTTCAGACGTCTTCAACGGTCAAAACGCACATCCGACAGTGGACCAAAACAACATGCTTGTGTGTTTACAGACCCCGCTGAGATCACCAACCGTTGGCAGATAACCCCTTCCCTCATATTTTCCATGTCTAAAGGGATTTAATTCCACTGTGGGATTATTACAATGGAAGCTGCGGTAAAATCCTCTTTTGGACCCGTCGCCCAGACAATCTGCTGTCATCCGAGTGTTTATTCATCTCGGGATGATGTATATCGACACACTCAAAGCTCGTCTTCCCGGGTCCAGGTTCCCGTTTATGGCACACACAGAGATGATGGTGCGCAGGGAAGATTAGATGGCGAGGATCTTAAAGCTGATGTACTTAGCAGATGCGAGCTCATCGATTTATCCCAGCTGCTGCATCCCCGAGCCGAGTGTGTGCGTATGTGATGTTTTCCGGATCATGGAAAACCACAATCTGTGTGTTTGAGTGTTTGTGGTAGATTCAGTCATCGACAGCTGTCTTGACCCTTTAATTCAGGTTGATTGTTGCAGCGGAGTGACTTAAAACCCACTTTATTCACTGCTTTGATTTAAGACGCACTCTCAGCTATGCCAGGGGTACGCATACCATTTTTTTTTTTTTTACGTCAGAGCCCCCACAAAAGACAAGTAAATTTGAAATATTTTTAGAGGTGAGGGCTTCAATCACTCGTGTTTTTTTCACTATTCGCGGCATAAAAGCTAAAACTAGGCCCGATTATGTGCGCTTAAAATGAAACGCTGCCAACTTTTGTAGCGAATGGAATGCATTGAAGCGCTCTGACAATGATCCTGACAATCCGAGCAGCCACTTTTGCCAGGAGCCCAACTCGGGAGGACAAGTAGGATTAGTGGATTCGAAGTGTTTCTGCGGCGTGAATAAACAAATGGAGATAGTGATGGAATGTGTCTGCAGCGTGGGATTAGACTACCTACCCCCCCGACACCCCTCCCTACTTTAAACAGCGTTCCACGTCTTCTTACATGCTGTTGCCCAGACCGAAGCCTCGGGCCTTGTTTCGTTTTAGATGATGGAGGAGACGGGTGACAGTTTGTCTATTTTGACTTTTCCCATCAGACGACACCACAGCGGCTTTTATTTCTAACCGGTATGTCTGTTTTCAGACATTCCAATTGATCTGGACTTTGGATTGTCACTGAAGATCTCTAGGGTTATGATGCATTTTGCCTGGAGCCGTACCCACGCTATAAACATTTATAAAATAGCATTTCCATCCATCCATCCATTTGCTATATCACTTATATGGTTCAGGGTTGCAGAAGGTAGCTGGCACATCTCCCAGCTGACTTTGTGCTAAAGGCAGACGACCCCATAGAGTGGTCACCAGTCAATCACAGGGCAGATATACAGTCATAAAAAAAATATTGGACCTTATTTTCTTCAATTTCTTGTTGATTTTAATGCCTGGTAACACTAAAGGTGTATCATGTGACAAACAGACACAAAAGAAAACATGGAAGCGGATAGATTTTTTTTGTCAGGGTTCGTCAGGGATCGTCCAAGGTCGCAAACCAACGGTTTCAGTAGTGGCGAACGTTTGTGACCTTGAACGAATCCTGACAAGAAATCAACATTCGCTACCTTCGCAAGTGTCCGTCCCTTCGTTCGTTCGTTTGACAACATTTCTATGAAACTAAAAATCATAGGCGGACTGGAGATCCGGACAAATGTGCAGGAATTTGGATAGTGACTTATCAGATCCTGAAGAAGGAGTTGTTCGGAAACTGCTTTGTGTGGCAGTTGACAATCAATTTGCAATGCGCATTTACCGCCACCTACAGGACTGGGGTACAACAGTCTGGCCCATCAGGCTTGAACTAGAACAGAGCCAGGCCCCGTCATCCAGCACCAGTGACCTCGAATGTAACAAACGCTCTTCTGCATGAACGGACACTCCACATACACGCCAACTTCTTGTCAAAAGTCTTGCGATAAGAGAGGAAACTGCTCTATTTTCCTCCCATGCTCAGTTCCTGTAGGCGTAACGGCTATTATGTCCATTCGGTGTATCTTGTTTGCCATCTGCTCAATTCTTAGTGGCCGCCATGACAGTGATGCATTTATTTGGTCCTGCGAGTGGATGGAGCCTGTTCATTATCGGCGCTTTTGACAGTTGCAATAAATGGGCCCGGGCGCGGAGGAAGTGTTCCACGTGATCGTTTTCATCTCTCGCTCCCCTGCATCTATCATCGTAATGTTTTTGAGCACGTAAATCATGCGTCGTGGTCAGATCTGACAACGCTGTCCCAAACGAGCAGCCTCAAACAGGCTTTGACGTTTCCATGCCAAAGACCCAGCGGCCTCCTTATCAGCAATCTGACCTCACGGGATGGATATGTCCTGTTGAGTCTAATTGTCATGAAATGTAAATTGAGCTCAGAACGAGGCGATAAGCCGGGCTCTTGTTACGGCCGCTGGATGTGGGCTCTTGTCGCCCGACTGACGATAACAACACGAGATGGCAGTAAGAGAAATCGCCCAGGAGGTGTGTGGGTGAAACTTCAGAGTGGTGAAGTATTAAGTGGCGGACAAAGCGGCACTGGGGCCGAGCTGTGTGGGCTTTCTTGCTCATAAATAAGGCAGGCACCTCTGATTGTGGGCTGAATGTATAATTCATGCGCTGCCCCTCCTCTTCTTCTTCTCCTCACTTTCTGCCTCAGCTTCTTTGTTGTCTGCGCCCTCCCCGGCATGTCAATTAAAAATTAAAGAGGCGGCGAACAGGCCTTGGTAGCCTCTTTTTTTTCAAGGCAAATTCTCAAAATGACGATCATATTTTCTATCCCGCGCACACCCACATTTGACAGAGCAGGAAATTTAGTGTTGTCAATTTGTTTTTATTTGGGCAACTAGTAGGAGTTTGCCTTGGAATTTAACCAAAATGGCTGCTTCTAGTCAATATGTATGACCACCTGTTCCGTTCTGGACATGGGTCCTTGGGACTTTTCCGTACATACTGGTATGATAGACGTGTTAGATATTATTAACATTTTTAATACTTCATTTCATATATTAACCATTGTTATACATTGTTAACATTTTAATTCTTTATATTAACCTTGTCGAAATGTTTTGTGGACGTGGATAGCAAGTAGTGTTGAACTCAGTATAATTTGACCTTAACCTGGGACATATTATTTGGTCTAGAAGTTCCTTCTTTGTGGGAAAACACATTTGGTCCTTGAGAACAGAATCTGTTTCGAACACGCACCTTTGACTCTGTTTTCGCCATCGCTCGTGGAAAAGTACCCAGAGAGTATGTTTTGTCTACAAATGAAAGAGAGGCGGTCGGTTTTAACTATAAGAAGCCATTTTACACTCGGAAGAGGCACATTCGGCGCTCTGAATTCCACCTGTTAAGTGATGAATTGGAGACTGTCACGATGTCCAGAGATCTCTGTTAAATAAAATCATTTTTGCAAAGGTGTTTTTTCTTACATTAAATCTGTCTTCAAGTTTTGGAACACGCAAAGAGGACAAATATTTTTTATTCCTCTTCACATGCCCACCAAATGTTGTGGGCAGTACAACTCTTTTTGGCGGCATTTTTTTTTCAAACTTTCTGGAAATCCCCTAGCCCTGAAATTCACCCCAAATGACCAAACCAACAGGGGCTGGCTTCCAATTCAGTTTCGGGCATTGGTCCTTGAAAGTTGTTGACATATCAGGTTCTGATAGATGTGTCCACTAAATGTTGTCAGCCAATGAAACTGTTGTAGGGGCAAATATTCTTAAAAACTTTTTGGAAATCATCTAGCCTTGAAATTGACCCCAAATGGCTACTTCACACTAACATGACCTTTCTGTTTATTTTCGGGTATTGGTCATTGAGACTTTTTTGCACATCCTGTTGTGATAGACATGTCCACCCAATTTCATCTGAGTTGGTGAAAATGGCAACCCCCAAACTCTACAGTGAGTCTAATGAGTATGTTTTGGGGTATTTTGTTTCGGTCCGTAAAATACATACATTTCATCAGGACAAGCATGTTGAGGTTCCCAAAAAGGCGATTCCTTTGTCAGAAGAATGATAAACAAATCAGGGTTCAAGGCGTGCTCCTAATCATGACTACACCACCCAGCAAAACACATTTGAGGAGCTAGACATTTTTCAAGCGAGCAACCGTGTTGTGTAAACATCACAGAGTTATGACACTGGCAAAGTTTACTGCAAACATTCCCCGAATAGCCCATTATTCACTCTGCAATTTGGTGTAACTACCCTTCGTCATCCAGAGGAAATTGGAAGCCGTCTCAGTGTGAATTCATTTATTAAACCTAGTTATCTACATCTTGTATCGCTTATGGGCGATAAAAAATGCTT
Organism: Vanacampus margaritifer; assembly: GCF_051991255.1. Classification (NCBI taxonomy): domain Eukaryota; kingdom Metazoa; phylum Chordata; class Actinopteri; order Syngnathiformes; family Syngnathidae; genus Vanacampus; species Vanacampus margaritifer. Next base: position 12,271,667 of record NC_135442.1, read on the forward strand.
GCAGGATATTGCTACATGATTGGGATCTGGTTTGGACTCATTTCCATACAGTCTGGACATCTTCACCTGAACATTTTAGCCTTTTAATGATAGGCCAGTACATTTTGCCGTGACGCTATTCGCCACCCTTCCGTCATCGTCAGTCCATCGTTATTTCATTTATATCATCACCGTGTCGCCGTCATTGCAAATTTGTCTTCTGCGGCATCGCATCCGTGTCAAGAATGTAATTACTACATCAGATAAAAAAACAAACGTAACATTTTTTTGTGTAAGAATCTTTTCACGTTTTCACAGCTACAGTCCGCTTGCATTGGGCTCAAGTGGGCAGTGACCTAACTGATGAAGTGATGGGGTTGATATGAATACTGTAAATCCTTACGTGCCTTTTTGCCACAAAGGTAGCGCAGTGCCATACACGCATGGGATCTGGGTTCGAATCTCAGTCTTGGTGTACAGTTGGCGGTTGTTTGTCTGTATGATTTGTGCGATAAGCTGGCAACCATAGCCCGCCTCTTGCTCAAAGTCACCTGGGATAGGCTCCAGGTCACTCCAGATGAGCAAAAGTATAGAAATTGGATGGTTAGATGCATGGTAAGAAAATATTTAGATACAGCCCTTGTATTGGATCTGGGGTGTACCTAATAAAATGTCCAGTGCTGGAAAACCCATTTCCCTTTTCAAACGAGTGAGCCTTTTGCATATCATGTTGCATAGTCACATCTCAAGTCTGTTAATCATTTTTAGCCTACGTGATCCTTAACACTGGCTGCGCTCTCATAGGCAAGCACACACGCACACCTGCGCACACAGGAAAGTGCTGCTATCTCGTGGACCTTGAACATCACGTAAGGTGGAGGAAACGGTGTCTAGACGTTATAACACGGCGATATCGCCTCGCTGATTTACTCGCTCTCCTATAACACTCCTTTGAAACTTTACGGCACTCCAGAGAGACATCACGGGAACACCTCCGCTAGCGTGCCGGTTTTGCACTCGTTCGATCTGGTTTGGCTCCAGCGTGCGTAAAATATATATATTTTTGGAGCCGCAAAAACAAGAAGCTGACGTTTCAGTTGGAAATGGAGAACGACTCGTGTCAAGGCGGCTTGAAGCGCGCCGTGCGGCCTGTCGAGTGCGAAAGAGAAACAGTAAAACTACCGAATGTGGCTTCTCTCAGCGAGAAATGGAACAAGTGACTGGCAGGCTGAGATTGCAGCTGCACCGCTGAAACACAACTAATTCCTTCTCTAATTCGCTTGAACATTCGTTCAATCTGTGCGTCGAAATTGGCCGAACTCTCCCCCACCCCCCTGGCAAGATTATTTTGCTTGTATTGTTTGAACAAAGCAAACATTTATTTTGCGGGTAAAAGTGCTAACAAAGGCAAAATATAATGACTGCATAATTGGTTGTACTCGCGACAGCTGCCAAAACGGTAACACAACGCTGCAAAATATGTCATCAGTCGCGAAAGTTTTCCATTGACTGTGAACAACTTCTTTTAGTGAGTGACACCAGAATGTGTGTAACATATCCTTAGCTAGTGTGACTTGCCATAGGGTCAAAATAAAATAAAAAAATACTGCAGCTGGCGAGGGAATAGGCTTTGGCTGTGGCTCTGAAAGATATATCACATGATAGAAAATGTGCCCGCAAAAGCAACACAAGCCTGCGGTTGTCAAATGTATCGTTTTCTGGAGAGACGCTTGGAAACATTCATTTTCTCGACACGAGCTTAATGCAGATGGAAGGATGAAACCGGGGGGAAAGATGAGTTTCAAAACTGGATTAGAGCGGACGTGGCCTGAGAGGGTGATTGAACGGCGGCTTTGGAGGGGTGGCGGGGAAATGAGGGATGTAGCGTCTCGATGACAGCCAAATAAAAAAAGAAATGCAGTGAGGAGTGAGTGAGTGAAGAAAGTGTCTGCAGGCCACTGACTCCTGGATGGGTCAATAGATGGGAGGAATAATTGTATGTGGCCAGCGGGAGTGTGTAAAGTGCAAGGGCAGTGGAAAATAGCCCTAACTGAGATTAAAGGTGTGATTTACAATTTGTGTGATCAACACGAAGAGACGTGACACATCGAGAAGGTGAGGTGACCTCGGCAAAGACACCTTGGAAATGTCAGCTGAGCTTGACACAGAACGAGAAGTGGAATGAAATTTGTATGATAGTTAAAACTTAAAAAAAAAAAAATATATATTTTTTTTTTAACAAATAACCGAAAAGTAGGACGTTCAAAATGAGTCACCCCCTTTTCTCTCAGTGCAGCCAACTGACTCCAGGAGTTCCCTGGTGGTTTCTGAATGATCCAATGTTGACCTAAATGATTGATGATGATAAATTGAGTCCACCTGTGTGTAATCTAGTCTAAGTAAAAATGCACCTGCGCTGTGATGGTCTCAGAAGTCTGGTAAAAGAATATTGGGGAGCAAACAGCATCATGAAGACCAAGGAATGCACCAGGCAGGTCCGGGATAAAGTTGTGGAGAAGTTTAAAACTGGATTAGGATATAAAAGCTTTTAACATCTCGCGGAGGACTGTTTGAAATATTATATTGAAATGGAGATACAGACGCTCCCCACCTTACGAACGAGTTACGTTCCGGACGATCGTTCGTAAGGGGAATTTGTTCGTAAGTTGCTTCAGTGCTATATTTTGTATTATAATTTATGTTTAAAGCCTATATAAGTATATTGAAGGTTTATATAAGTATGTTTAAGGCTTGTACAAGTAACCTGCATTGGTTTGTACTGAAAAAAAATTAATAAAATGGAGAGAATACGTACAGTACTGTACTACGTATGTTAGAGAGAGAGAGCGAGACACACACACACAGTATGTACATGTACGTAATAAGATAAATAAAATGAAGTTTAACTTACTTTTGGAAGATGTACTCGATGCTTAAGGAGATGATGGAGGAGGAGGAAGAGGAGGATTTTATATCATGAGAGATTCTTCGTCGTCGCTGGAATCGGCTTCAAAAGTTATTTCCTGCTTCATGGGGACCGGCGTTTTCTTCCTCCTCCTCCTCGCCACGTTGCTCAGCCTCCAATGAGCTCTCACAGCGCTAATTGTTGGTATTAGCGGCGGAAAGAAGCACTACGCGCAATACAAAATCTAACTTACAGCATTTCTTTCCAAACATTTTTCGACATACTGTACGCGCAGAAATGTTCGTATGTACCGTTGTTCGCAACTCGAATGTTCGTAAGTAGGGGAGCGTTAGTAACTGGAAACCTACTAAGACACAGCTGTTTTCGGTTTTAGAAGTAAACCTAAGTTTTACAATTGGGTCATTCATAACAGTATACAAAATGGCTTTGAAGGTCGCTGACAATTGATCACTGATTGGCTGTTAACTAGCGAATCAGTGCATGAGATAGAAGTAGAATATGAGAGTACACAAATGCAAAGCAACGACAAAAAAAAATGACATGACCTAGTATATTAAGCTGCGCAAAACGTTGCTTTTAACTTCGACTTGTTCTTGCTTGCATTATTAGTGTTTTGGGCAGGGTTCTGTATACGTGTACATACAATTTATTTCATGAAACCCTGACTGTGGATAAACAATGACTTCTCGGTTACAGAGGTGGTTACAAGCTTGTAACTGAAAAAATTCTGGCTACGCCCCTGGTTTGAATGTACTTTTTGTGTCTGAATTCTCGCTTCTGTGACTCACACAGGGATACTGCTTCATAATTAAGAGTTCCATGCACAACAATTAGCGCACCCCACTTGAATTCCTTCCTCCATAGTCCCCTTTCAGTCCGCCTTGACAAAGTGTGAGGATGGGCTGTGCCATCAGTGACCATTCAGTCCCACTCTCTCATCAACACCCCCTGCCCCCCTTAACCACCACCAAAAACATTTTATTACAGCGTGAAATGGGGATTGAAAGACCACTATGGAAGTTCCTACTTAACCATGCACAGTGTGTCACTGGTGGGGAGAGGCAGATAAGAGGACAAAGGGGAAATCAGCCACACAACAACACACATGCTTTTGTCAAGACTTAACTGCTGAAGTCCACAGAAACAACCCCCAGCGCCTGATTACTTCCCAGACGCAGTGTTTGTGTCTTATTTTTTTAGGAAGACAAATTTGTCCGAGCATAATCTTGTTGGATAATTAAACGCATTCCTCGGGGCTGTTCACACAGATGGTATTTGAGGAGCGGGTGATTTGTTTGACGTGGCCACCCAAAGCCATCCACATCCACCAGTGATTCCCAACCACGGGAGGTCATCAGGTGTGTTGTGGGAAATAATGTCTTGGATGTCCATTGTGCCGTCTGGTTCTCTGTTTCTTTCCGTACATTTCGGCTCACAAGTCTTTGAGAGTTTTGTGACAGTATAAAGTTTACATTATGTTGACAGGTCAATCAATTGCCCGCCTCCTAACATTAAGAAAGGTGGGAGCGCGAATGCTTTTAAAGGGTGTGCAGAGCTTGCGGCGACTAATGTTGTGGCACTTTCCCAAACTTGTTGTTGGCACCGTTGCCATGGATTAGACTGCACATCAAACTGTGTAAATAGCGATCAGGCACCTGATTGATGACAGCACCTTTTGTAGCCATACGCAGCCTTTTGTATTTGCTTTGGCAGGACATCTGTCGTCAACATGCGATTCTCCCCCCGTGAATATCGGGCTGTGCGGTGGGGGGGGGGGGGGACGGGGGCATGGCCGAGGTGCGAGGGGGGTGGGGTGCAGGTATGGCTGACAGATGTGACAGGTTGAAGCACACCTGCGGAGTGAGCTGATGTCTCTTTTATACTAAATGTTGAGCTACCTCGTGATCACAAATGTAAACAGTGGTATCTCAACTTACGAACTTAATTGGTTCCATGACCTCGTTTGTAAGTTGAAACATTCTTAAATCAAGGTAACTTTTCCCATTGAAATGAATGGAAATTCAACTAATCTTTTCCAGCTCCAAATGACATTTTTTTCCTAATTTTAATTGGTGTGTGGTTGAAAATAAATACAGTACAACATAAAAATAAGTGAAAATATCTCATCACTATGAAGAAATAAACAAACAAATGCTTATTGTGCTTTAACTTAACGTGAGGAGGGCAGAAGGAAAACAGCTCCTCCACTGAAAAAAAAACTCATTCTAAAATAACATAATCTTATTTAATGTTTTACTTTTGACTGTCTATTTTCTATGTTTTTTCCCCCAACACAAAAAATGATCCAGGTAAATTTGTCTATTTTGACAATTAATGACATTAGGCTACGGCAGCCGCTTTTGTTTTGGGGTTTGGGGCGTTTTACGCTCTTTAATTAAGTCTTAATTTTTAATTAAGTATTATTATTATTAAGTACTAATTAAGAGTAAAAAAAATCAGCACAGCTATGGTAATGAGTGACACACACAGAGCCAATGAAGCATTTCAGAGAATTGAGACACCCTACACAATCGCACCCATCAACGGGAACGCGCAATTGAGGGGCACAGGTGCGAATATTGGGACACGGCCTATATGTTGCAACAGTAACCGGAAACAGCGTAGGTGTGTGACTTCAGAAGTCAGAAGTCCGTGGCATCTACCCCATTGCATAAAGCGTACCCAATTTGGCCATTGATAATGAGCTGTGTCGTGATTACTTGATCATTTAGCAACCTCCATCCATCCATTTTCTATAGCGCTCGTCCTTATTATTGGGGTAAGATGTGGCAGGGCACACCCATGGACTGGCCACCAGCCAGCAGGGCACGTATAAACAAACAAGCATTCACACATATGGGCAAACTGAGAGTCTTTAGTTACCGTAACAAATACATTCTTGAAGTCTCTGAAGAAAACCCACAGAGCCCAAATTCAAAAACCGAAACCTTTAGAACTGCGAGGGAGACATCCTGTACTACTGTACTCAGGATGAACCCATGAAATTTTAGTCCAATCAAGTTGAAGATTCCAAAGATTAAATGGCATAGAGTTGGTCTGAATGACGGTGTACAGTTTGATGCCAATTCTAATTAGGCTTGTTCATCTTCATCGGAGTTCTGTTCTATGTTCTTTCACTGGAACCTTTTGCACTGTAGACTAAAAGGAAACATTTAGGGTGGGGAAAAAAAGGCTTGTGTTGCTATATCCGGCACTAATTCATGCTGCTTGGCGCGCCAGCATGTCGAGGTAATGATGAATCTATTTTCACTTGCATGGATGTGATTGTGAGGAGCCAGAAGGAGATTCATCCCAAAGAAAAAAGGCAAAGGAATGCATTCAGCCGGTGCACACAAGACCCCTCAATGAGTAAAATGAGCCTGATCCTTGGGCTTACGTGCGTGTGTTCAGTGATTTGTTGGAGGGATTTGCTGGGCTTTAGTACGCGGACGCCTTACCGGAAGAGTGTCCTTTAGATGCAGCCGTCGCTGCGCCTTCGTTGTGAGATTGCGACTACTTTCCAATCCCTGAAGGCGTGGCAGATTCGGTGTTATGAGCTCATTATCGTCGATAGTAGATGATGATACAGCAGTGGGTGGAGAGGAACTTTTGGAGGCAGCAGCTGGTATGTCACATCGAACGTTTGTGGCTAGACAGCAGTTTACTACGGAGCTCCCACAAGGTCGTAACTCCCGCTCTCATTGGTCCTTTTGAGTCACACAGCATGCATGACATCATGGTAAAGGACTATATATCTATAGTGTTATGAAGTTGCTGAAAAAAACCCAAAAAACCTTCCCTGAAAAAGCATCTGTGAAACACCCACCACCTGGCCCACAGAGAGCATCATGTCGAGTGGAACCGAGAGCTGACAGGCGTGGGCTCGCACCGCGTTCCTGCAGAAGCCAGATTTATGTTTCATCATACGCCCGCGCTGCCTAACTCCATAAAAAGCAAATAAACTTTTCACCAGCAATGGCAGGATAAGAACAGAGATGCCTAATGAGAAAATTAAAGGGTCATAAATACGAGCCCTCAAATGTGAAATTTCAACACTGGGTTCAATGTGCTCTCATTCAAGCAGAATCACAGAAAATTTCAAATCATGTTCCTCACCTTATAGTACAAGCATTGCATTCCTCTTTTGGTTGCTTTTTGTCACCATTAAGTGACTGAGCTGCACAAGATTTGGGTCTGTTCCGTTATTCCACATTGCTCTACACCTGACAGTTCTACTAGATTCTCTTGAAACATGGTAGACAACAAGGTGGTTGTGAAATCTGGAGTCAAAGTTCCTTTTCAGTGCTCTACCAGTCACAACAGATCCCCTTCACACTTCTGAGGATGAATTATTTATTTTCAAAGTGTTGAAGGTACATATTTGTTTTCATCTTAAGTGAGATTGCCAGGAACACGGTCTTTGTCAGTGCTTGACAGGGCACAGTTCTACAACAAATGATCATCAGGTCAACATGAACATGGCTCTTCAATCATATAGATTAAAAAAAAAGTACAAGCTAACTGTTACTGCTAATTGTCCGTCCGTCAGTCTTCAATTCCGCTTATCCGGGCTCGGGTCGCGGGGGCAGCAGCTTTAGCAGGGAAGCCCAGACTTCCCTCTCCCCAGCCACTTCAGCCAGCTCCTCCGACGGGATCCCAAGGCGTTCCCAGGACAGCCGAGAGACATAGTCTCTCCAGCGTGTCCTGGGTCGTCCCCGGGGCCTCCCGCCGGTAGGACATGCCCGGAAGGAGCATCCGAACCAGATGCCCGAGCCACCTCAACTGGTTCCTCTCAACGTCTGTGCTAATTGTCCACTATTCAAAACAGATCCTGTATGTCCACTGATGGCTGAAGAAGTGGTGGTCTTCCCAAAAATCGAATTAGAATCTTAAATCGATGAGTTTCTTTTCGGTGCTCTAGTAGTCCACATCTTTGAACTTTCTGAAATTGTTGTAGCAAGTCAGCAGAGTTTTCAAACTGATCTTCAAACTTTTAGGGATACTACATGGCCACAATGCATGTTAGCTAGGGTAAGATTGCCAGGAACGTGGTCTTCGACAGGGCGCAGTTCTGAACCAATGTTTTTTTGGACTTGAAAGACTTATTCTGACATATTTAAAGAAGATGAGACCAAGACCCTTAAAAAGTGGTCTTGAGACTAAGACCGATATCTAGAACTACAACAACTAGCTACCACTATCTTCAAGCTGACTATGTCACAACAACAATCCTATAGATTTTAAAGGTCATCCAGCAAAAGGGAACCCCGATAATTAGGTAACGTTGAGGTTGTCATTGCAATTGCTTTCAGCACAAAAGGTTGGGGGGGGGGACGCTTTCCAGGTGTTGAACTCCACACTTCAGTCATTGCGGACTACCCTTTCACACAGTCATGTCGCAGATGCGATTCTATGCCCAAAGAAAATTGTCGGATTGACTTCATCCGACAGAAAAAAAAGCTGAAAAATGCGAGAGTTCTGTTCAACAAAGCAAGCATGATTCCACCCTATGGAAAATGATGGCAGTGTCACGCATCAAGAATGTGTGCAGCAATGCTGCCGCAGTGTCACATCGCTAAGATCGTAAGATGAGGCGTGTGCACAGTGAGTGGCGTTGGCTGCGGTCGCTGCGGTTTGGGACGCTCTGGTCTCTTCGCAGATGCAGTCTGGCATCGCTTCGTGCGATTTCACAGCGGCCTCAGAACCAGAGCGCCCGAACCCGCCCCCCCATCTATCTCGGTCACATGTGAACACCCTCCCCTTAGGCTGCATCTGCCAGCTTGTATCGGCACAATCACTCTTATTGAATGTGATTCATTTGGAGTGAGCTGATGTATTAAACGCTTTTCAAGCGAAATCTTAATTCTATCATCCCATTATGTTTGTCAAAATGGCTTCATGCCACACCGATTTTATCCTGCACCTGTGCCAAATGTTTAGTCAATGTGTTCCATGTGGGAATCCCAAGAACTTGAAGGCAAAGTGTGTTGTTTTATGAAGCCGCTGGTAAAGGGGAGGAGTTTGCTACTGGTGCCAGATGGACAAAATCAGGCCTGGACATGAAAATGAGGAGCAGGTGAAGTGGCAAAGTGAAGGGTATGAAGTGCAGACAGGTTTTTTTTTTTGGGGGGGGGGGTCTTGTGCTGTTAAGGCATGAAGGAGGAATCTGTCAGGGGCTACATCAACAAGAATCCAAACAGCACTAGATTACAAGAGACAAGGCGTGTCTGCTTGCGCATAATAGACCTACCTGGGCCGTGTTTGCTTTATGATAGAGATTATTTATGTCTCTTCAAGGTATGCGGGGCATCTGTAGCAAAAGCAGGCATGTGTGTGTGTGTGTGTGGCCTTTGGAAATCAAACATCTTTTGATGTTGCTGACACCTGTTCTCCTGCTTTTACAGTGCCTGGAGCCGTGCAAGGAATCCTGGGACCTGAAGGAAAACCAGTGCCAGGATCTATGCGAGGTATATCACTAGCAGACACACACAGTAGTTGTTTTGCCTTATTGACACCGTAAGGAACAGTCAGGAGTAGAGCTGTAGCATTTAATCGAATAACTCACATAATTGGATTACAAAAAAGGTTGAAGTCAACTTTCTGCCTCAAAGCTTTGCAGGAATCTTTTTTCCGTGGGGACTAATGCTACCGCAGTCGCACGCACAACTCAATAGAGAGTTGGCGTGATGACAGAGAAAGTCAAAAATCTGGGATCATTTTACTTTTAACAAGGAAGATCAAATACAGTTGGTACCACAACAGCACGTCTACGTTCCGCAACATGAGGAAACGTATCGATGTTAACTGATTTAATATAGCCCACCATCGCTAGTTATAACCTATTGTAATGTCCCCACAAGGTGCATTTTTGAATCACTTTATTGAGGAGATGGTAAGAATACAAACACGTAATAGGTTTCATCATTACGTATTCATCACGAGCTGCCGATGGCCACAATTCACTCAACTTGTGGATTAGCTAACGGGTTAGCCAGTTAACAGCACACTCTTGCTTGCTGACACCCACATCACTCACCAAGCCAAGCCCCGCCTTTTAAAGCCATACACACTCAAAAATATTGCAAGCTCCCATGTATAAAAAAAAAAAGAGCCTGTACTGCACATGTACATTAAAGTGTGTTCAATAATGCAAAATATATTTTTTGGGACAGATTATGCGATTAATCAGTTGAACAGTTGATAGAATACTCAATTCTTAAAATATATGTTAGCTGCAGTCCCAGACCCAACTCCATTAAGGGGAAATCTGCAATATAGAGAGACCATAAAAAAAAAAAACTTTATGTAGTTTAAACTGCCACATACTTTAAACACATTTAAACTGATTAAAACACGCTTTAAATGCATTGTAGCCATATTTGAATAAAAAAATCAAATTGCAAGTTTGCATGCTGTGGTCGGCAGCAGCTCCTGCACGAGTGTGTTTATTGTGTTTGACCGTTTTCCCGCCGTTCAACAGAAAACTGTAATGTGCTGTGGTAACTGTTGTGTCTCTCCTTTCCCATATGCGAGGGCATTACAGTAAGAATACTGTAACAACCAATAAAAAAACAGTCGCTTAAAAAAGGTTGGAATTTTCAATGTTTGCAAACAATCACAGACCTCCTATAGTGCATTATGAACATGGAATAATTTACATGTGGAATAATTCCCTGGTATGCTTCGACTACGACAATTTAAATCAATTAAGAAGCCAAAGACTGACTAGCAACTAGTTGACTTCACACTAGTAAGCCAGTATAGGAAATAGGAAATAGTAATGAATTCCATTGGCTCTGAAGTTTAAAAAAAAATAGTTTTCATTTCTTTTTTTTACTTTTTGGATGTGATGTAAAGGTTTGATTTATACAAATTATATCTTAGTCTAAATGAAAGTTGTTTACTCATCCTTCCTTTGAAATTCAATGCACACAAGAGGATCCCTGACATGTTTCTTCCCTCCTCCTCCTCCTCCCCCACAGCCCCTCTTTCCCAAGAAGCACTACGAGTGCCTCACCAGCTGCGAGTTCCTCAAGTCCATCGAGGGTGTGAAGCAGGGCGACTGTCCCGCCCCGGAGAAGGCCAGCGGCTTTGCGGCGGCCTGCGTGGAAAGCTGCGAGGAGGACGGCGAGTGCTCGGCCGTCAAGAAATGCTGCTCCAATGGCTGTGGCCACACCTGTCAGCTCCCCAAGAACCTGTACAAAGGTAAGCGGAAGCAAACAAATTAAGCATTTATGCGACTTTGTATTTTAAAAAAAAATCTAAACGTTTGTGTAGTGTTTTTCTACACTTAATAACTTCAGACACTCAGCGAGCCCAATATAAGTTGAACGAACACCCTACTTGAAATAGATTGTTGTCTGACAGGGAAAGGCTAACAGTTTTGAGGTTGAATTTTAGCTCAGGACTTCCTGTATGTAGCCTAAGTATATGCGTGCGTCTGTGAAGAAAGAGAATAGAGTAGATTAGAGGCCAGAATTAGACAAAATGTGGTCATCTGTAGTCCTGAATATTACTGGATGAGCCGAAAGTCAACACACGTTATTATTCATCTCCAGGATATTGCTCCAACAGTTAAGTTGTGCCACTTGAGTGGGCTGAAATAAACTGTTGTGTTGTGTGGAGGGTGCTGAGTTGTTAACTGAAACACCGTCACACATCCGCTCTCAGCACGTTGTTGGCGTCGGTCGCTCAAGGCCAAAACAGAGTGCAGCGGACAACGAGGCCGCATCGATCTTTGACGGCGGCTGCCATGGCCTGCTTTAAATCACACTGCGGCAATAGTACACGCATAGTCACTGTGCTCAGTAATGACCGGCAAGTGCACGCAATCTGGAATGCGAGCGTATGGACGGATGCAGATGGTGGAAAGATCCCGAGAGAGAAAGACTTCAGTGGTGGATGTCATGCCCCGAAAGGTGAACAAAATGTTAACGTGGAAAGATGAAAAGAGCGCTAACCTTGGAGCGTTCCACTGACCCGGTCAATGAAAACCATCCAATGTTTTTTGGAGGCCTTCACATACAGGCCCGCCTATGCCGTCATTGAAGGGAGCGCGTGACAGCTCGCTGTCGCCGCCGCGTTTACACAAAATTACGCCAACATTACGCTCCGACGTTCCACTGAAATTGTTCTTGTGGCCTCTCTGTGTCAAAGGTCTAATTAGTCGCTCATGGTTTAAAGGGTATAATTGTTTCTATGTGTGCACAAGCGGGTGATGTGTATGCGTGTGCAGTCATTGCCATGATGATCCGTGATGCTGGAAGCTAATAGCAAACACAAGCAGAGTGAAATGGAGCGTTTCCCCCGGTGAGATCACTCTCAGATGTGTCCAAGTGTGTCTGAGCATCTCGGGACCCCCAAGGGGTTTGTGATAAGCAACAAAGCTCATGTTTGTATAGAAAAGAATATCATAATATTTTGCCAACGATACAGTAAGTGTGTAATAATTGATGTACTGGAACAAAAAAAAAAACATTGATCATTCACGATCTATCCTACTACTGCTCGAAAATAGCTCGGTATAAAGTTTGCTCTAACATGACTTAAATGTACCAAATAAGCTTTCTACCTGCTTTTTTTTTGCAGACTTGTTGGAAGTTATAAGTATTCTAACAAAATTGTGACAATGCTAGCAGATCAATTTGCTGTAGTTTAGCCCATTTCAAATGAAAGTGGACTAAATGCTAACATGCTAACAGTTGGAATGCTGAACTATATAAATAACTCTTTGACTGCCAAAAACGTTAAATAACGTTTAGTAAAATCCTATGGAGGAGTGCCAAAGACGTTAAAAGACGTTTGTTTCAAAACAGAGGTGAAACTAACCATTTTCTATTGTTGATTACTGAAAAACGGAATAAGGTAGAAACAAACTTTTTTTTCTGATGAAAGATGAGAGTCCAGTCTTTCATTTGGTAGTATGTGTGTTTCCATAGTCCAAACACATAATTTTCTATGGACCTTGAAAGATCAGTCAAAATGCTTAAATCGGCTGGCACCCACGGCATCCCTTTTCTGAAAACGTCTGGCAGTCAAAGAGATAATAACCAGAGTAAAGAAAGCACAAAGTAGATCAATATTGATTTTACATTTTGCCTTGTAGTTGGGTACTACTGCAAATCACAGCATTCCCACAATGAGAATTGATAAAATGCTAACTTGCGAATAGCTGGTATGCTAGCATAAAAGGATAGTAACATAGAAAAAAGTTGTTAAGGAGCTTTATTTATGTAGACATTTTATTCTCCAATGAGACATTTTGACAGTTGTTTTTATTGATTTAAAATACAGAACACAATTTATCGAATAATGACAAATGACCATTCAGAGCTTGTATTGAACCAGGTATTAAAAAATGAAAGTACTTTGATTTATGATTGTGAATTTGTGCCATTACTTTTGCATCCTTAAAAAGTGGGAGGCAATATGTACAAACTGGTATACTTCGGATTCCGTCCCTTCAGTCAGGATTCAGTCCACGTTCCCAAAACATGCATGGTTGGTTAATTGAAGACTCTCTAAATGGTCGTTTTTCTATACTGTATGTTCGCTACAATTAGCTAGCGACCAATCCAGGTTATACAGAAAATGGATGGATGGATCATTTTAACGGAGCGCCATTACACTTTTAATCTCACACACCCTCTGAAGGACTTGGTGCATGCACCACAGTTTAGTCATCCGTGCCCTATACTGAAACTCACGTTAATGTGACGATGAAAAATGGAGCGTAAAATGTAGACGTCAAAATGATTAAATTGAATGTAATCTAATGAACGTTAATTAGCCTATCTGCCATCCTCCGCCTACGTAGTGTTTTTCTTCCACTGTCCGTGATTAGCGCAGTCCTAACGACAGCTTGCGTGTTAGCGGTGGAAATGATTATTTCTGGCACGATGAAGACATGAATGAATCCACCCCCCGCCCCCCCACCCCCACACCCAAATGGCACTTGGACAGGAGGGTTACGTCATGGTGCCTGGAGTAAGCATGCGGGGCCATTGAAAGATGAACGCTGTGTGATTCTTGGGAGTGAGCCCGACTCGCAAGTTATCTTTGGAAGGCGCAAAGCTGCAAGAAAGTGCATTTGATACCCTCCCATATTTTGCGGAAGAAGCCAGGCAGCGGGCGCAGATGTGCGCTGGTGTGGTTTCGTGTGTCTGCACCAGGACTTGGGTGACTTTGTGAGAAGATGAGCTAAGGCGGAGGGGAAGGGAGGAATGCTGCGGTTAGCCAGGCGCACGTCGTGGCGCAGGAAATGTGACACGTCGGTCCGCTGGCGCACACAAACACACACAAGCCGCCGAGCTGTGAAACCGCAGTGCAATGACCCCCAGCTGTACGCATGTACGATGCTGTTATCACACGGACTAAACAAAAGACTCCACATGCCGCTCAAGGGGCCCTTTCTTCATATTCCAGCATGTTCTTCCAATCCCCTTTTATGAGATGCAATTAGATGAAATGCTGTGAAGTCAAAACGCCGTCTTGATCACGCTGCCCACCAACAAGCGCTGCGGTAGCCTCAAGCGTGTCTTGGACGCCAGTGGTCCAATATAACGTTCTAAAGGGCTTGACAGCTTATTGATGAAGCGGTCCAATCTCCATTTAATTATCACCGAAGCCGACGCTCCTATCTTGTACTTAATGGCAGCGAATTCAGTCTTGGAGGAGCATTAGGCTGACCTGCACTTAATAATGCTCACATTTTCTGTGCAGAGCCTTTGCAAGAGTGAATGCAAGCGCAGTGATGCAAGGGGACATGCATGTGAGCAGCCGCTATACACACCACTGTGGCCAGAAATATCACAATTTGTCACAGGCTAGAGCATAGGTCTCAAACCCCGGTCCTCGAGGGCCGCTGTCTTGCATGTTTTACAGGTTTCCCTCCTCCAGCACACCTGATTCAAAGGAGCAAGCAAGGTCTGCAGATACCTGATAATGATCCTGATCATTTTATTCAGGTGTGTTGGAGGAAGACCTCTAAAACATGCAGGGCTGCGGCCCTCGAGGAACGGAGATTGAGACCTAAGGTCTAGGACTACAAGGTAGTGCCTACTCGTCTCAGCATGGCTCTACTTGGTGTGGAAATGCAGGTAGAACGGAGTACTAAGTGTGTCAAGCTGACACTATATAAGTGGTGTAACCCGGGTCCCCCACCCCCAGGCTGTACACGGAGGTGGCTAATCCAGGTCCTGAAAGTAAAAACCCTGCCACAGTTTGGATTTAGCTAAAGACGTTGAGCTGTCAAGGTGGGAAATCCAGGTCCTCGGTTGAGTATAAGTATGTGTGGCTAAAGCCAAACTGTGGCAGGGTTTTTACTTTCTGGACCTGGATTTGCCACCTCTGGCCGTAGACCAGTACTTGACAACAGGCCATTTAATCAGAGGTCGCACAGAGCGACTGAACAAAATTACTTTACTAAATCAGTCTGAAATCAGGTCCATCATCTGCTTGAGCCTCTGTCAAAATGCTCATCTCAGTCACATATGGGAAAAAAGGGAGCACACAAGTGTGCAAAAATCAGTAAAAATATCAAAGATGTCTGGAGAGCTTCTTTAAAAAGGGGTACAGGCCCAATCATGAGACAGAAGGAGGTTCCAAGATCCTTCTCAGCAGTCCTACTTAGTCTGCTCTGCGTAATATGTTGTGACGGGCTCGTAAATGAGCCAATGAAGCCATCAGAACTATTGTGACACATGCACCTGGCAAGCTTGAAGAGTTTTCTGAAAGGGAAAAAAAGATTGTCTTATCATCTTATTGACGACGTGGTCCAGTCCCTATCTCTCCCATCCTCTACTTCATGGCAGCAAACTCAGTCTTGGGTGATTCTAAGGCTGATCTCCTGCTTATGATAACGCTCACGTTTACTGCACACAGTCCATTAGCAAGGCTGAATGCAGTGATAAAAGTGAGCAGCTGCTAAAACACCACTGCGGCCAGAAAAGTCTCTGGACAGAAGTACTACCAGGTACTCCTGATTCATCTCAGCGTGGCTCTACTTGGTAATGAAAAGTAGGTACTACCAGGCACTGTTTCTAGTACAGGCTTTGCTGTGGGTCGAGCTGATACCACATATTGTTGGTATAAACCACGGTTCGTTGCCGCTCGTTGGTCGAACAGATTCGTGTTCATCATTGTAACATTTGAGGATACAAAGCCAGACAAATCAATAGCTCAGTTTCCCCCCCGATAAAATCTGTGTCCTTACCGTGACCAATATGCAGAGAATTGAACACAGGAAACCATCATTCTACTTTGTTGTCTGTTAATCGTTCTGACTGATGCACTCAATGCGTTTTTTGCACTTTCTGATGTAACGTTCCAAAGTGCTTGTCAGCTTATTGACCAAGTAGTCCAATCACTATCTCATTATCATTACTCCCATCTTCTACTACAGAGGCAGTAAATTCAGTCTTGGATGAGCATTAGTCTGACCTCCTGCACTTAATAAAGCTCACACACACATCCACTCTTCGGCTTCATCTCAAAGGCCGATTGCAAAGCGCAGTGACGCGAGTGAACTTTGACGTTCGCAGCTACTAAAACACACCGCTGCGGCCAAAAGTGTCACAATGTGTCACAGTCAAGAGAAGAAGTTGTTGACCTTCAGCGTGGATCCCAACTATTGTAGTGAGATCATGTCTCGTTCTCAAATGTCCGTGCTGCGTTTTATGTATTTTCGAAGTACGTTTTGTGCAAAAGAATAAAACGCAACGTTAACTTCCAGACCACTGTGCTTACTGGCGTGTCTTCCGCAGGAGTCCCGCTGAAGCCGAGGAAGGAGCTGGTGTTTGCAGAGCTGTCCTCGGGTCAGCTGGAGATTCGCTGGTCCTCCAAGTTCAACATCTCGGTGGAACCTGTTCTGTATGTGGTGCAACGGCGCTGGAACTTTGGCATTCACCCCAGCGAGGATGATGCTACTCAGTGGGAGACGGTCGCACAGGTAGGCACGGCTGATACAGTAATGCCTTACATATTCGTGGTTCAATATTCAACCGATACAGATCTGTCAAATTCAGGTCCAGAAAGTAAAACCCTGCCAGAGCTTGGCTTTAGCTACAGCTGATTCTACTCCAGCGGCAGGTAAACAAGATCCCTGTAGCTCGTTTATCTGCTAAACCAATGGGTTTGCTTCCATAGCAAAGCCTTTCCATTCTAACACAAACTTTTCAGTACCCCTTCATTAGGATTCCAGTGCCAGTGGTAAGCTTCAGACCGATTGTGAATGGGAAAAAAATAATATTTAGTTGGCTGTTTAATCGTAAAGTATTCTTTGCCATTGACTGGGGACCAATACATGATGTTACCAGCCACTCGTCCCAAATCCGGTGGGATAGGTCCCAGGTCCCCCGTGACCCTAATGAGGATAAGAAAATGGATGGACGGACAAGCTTGTTCAAGTTTGACTGAGCTGAACTGAACTGCGAGTAGCGAACTGAAATGTAAACGCACGGTTTTAACGCAGCTTTAGTGAGTCACCGTGCTAGCAGCTGTGAAAGTGCAGCACTGCGCTGACAGACGTCTCCACACAGTTGCCCATTCCTCAAAGTCACCCCTTCTTTTGAAAGTTTCGGTTAAGAGAAACACGCGGATGACTGATGTGGCAGCAAACTCACACAAGGGGCTCTGACCCGGCACAAACCCTGACCCCTGCCGTTCTCTCTCTCCCCATCTGTCCCTCAGACTGCCGAGGAGCGGGTCCAACTGGGTGACATCAGAGCCAGCAGATGGTACCAGTTCAGAGTGGCCGCGGTCAACGTGCACGGGACCCGCGGCTTCACTGCGCCAAGCAAACACTTCCGCTCCACTAGAGGTGTGTACGTACATGTGCATGTGTGTTTGTGTGTACTTGTTGTGTGGCCTTACGCACTAAAGTGTCAGTCCCTGCTAGCTTGACACCCACTGACCTCCATTTGTTGTGCTTAAGACCTCGGAGCAGGTGGACCTTACGGATTGATTTACCTGCATGTGCAAACGTACGTGTTCTGATTTGTTTAGATCATCAGTAAATTGCTTTTTCTACTCAAAACGTAATACTTGATAGGTTAAAAAGGCACAAACATCCAGAAGTACGGCTGCACAATCAATGCCCCACCCCCCTGCGACTGATTTAATGCTGTTTTGACGTTTAAGCCTCCACTAGATAAAAATGAATACATAGGTTGCCAAATGCAAACTGTACTGGATCTCATAAGGTTATGCAGTTGTACCTAATGCTGTGGCCAATGAGATGAAAAAATTCAAAGTGAAACTAAATACACTCAATTGAGTGCTCAAAACCTTTCATTTGAGTGCAACCAAATTCAATTACAGGAGGGGTTTCCCTATCCCGCTTCTTCACAGTCATGCATAAATGTAATATGTCTAAATTAGACGGGATATTTCAGCTCCAAACTAATTTAAGTGTAGTCTTGGCTCCCGGAAAAAGTGACGTAACTTTTTGCAGTTGCTGTAGATTTTTGCTACAGATTAGCGTCATGTCGCTGCCTAGTTGCATGACACTAAACAAGTTTGTTTGACATGTTGGCAGGGCTATGCACTGAATACTTCATGTAGATTAGCGTATCGCACTGTGAGTTAAAATCTGTGTTGTCAACCTAAAATTCATTAAGACAAAAATGTTGAACAGTGGGACGCTTATGGTACGCTTACAAGAACCCTGGTGAAAACTGGAATGCTGTAATGTGAAAAAAGACTTGGGTTAGTAATGTGAAGTGGTTGGTTTGATGTTCTGAGTTCCAATCTTGACTCCAGCCTTACTCTATGGAGTCTTAGTAGTTTCTAGTATTTTGCAGTTTAAACTATTAGTACAGGCAATTATAAACTTTTTTTTAGGGGGCAGCATCAACTATTTGCGGTCGAGGCCTAGTCCCTATCCCTTGTGATTATTTTAAATTTAACAATTAATGGAAAGACATGATTGTCACTATCCTTTCTAGAGGCTCTGTTCCAAAGACAAGTACATGTGTGTCTGGTATTACATGCGTGTTGACCCGTACTGTCAATCCCTCATCATGCATGTGCTCCCTAGAGCGTTGTGGATGGCGCTCCGACAGAGCGCGGCACCAGGTGGGAAAAAGGGAATCCGCTCGAGGGAATAGAAAGCGATCCCCAATCAGGCCAATCAGTGGCAGGACATTGATAGATTGATGGGAGCTGTCATGGCTCTGATGAGTTCCCGGACGTTCGGTCACAGCGTCGCTATTTACATAGCCTGCCCTGTATCATCTGATTGCAATTTCGTCCCTGCTACACTTTTTGTTAGGGCAATTTGTAAGAAGGGGAGGCTTATTTGTCTTGCGCGGCCAACGTCAGCTGGTATGCAGAACCCATGTGTCCGAATGTGTGTGTGCGTGTGTGTGTTTTTAGTGGCTTAAATGTTTTTCAGGTGGGAGAGGGAAAGAGAAAAAGAGAGAGGAGTGATTTTCTCATTATCCCTTGCTCTGGTGCCTGGCAAGTGGCCCTGCCGCTCTCTCTCTCTTGCTCTCTCTCTCTCTTTCTGACATCAGAAGCAAGGAGCAGCTCGGCAGCAGTCTTTTATACAGTACTTGAAAGCGATACTAGGATTGGAGTGATAAAATAGTAGTACAGTATATTAATAGGAAATACCTTGTAGCATATTACTTGAAGTCTGACATTTGCTGTATTTAAGTATCTGAAGTATTTTCAGAGATTAAACGTATTGGTCTACAAATCTGCATGTTGGCTAATGAGTTAGCTAGCACACATTAGC
This sequence comes from Vanacampus margaritifer, assembly GCF_051991255.1. Taxonomy (NCBI): domain Eukaryota; kingdom Metazoa; phylum Chordata; class Actinopteri; order Syngnathiformes; family Syngnathidae; genus Vanacampus; species Vanacampus margaritifer. The sequence continues at coordinate 12,291,310 of NC_135442.1, forward strand.
ATCTGCCTAAACAAGCTCATGATAACTAAAAAGCACTGATGATTCGAAAAAAATCTTTTAACTTCTTGATGTGCTACGTCTGGTTGGACTTGGAGTTTTTGTATGCTAATATTTCTGTCACTTGAGAGATACGCAAGAAAGCTAATTCTAAAATATTGTAGCACTGTACGATAATATGATATATAGTGTGATAAAAATGTCTGCCGTATTATATGACCCTCTATTTTCTATACTACTTTGATGTGTGAGGTTAGCTACGTTGCTACACATATGAGAGTCCAAAACAATAACATACACCATTTTATTACATGTACACATCATCCGTGTGCCTCACTCTCCTGGCATGACTAATCAATTTATGCTCAATCTGTGAATTTTTGTGTGAGTGACTTTAGACGTCCTACACCGCAGATGCAACACTAACACTGTATGAATAATAAATGAAGGCCTGTCTAACTGTAGCAACACTAACACAAATACTCGTTGAGGGCACTGCTAGGGGAGCATGTATGTAAACAACATTGTGCGTTACACCACATTACAATTTACAGCTCTCTTTCACAATGAGCCTCAGTTTGGCAAATATTGAACAATTCATCAAAAAAGAAGCTTTTTAGTGCCACCCTCATCTGACGTTTATTCTTACACTAGACCAGAGCTTCTCAAATAGGGGGGCACCTCAGGGAACAGGTTTTTATTTACTTTTTTTTTTTTTTGCCGTACTAAATTAAAATGTAACTGCACATCCACAACAGTAGATGGCAGTGGCACTCTCATTGTCCATTGTTTAGGAAATTTAGTGGAGTAAAAGTGAAAGTAGCAAGAAATATATTCACAAAAAAAAAGAGAAGTAGGGTACAGACAGTGAAAATTCTGCATAAGGACATTGATTAAGTATTTGTATACTGTTACATTACAAGACTGCTGGAAAGTGGCTCCGCCTCTCTCTCTCTGACATCATAAGCAAGCTGCAGCACAGCAACAGGAGCGCATCGACTCGCACATTCTCCACAATGCTCCGATGCCGATGCCAAAGCTGGCCGCCATGTGTTTGTTAACCCGTGACCGCTTGGCTGTCGTAGCCGTGATATGACACCTGTCATAACATCTCACAACGCATTGTCAGCGGAGGGCTAATTACTTTACATAGTGTCATACCAGTCACCCCTCCGCTCCTCAGCCAAAGTGGTGAAAGGCGTTCTGGCTGCAAACGTACTCCACCTTAAAGTAGACTCGCCCGAAAGAACCTTGGCGTCTTAAATGTCTGCAGATGTATGAGATTTGTCACCCCCGTGACAGCGTTTGTTTCTTTGTCCTCCAGACCCGTCTGCCCCGCCACGCCCGAGCAGCCTGCGTGTCACCAACGTGACGCAGGGAGATGAAGGCCTGGTGACAGTTCGTCTCAACTGGAGCTTGCCAGAGGAGCCCGACATTCCCATACATCACTACAAAGTATTCTGGAGCTGGACCGTGCCCACCAAGTCGACGGTTCCGTCCAAGAAGAGGAGGAGAAAGACCACCAACGGGGTAAACGCGCCCTCCCAGTCTTTCTCCCCCCTCTTGGTTTTCCGCTTTACAGCATTATCTCACTCAAGGTTCCCTCCTCGGGATTCTCCAATGTTGCATGCGAAGCCATCAATCACAAACAGAGTCAGCTATTCTGTTTGTTGCTTTTCCTTCCTCAGATTGATTGAAGAACCCTTCAGCCCAGTTATGCTTTGAAGCAGGACACATTAATTCTGATTCATACAGTATTTCCACTAATATACATTATTGGGTCGTTATTAACTGTACTTCAGACACAGACTGAGGATGCTAAAAATTGCTCGGGGACTTTATTTATGTCTACTGGCAGCCAACCCTTCTGTTGCTCATAGTGTCTGTTCCTGTGGCTTTATTACATGTTAGCATTTTAGTCACACTTACAACAAATGAGTACAAATTATAAACAGATAGTTTTTTTTTTAAAGATAATGTGATTATGATTGCCGTATCCACTAGGCTGTGAATAGATGAAGACAGTAAAAAGTGTGGGATGAAAAAAGGCTACATATTCGGAATGTAGCCTCAAAATGTCACTGATGTGAAAGGGTCCATATTTTCCTTCATATGGATTGGTGGTTGGTGCTAGTTTGCTACACCAACCGACCACATGTTGATCAAGTAAAAAGGCATCCTTGTTGTTAATGCCAAAGCGTGAGTGGTAATCAACTTCAAGCTGTAGCTGTCATTGCGGAGTGGTAAAGTTGACTAGTCGACTCGTCCATTCAACCCCTAAAATTAGCCATATTTAAAGTTAGTCATCTTGAAGCTATTGCTAGCATTGCAGATTGGTTGACTAGATGACTAGTCCTTTTAACTCCTAAAGTTAACTAGTTGACTAGTCCTTTTATCCCCCTAAAGTTAACTAGTTGACTTGAAGCAATACCCATCATTGTAGAGTGGTTAAGTTGACTAGTCGACTTATCCAATCAACCCCAAACGGTGGCAAGTTGACTAGTCCGTTGAACCACTAAAGCTGACTGGTTAATTTAACATCTAAATTTAACTCGTCGACTTGAAGCTATAGCCATCAGTGTGGAGTGGTTAAGTTGATTAATCGACTAGTCCATTCAACCCCTAAAATTGACTAGTCCGTTCAGCCCCTAGTAGAGACGGAATGCTATATTAGGGAACACCCTGTGTTGCTGTAAAATACGTAAGAAACAAGAAAACACGAGTGGGGAATCCAGGGATTCCTTGGTTTATGATGATACCATCCATCCATCTATTTCCTTAACCGCTTATTCCTCATACCGACGTATGAAATTTCAAGACTATGAATGGCACACAATTGACTAGTTTGTGTAGCGCCATAAGAATATGTGGTTAGTTCCGGCGTTTTTCATCTGATTGTCTTATATTTATGGTTACAAGTGTTTTTTCTTTTTATACAAATACTGTGAGAGAATACGGCAAGTTTCAACCTATAGGTGCAATCGGCCAAAGGAATGAAACTCCATTGTAAATTGAGGACCCCCTGTACTCTTCATCAATTAGGCCTTGCAAAGATCACTTGGTCGCCCGCCCCCAAAAAATAGAATTTTTTTGCTCATATGACAGCACATTCCTCCATCTATTGTGTCTGTCACTGTGGAAGTTTTTGTGCAATTTTGCCAGCCCTCATAATTTACAACTTGTGAACTGTATATGAAATCGGATAAATCCACGGCTACATGCAGCATTAGTTATTTTTTCTGACATTTATGCAGCCTGTGAGATTCTGTGTAGGTTTCTGGCAAAAGCCATTCCGCTTCATTTTTCTGGAATTCTTGGTTGCGGCCGGCTACTAAATGGACTGTGACAAACCACTTAAGGAATGACTCCTAACACAGTAATTTGACTAGCTTAAGTCTTATTTTTTTTTATATAAATACAGTGACACACTCCAAAATTCAATCAATTTGGCCAAATTTATGTAAAGGCTTAATTTGTCTTTTCTTTGTTTTGTTTTTGGTGTTATTTTTGTGATGACACCCTAAATGGGGTACCAGTGACAGCAAATAGCGGAATAGTGAACCGTAGTTAAATATTACCGTACATATACTGCACACCACCGACTTGTGATTCTTCTGTATCATTCATCTATCAGTACAAGCACGCAGAGCCGCTTACCACCCATGAAAATTATTTCATTAGGGATGCAAGCAGAAAGCCTGCTAGTCTAGACAGCGCGCACACACCTGCGGAGAGTCTTCTCCTGAATTAGTTTTTCAAAATGAAGAGCAGATGTGGCACAGAGAGCCGAGACACCAGACACCTATTGACACATGTACTACTGGTTTCCACTTTGGCACCTTGGAGGCTTCGAAAGCACCCTGCTGGCCGAAGAATGTCAAAACACGCACGCAGTCAATTACGAGAGCTCATCAAGGCTCACTGCTGCCGGTGGAATGCAAGAAAGTCAAGCTGGGGATGGAAGCCCTGGGAGGCTGTGACAACACGACTCCCTCATGAGGCCCTGAAGGCTATCTCCTCACCACGAGGAGGCCTTCCGCGGCTCCACATGTGTTCTTCATAAGAAGGGCTTTCCCGCAGGCCTGGTTTTGGCACAGCTCGAGCTCGGATGGTGACAAGCATTTGAGAAAGAGCTTTAGCGACACTACTCAAATGCCAACCTCTGTCTGTCATCACAGGCCCAGAACTGGGTGGACCTGGAGGCCCTGCAAGTCAACAGCAGCTACACTGTGGAGCTGCAAGCCGTGACGTATTGGGGACAGGTGCGACTGAAGAGTTCCAAGGCCTTGCTGCACTTCAGCACCACCCAGAATTCAGAATCAGGTAAACACTACAACACTTAGATAATATTTACTTGTTCGTTCAGCTGCCAGACTTGTATGACTTATTAGGTGTCACTGTGACTTTTGTATTTGCCCACAAAAGTGGTTCTACTCATTGTTATGCATAAAGCAAATGTTTGCATATTAATCAACAGGTCAAATACGTCATTAACCCACCACTTAAGAATGCTTGATTGCATAACATAATGCAAGTCAGCACTAAAGCATTATTTAAAGCAGCAGTAAGTAGAGTTACCATATTGGTTAACAAAACGAACCTCCAGAGATGGCCAAATAAATGCAATTAATTTTATTTTCTATTTACTTATAACTTAATTAAAACATTTATAATAATATATATTAATAATTCTTTCCACCCCACTTAATCCATCCATCCATTCATTTTCGTGACCGCTTATTCCTCACAAGGGTCGCGGGGGCGCTGGAGCCTATCCCAGTTCGGGGAGTAGGCGGGGTAAACCCTGAACTGGCTGCCAGCCTATTGCAGGGCACACAGAGACGAACAACCATCCACACTCACAAGCACACCTATGGACAATTTGGAGTGTTCAATTAACCTGCCATGCATGTCTTGAATGTGGGAACACCCGGAGAAAACCCACACAGGTACAGGAATAACATGCAAACTCCACCCAAAAAGGTCAAAGCCCGGATGCGATCTTATGCCCTCAGCACTGGACGGCGGATGTCCTAACCAGTCAATCGCACCCCATTTAGTAATAATAAAAAAACAAAATATAAAAATATAATAAAACTGAATATGGATAAATAAACAGTTTTTTTTTTTTAGGTCATACACACATAGTCCGGTATTTTTGTCTTGTGTGCCTTTAACTCTTTGACTGCCAAAAACGTTAAATAACGTTTAGTAAAATCCTACGGAGGAGTGCCAAAGACGTTAAAAGACGTTTTGTTTTCAAAACAGAGGTGAAACTAACCATTTTCTATTGTTGATTACTCAAAAACGGAATAAGGTAGAAACAAACTTTTTTTTCTGATGAAAGATGAGAGTCCAATCTTTCATTTGGTAGTATGTGTGTTTACATAGTCCAAACACATAGTTTTCTATGGACCTTGAAAGATCAGTCAAAATGCTTAAAATCGGCTGGCACCCACAGCATCCCTTTTCTGAAAACGTCTGGCAGTCAAAGAGTTAAGAGGCATGGCCCAGTGTGTGACATCATGAGCTGTGACTGCAGCTCTGATTGGTCATTCAGGAGTAAATAGTCTGCTCTATCCTCCTTGTGAGTTTTATCATTTTCTATTTGTGTGTTTCACAAAAAAAAGAAAAACGACTGAAAATGCATCGACAGCATCTTTTTTTCACTTCACTGAAACATGCTCATCATTCAAATTTTGGTTTGCAACATGAAGCAAAAAAAAATGATGTTTGTGTTTATGTGCGGATCAGGTTGCCCCAGTAATGACTGACTCGTGCGCATGCTGAGTAACATTACGATCGATCAATGGTCCTGCCACAGTGCCTGATGATGATTGATGAACAGTGACTAAAAGTTGGTCACTCTACCACTTAGCCATGCCGCCCCCTTACAGTTGTGAAGTGTAATTTACTTTGACACCGTTATGGTAAATAAAAACTGACAGTACATTAGCCTTGTCACTAGTAAAAGAAGCTAATCTGAAAACGAATGAACAAAACAGACATCAGAGTCATTAAGCATAAATAACTCAAAATGTTGTTCTATATCTTTAAAGCAAACTGAATTGGCTTAAGTATCTGAAGACTAAGTCGTGCTCTGTGTGATATCGCTGATCCGTGACTAAAGTCAGTTTTCCTTAAGTTTGTTTGCATTCCGCTCGCACAAAATTCTTCTTATGAACTGTTAGCAGACAGACTAAGCCTCAGTGCTACGTGCATACACATTTTTATGTAGCATAGAAGTTGGCTGGATTTGGAATCATGCCTGTTGGTACCCATCCAGCTCCAGCACATTCATGCATAAAGAACATGTTGTAGCTGCTTGGTTTTGACAAGGAAACTGTTGTCTTTGTGTCGCCACGCTGCGGCCGTGACAGAATCAATGTGGTGTTTCAGCTGCACAAGTAAACATTTCTCATTTCTCTCCCTAGTAAAATCAGTGCACAAGTCAAAGAAAGAAGAGATACCCCCTGCTGGCCCAACCTTGGCCAAGGCGAAGCGACCTTCTGGCCCGCTGGAGGTGGGCACACCCTTCTACCAAGATGGCCAGCTACAAGTTCGTGTCTACTGGAAGAACCGTGGAGGTATGAACAAAATCTGTATTGATTTATAGCTTTCATAAAATCCCATTAACACCACGTTAAGGCCACGAATGATGAATGCCATAATAATGTGTTATGCTTGGCTCTTCTCAGCCAAACAATGGACGAACCTCTTCATAGTTGTTACCTGATTGTGTAGATGGACTAAATGAATCAATGTGTCTTTGTGTGAGGGCTGAAGGGGGGGGAAATTGTGTAAAATCTGCACACAGGCTGGCAGAGCGGAGCCACTGTTTAGTAAAGAACAATAAACACTCCGAGCGGGAGCCGCGCGATGGGATTTATTGACAGCTGCCTTTAATAGATCCTGGCTTAGGCGGTGAAGCGGTCCATTTTGTTTTGCAAGAGCTGATGTCACGCGGCACGGGACAAGTCGTGTGTTTGCCCGCGTAGACATGCCTGTCCCAGCGGCGTCCATTTCCCAAGTCTTGTGGAAATATAGAAGCCTTGAAAACAACGCTCTCAGGGTAACCTGTCAAATTCCATTGGCTGCTCTATGTTCTGTTACTAATCTATGTCATGGGCCAAGCCAAACTCTACATCCCAGAGTCAAGAATGCAAAGCCTGGCTTGAAGGGAAAGGCCTGGTGAGACACCAACTGCTGAATCAGAAGAGAGAGGCGAGGAGATGGAGTCGGCCCAAAACTGTTCGCAAAGGTTGGCTTGGAGTGTTGCTAACTGCGATCAATCACGGCCGGGGAATCACTGTGTTAGAGAACATTGTAAATCCTCATCCAGGCTCCTCGTTTCTCTCAGTCTGCAGCGTACAGTATGTGCTGCTGCCATTAGACTTGAGGGATGACCCCGGTCGTTGGCTCCGGCAAGCCGGGTTCTACTACTGTAAACACAAAGATGGCCCGCAGAGTTGCAGTCTAAGGACATCTGGTTTGTGTGACAGACAAAGTGAAGGGACAGGTTAACTGGACCGTGATTAAACTCTCATTCATCGTGATCCAAAGCAGCTCGGGCCTCTGGGTTGTCTCCAGAACTCCAAAGCATCGTGCACTGTGTACTTGATCAGATAATATATCGCAGTCTGCCCAACACGCAGACAAAAGGCTGTAGGACGGTGGCGGCAATCTGGTAGCAACTCTTCTGACTGATTCCATCCGTCCGTTCTATACTCTTTATCCTGCTCAGGTTCATGGGTCAGCTGGAGTGTAGCCCAGCAAAAGGCCACTTCCACTGGCCGCCAGTCAATCACAAGGCACTTATACAAGGACAGACATCTATTCACACTGTCAACAAGTCAGTGAACCCACGCTGGGCCTCTGGTTTGTCTGTAGAACCGCAAAACAAAGTGATTGTGTACTTGATCAGATAATATATCGCAGTCTACCCAACACGCAGACAAAAGGTTGTAGGATGGCGGCAGTCTTGTAACAACAGTTCTTACTGATTCCATCTATTCATCCATTGTTTATACACCTTGTCCTGTTCAGGGTCACAGGGAGCTGGAACCAAACCCACAAGGCGAACACTGGACTGGGCGTCAGTCAATAACAAGGCACATACAGAGACAAACATCCGCTTTCACACTGTCACTGAGTAGAAACTGAATCTATGCTGGGCTTCTGGGTTATCTCCAGAACACCAAAGCAAAGTGCACTTTATACTTGATCAGATAAAATATCCTGTCTGCCTGATACCCAAACAAAAGGCTGGACAGTCCTATGGTAGTCTGGTTCTGATGGATTCCATCCACCTATCCATCCATCTACTTTCTAAACTCCTGATCCTGTTCAGGGTCGCATAAAGCTGATACCCATGCTAGCGGACTTAAACCTGTATCCCACTGAGCGGCAAAGGTTTGCGAATGTTGATTCAGGGTTCGTCAGTGTTTGTTCAAGATCGCAAACTGTCGCAAAAACGTTCAGACATTCGCCAAGAGTTTGAATGGTTTTGCTTGTCGACAACCATTAAAACTTGGCGAATGTCTTTGCACATGAACATTGGTTATCCCTCACAAACGTTCGCCCCTCAGAGGGCTTTAGGGCACAAGGCATAGTACACCCTGGACTGCCAATCAAGACACCTTTTCTCGCATAAACCAGCAAGGGAACTGAGGCCAGCTGAAGTGAACGACTACACCATCATTCGAGACATATCGAGCGCTTCTTCTGTTCTTTACCTGTTTTTCGTTTCCTGTTCCTTGTACATGTCACATCCTCTCAGTGCCAGACACCAGCTAAGCATATCTTCTTTATTTTTCCCCCTCCCCTCTACTTCCTGGTACCCTGTAATTCCTCTCTTCTGCTTCCAAAGAGCTCAGGGGCTCCGGGTGCCAGCGCCGCATCTAAGCCTTCAAAGGGCCCCTTTTATCTTCCCGCCGCAACCTCGGCCCCCGCTGCAAGGCGAACGGAGCGTCGCTCAATTATTAATCAGACACGTTTTTGCACACATTCAGGCGACACAGTTGAATGAATAATGAATTGGGTAACATAAGATGAGGGCCACGCCGGTGATGAGCTCATGAGAGCGCATTTACGCAGGCTAATGTGTCCAATTAAGGCCATTTCGACTGCACTGAAGAGGATTACTATCCTATTTTTTAGTCACTTGGGGTCCAAACTGACATTTTGCCGACTTGATAGCAAACAGCTGCAACGCCGTCCATGCGGCCTGCGCATCTGTCCACTATTTACGTACTGTTAGCTCTGCTTTAAGTCTCTACCAAGTCCCGGAGGAAGTATCTGGAAATATTTTCAGCTGTTAAATGCTTTGCTCTGCTTACTAGCTAGCTGCTAACTGTGTGCATTTGCTGCCAAATGGATAGTGTAAAGTGGCCTTTTAGAGATTCCTCCCAAAACGCAACTGCTGGAAAAACAAGTGAAGAGGGGGAAAAAAATTCTGGCTGAATAAAAATTAAAAACAACAAGGCTACATTTTCTATTGGTTCATCAATACAGCACATAGATTTAGAAATGTAATCAGTGGCAACTTTTCAAGTGGCAAAGTTTTGACTGAGCCTTATAAAACAGGAAGAGAGAGATATGTTATCTTGATCTCAAGCTGGGAGTGTTGTCTTTTAATTTCAACCTGTCTAATGAAATCTTGTGTGTTTAATCAAATACTGCCACAATAAAAAGGCGGGGGATGGGACAACTTTGTACATCGTTACATTGTAGACTTAAAAGTTGTCTAAGTGTTATATATATATATATATATATATATATATATATATATATATATATATATATATATATATATATATATATATATATATATATATATATATACACACACATTCAATTCTTGCTGAAACAGAATTGCTCCAAGTTGGCCACTTCCACTTTGACGGGCAATAGAAAAGTTACTGTTATTGACTAATCTCTTAAGCATGTACTCTATTAAAAGTAAAAATGGTGAACAACTCATTCCAACAGATAAATTGCTTGTTTTTTTCCAGCCCACTGCACTAAACGTCAATGTTTTTTTTGCTATAAAGTAGTAGTAAAACTGCTTGCTGGCTTTGATTGCCAGTTCTACAACATTGTAAAACACTACAAACAAGACTATTATGTGATTTTGGATGTTTCATTTTAATGGTCTTGTTGCAATTGCTTTGATTTTGAAGCATTTTCCCTTGTATCTTGTCTAATGTTCCAGAGCCTGGAATGAACCGTTACCATGTCCAGTGGATGCCTGAGTACTGCCACCACAACGAGACGCGAGGACCAGAAAAATCCTCCACGCAGGTTTGTTTCCTTTTCCTTTTTTACAATGAGATTTACTTTGATGCCAAGTTCCGCTTTTTATCTTTGACATTTATATTTAAGTGTACTGAAACCCTGAAACATCCCACAAACTGCCAATATGCGCACAGTCCACAAGTGTCAACATAATTCAGTGAGAAAACAGAAGTAAACACTAGTTGCTAAATAATTCAAATATGTACTGTATTTAGTTGGCCTGGAGTGACTTTTCACCCATTTAAATGCAGGCAACGTTAGCCTTACTCCACTGACTGCCGTCTCCAATCATTTTCCTTATTTAACGGTCCATGTAGTTCTAATGCACCATGTTTAGACCTTATTTTATGGTTTACGCTTTCATCCTGGTTATGCTCCCATGACGCATATCCAAATTGTGCCACTTGGGAGCCAAAAATGGCAATTGTATCAATCCACCCTAAGACAGGGTTTCCCAAAAATTTAGTTTGTGATCCAAAATGGTTTGTGGGTCAGTTTTGAAGCAGAAATGCAGTTTCTTGCCAAACAGCTATTTAGTTCATGTTCGGGTCCCAGAAAAGAACCAAAAATTCCAATTTTAGCCAACCTCGCTGAGGCAGAGCAAAGAGAGCCTCATCAGCAGCTCTGTGCTATGCAAAGCACGTGCCTCCTCTTTTTGATGCTTTAGCCCGGACAAATTGTCCACTCGGTGAACCCGAAGCCCAATGGCACTCGGCAAATCAATGGCTGTTGTTGCGAACGCTCTGATTCCGTCTTGCGGGCAGGCGATTGGGGTGATGGCCAATAAAAAGCATTTAATAAAAGCAAATGTTCCCGGAATGGAGGACAGAATTGACTGTGAATCCACACCAGGCTTCTTTTAGGAGAGTCGGGGGGGGTGAGGGTGTCACGGGGGGGCTGTTTGGGCTCAGGCTGATACAGGATGGCAGAGACCTGGCCAATCAACACATTCTTTGGAGAGCCCGACTGTGGTTGCTAGGAAATATACATCCTGCTTCTATAGATGGCCGGGAAGGATTCCAGCCTTGTGCTTTCATGTGAGCGCAGCGCCTCATTCACTTTTAATCAAAGTGGTTTGGTATCAGAGCGAACGTACACGCCGGCTCTCTAGGGAACACCCTGTTCATGTAGAAGCTCCACTTTTTCCAATAAGAGATCGAAATTCACACATCAGCGATAATTTACTTAAAAAGGAGATGAGAAATGGATTTTTTTTGGGGGGGGGGGTGCTGAATCAGATAAATGAGGAACGTTTGAGGATGTGTTCACATAATTTAGTTCTCCGGTCTGGTCCAAAGCAGACTTACTTGGGTCTTTAACTCTTTGACTGCCAAAAACGTTAAATAACGTTTAGTAAAACCCTAGGGAGGAGTGCCAAAGACGTTAAAAGACGTTTGTTTCAAAACAGAGGTGAAACTAACCATTTTCTATTGTTGATTACTGAAAAACGGAATAAGGTAGAAACAAACTTTTTTTCTGATGAAAGATGAGAGTCCAATCTTTCATTTGGTAGTACGTGTGTTTCCATAGTCCAAACACATTATTTTCTGTGGACCTTGAAAGATCAGTCAAAATGCTTAAATCGGCTGGCACCCACGGCATCCCTTTTCTCAAAACGTCTGGCAGTCAAAGAGTTAATGTCTCTGACCAAAAGTTCTCCAGTAAAAAGCATTGCATCAAAATTCCAACCTTGTTAAACAACATTTCGGGTGTAACTCAAATGGATTTGTTTTGACATGGGTATTCCTAAAGCTTTGGAATATGTATTGCTATACTACTGAAAACAATGGCAAAACAGCTCAATTACATATGATACGGATTCATATGATCATCTTAGGTTTACTCCATTGAACATCTCCACTAAATCAAACATCAGACACTAAATCAACACTTTTGTAGCTTTATAAATTAAAAACGAAAAGTCAAATACATTTTCCAGGAGATGTATATTTGAAGTTAACTCTGTCAACAGATGGCTAAATAAATAAATAAATAAATAAAATGACTTTCCAGAGGTGCTCCTCTAATGATTTGATGTCTATTTCTTTCATCCAATGATGTATCAACAGTCATTAAAAGAATGTCCAATGACAGTATAGTCAGACTCTGGACAGGAAGACGGCATTTAATTAGAGAGAAGGGAGAAATGCATGCGGATTGAGTGAATGTAATCGCAAATTATTTTAAAGTCAGAGTAAGAATTATTGGACCTGCCCAGAAAAAAATAAAGTTTAAAGCATTGTAGCTTATACAGTAGATGATGGATGGACAATACGGTTTTATATGATCACTTTTTGAAATTCAACTACTAAAATAAATGAACATTACTTTGATACTCTTATTTATTGACATGCACCTGTGACAAAACGATACCGACATTTCCATTCTTTCTACTCTACAATTTCATTCCTCTGGTCCGTGCTTTGTTCACATCTCACCTGAACTGAGCAAAGTTCATTTACAAACGGGCCGAGATCAAACTGTTCTCAGTTCCTTTGCTTTGGGTGCGTTTCAAGTTTAGGATGACATAATTCACACTTGATCAAACGAACCACCAGAATTCACACACTGAAAGTAGTTCAAAGTGCATGTTATTTGGCGTGGTACATAAACAGGTTTTACAGGAATTATCATAGTGAAGAAAATGAAAGTGAGGTTCTGTAATGCGGGCCGTGTTCACTGAGCCTGAGCGGGAATGTGATCCGCCTTGGCGCCGCGCTTTTAATTATCTCGGAGGCTCGGCGGGACGCGACCCCCGATGTCATGTCAAAGTCATCAACAGGACTCCGACTCAATGGTGTGTTTCTTGGCTCAGGAGAACTACATCAACCTCCCGGGCCTGTTGTTCTCCTGCAAGTACAAGGTCACGGTTCACATGCTCAAGTCCAAGAGACGCTCCAAGGAGGAGAGCATCACCTTCCTCACGCCGTCCTGCGCGACCATCCGGAGCAAGACTCACAAACACATCCCCTGCCCGGGGGAGATAGGCAAGTATTTGACGTTTGACAAAAAACATTTGATTACTGTTGATATAGCAATTAAACGCTGTAAGTGTATTTAATCAAGGTAATAAAAAAAATATCCATAAACTATCAAAACAATATTTCAACATTTTGGGATTCTTGCCATCAGGAAAAAACAACAACTTCTGATTGGGCCAAGAAATAGTCTGGCACATAACACCCTGCACAAGCACTACGTTTATCCAGATCTCTGTGGAGCACATACCTCCTGCAAGGCCAAAACATGCATTGTGATTGATGGAAGTTTAGCAAAATGTCGTCACACATATGGATGAAAAAGCAACGTCCTTGGCGGTGGTATAAAAGTTTGAAGTGTAATTTAGTGATTCCCCTTTGCTTTATAGATAGCATACCGATCTAAAATGGCATCAATCTTCTACTGAATACTTGGCAGGAAAGTGAAAACGTGTTTTTCTTTTCTCTCGTTCCGAACAGCTGCAGCACTTCCTAAAGTTTTGGCCAAGCCCGAAAACCTGACAGCAACGTTTTCCATCATTGGAGGAAACATCACCGGCAGCTTCCTGTGGCGTGTGTCTCGGGTGGCGGCCCACCAGCGCATTACAGGCTTCCAAGTCACCTGGGCTGAAATCACCACTGAGAGTCGACAGAATAGCCTGCCCAACAGCATCATTTCTCAGTCCCAAATCCTGCCTCCGGTAAGAAATACCACCGCTTTGTCATATAGCTCAACTCTGGTTACCAGGGTAACACGCTCATCCTATCACGTTAGCAGTATTCGCCTCTTTTTTTTTTGTTGGAGCCTCGATTGCATCATTTAAAAGAGATCACAAAAGTCTATACCGGGATGCACAAGAGATAGGCCAATATTTTTTTTTCAGGGCCAATACCGGTACTGATTATTAGGAGCCCAGGAGATCAATACCCAGTATTTGGACCTGATGATCATTTGCGGTAAAAGAGAAACTATATGTGAAATATCAAATGCAAAAAAATAAAAATAAAATCAGTCTCTTTAACATTGTTTAAATGCATTCACTCCCAGCCTTTTTCACTGAAGCAACCCCATTCGCTCCCTGTTGTTTTACTGGATTTTGACTGATTTTGCAAGGCCCACAGAATATTGTGTTCTATTGCTATAAAAACATGGAACTGACCAAAAGAAAGATTAGAGTCTTTACTTTCATCAGGAAAAAAAGTATATTTGTATCTGTTTCCGTTTTGCAGCAATTAGCATTAGAATATAGCTAAGTTTCATCATTATTCACAAAGCTCGGAAAAAGAGCTTGTTGCAACGTGGCCCTGGCTCTTATATTCTTATACTCTGCTGCCACCTGCTGGACGTTTTTTTGTAATAACTACCATTGCTTTATGCGACCTCTTCATGTCAGAGGTTGTATCAAAGTCTTCTGTATGCTCTGGCATAAAAAATTAAATATATATATATATATATATATATATATATATATATATATGTATATATATATATATATATATAAAATTTGATTTGACAATAGTCATTTAATAATAACAAAAAAAAGACATCATAGTGGTTTCCTGTAGTTCACCCCAAAGTATATGACTATGACCAGAGGGGCATTTGTGGCCTGACGTTTATTTTTTTTTCTCTGCATACAGTATACAAAAAAAACATGACTGCTACTACTAATAATAAATTTGTTTTATATCAGGTGCGGAATTTGGACCCAAAAAAGGCAAGGCACGAAAGTTGGAAAAACAGTCGTAGTTATAACTACAAACCTCGATAGCCTCGAAGAAAACACTTGATAGGCTAACTTAACTAGGAACCTTGAGCAGGCTGGATGCAGAGAAACCTCCATCTAGGACCATGCTCAATTCTCTATGACGGAATAAAGGCCTATATGCTAAAAAATAAGACTGACAAATACAGGACCATAGCAACACAATGAACAGTCATGACTCAATGACAACTAAAAACATAAAAATAAACTAAATAAATATACAAAGAAACTGTTCATAACAAAACTAGTCCTACAATTTCTCCTTTTGCCTCCTGAACGATAATTCGGTTCCAGAAGCAAAAACATTTACCTCCGCTTTCTTCTCTGTGTCAACAACGAATCAACAAATCATGAACAAATCACATTAATGATTAATTATGATCCTCAAACACTGCTTTACTGTAACACACATTACTACAGATTGCTGGTTTTGGTGAGATGCAACTACAAGATGATCGTCCAATAGTTTATCATAATGTATAAAGTTCACTCCTCGTCCACAAGTTCACAAAAGAAAACCCAAGCAGAATTACATGTTAACATGCTGCAAATTATGATCTACACCGTATGGATCACATGTATCCCCTTGCTGAATCAATTCATCAATACGGTGTTTAAAACTCATATAAGAGGCATATGATGAATTGTGATAGAGGCCGCTTGTGTTTCCGTGAGATAAAAGCTCCATCTCTTGTGTTTTATTTCTCAGTGCCGAGGCTGGTTTTAGGTTAACACCCCGTGGCCCTCCGTGCATGAATCTTGTGTGCAGACAGACACTCGGGAATAGCTCCGAGACGGCGTTGTTCTCACACTCTCATATCGTTTCATCTGCCTTGGCGTCTTTGCGCTCGCTTTCATCCTTTGCGAGAAAAAAAGAAAGCGGCTTTTTGACATCATCTGCTCCATCAACAACACGGTGCGCCTATCTGCGCCTCCCAGCCTCTGGAGCTCGACTATAAATAACGCCACCCACTGCACGCTTTATCGCGCCGGCTGCAGAGACGAGAGCGAGGCGGCCTTACGAAAGCCGTGATTTGTTTTTGTCTGAGTCTTGTGCGAAGATAGTCCCCTCTGTTTGCCAACTTTCGTTAGGATTTCATCTGATTGCGTGTCTCTGTGATCGCTCGGCAGGATCACAATCTGCTGGTCGTGTCCAACCTGCGGCCGTCCACCTACTACAGACTGGAGGTGCAAGTAATAACGAGCGGAGGGGAAGGCCCCGCCACGGTCAAGACCTTCCAGACTCCCAATATAGTACCAGTCAATCAACACCGTAAGTATGAGGTCACTCCTGATTAACTTTTCAAGCCCTTTCAACGTGAGCAGATCAATGATGTGCTATAAAATGATTAGCCCTTTAGGGAACCACTCATCCATTTTCTATACCATTTATCCTGTTGAGAATTGCAGAGAGACGGAGCCTAGCCCGCACAGACTACATGCTTGACTGGTTTCCAGTCTTATCACAGCAAGGGCACGCCGGCACGCTACCGAGGGATTTACTCGTGTTCAACTTTCCCAGAATTATTTTTCTCCCATTCTAATGTTCTTGACATAATGTTAAAAATGTGGAAACTCTAAAAAAAATATTATAGAAGTGAATTTCTATACCTTCACAGCTCATCTTTTATGTTTGCATTTCTGAACCTCAGTTTGTTTCTTCTACTGTCTAAAATATGGGCATGGACGCACATTCTGTCGTGGTTGAGAATCAGCTATTAGCGCTTTTTGCTAACAGCTACCAGAGTGTAACTGAACATCGCCCTGTGAGCTGAGGATGAAGCGACGGCTATGTCGTGCCGGGACAGAGAAATGAGCAAATAGGAAATTATGTCAAATCATCCTCACGTCTTTTAGGGAACAAAGCAGCATTGAAACTAAACACGTAAACATAATGAAAAAAAAATTATGCACATTTTACATTTAAAAATATATATATTATGATTTTTGTATCAGAAAAATATAAAATATGACACTAAAGTAGTGAATTGAACCTAAGTGTAAATTGTATATACAGATATACTCATATATACATATACGTACACATATACGTACACATATATATATATATATATATATATACACATACACCCAAACAAACTAACTCCAAAATATGTGGGCAAACATTACAATATATTATGCCCATATTTTCACGCACGCATGAAGCATAGTACTTTTCCTTACGACTCCAAGCTGTCATATAAAATTCAAACGAATGCGAGCGCGTGTCCGATTAGGCGCCAAAAATCTGTGATGCCGCAAATCATTGCGACAGGCCCGTCTCTTTAAATCAGATTAGCGTTGCTCGCATTCATGAATGATTGTGACAATATAGACTTTTATTGTCACACTTTGTACATATATCAGTCTGCAACATGACACACTAATGACAACATGTTGTATTTGCAGATTAAAATAAGGGCTTCAGAAATTTTTTCAAGGTACGCTGACATTCAATAAGAAATAATTTGTTGTCATGGCAACCCTCGATCGACCACTTGAGCAATAACATCCAGTAGGGGGATGAGACAGGGCACTGTTAGTGATTTTATAACAGATGAAAGCAAAACTGCATTAATGGTATTTAATCACAACCTTTTAAGTCCACTTAATGATTATTTAGATTTTTATTTTATTTTAATAATGACTATATATGTGACAGAACTGTGCTTTAGTGGTTAACATGTCTACTATTAAATTATCTTCTACAAAATGGCAGAAGGTACAATTAACCTTTGCATCCACCTGTTGCCATCATGCAGCAGAATAAGTAATGGATTCATGCAAACAGGTCCAGATTTCACACAAAGCACAAACAAAATCGTCATTATTTTAGTATACACGCTTTTCCTGACATTTTTTCTTTTTTGGTGGTGTGCCTTGAGATTTTTCTGATGTGAAATATGTGCCTTGGCTCAATAAATGTAGCGAAACACTTTACTACACAGATGGCCAACGTTAAACGTGATAAAAATTGAGGTTTTTTTTCCTCATTGTGTGTGGGTGGAGCATGGCAATGAAATTCAACGACTCCGTGAAACACAAAACCAATAACCCAACAAGGTCGCAGCTTGACCAACAATCTTAACGTGTGATGAAAACGCAGCCTTGAAGAGATTCATAGCAGAAATGTATCGGTGCAATAACTGCTTGTGACCCTCTGATGTCGTTCAAACACTATAAAAGAGTCCTTTGTCTTCGTAGCTTTAATTTGTGCATGTTTTTTTCCAGGGCCCAGACTCCGGCAACACCATTCCCATCACCAGAAAGTGTCAGTCGAAAGACACTGAGTCAAAGTGAGGCAAATCCAGTGGCTCTTTCCCTCCCATTTGTCAGAGACTATCCGGGATGAAAGTGTGGAATCGTGAACTGTCCCAAAAACCGACGCCCCCGCCACCCTCCGTTTCCATTTCAGAAATAACAGTCCTCTTCCTTCAAGGCACCACAAGACATCCCTTCTCAACCTCTCTGACTCACTACGTGTGTACAGTTTTCATTTGACTATTTTACAAAGTCTACTGTTGTGAATTTGTTAGTACAGCTCATATGGAAGTCCAAAATCTATCAATAGCATATTTTGAGTTGATCCGAGAGAACGCAACGCCGAAAAACAATATGTATGTCGCCGATTTGTGAAGAAAGGTACGAGATCTATTTATTTTACCGATGGATGATGTCACGGTTGACTAACCCAGAATTCGTCACATAGTTCCGTTGCATGTAGTCCATTTAAAAAAAAAAAAGTTAATGTGCTTCAATTGGAGAGCTTGCAGTGGTTTTGCATGACGACCGTTTGCATTCTGTTGGCATGAAAAAAAAATAAAATGAAATGGTCCTTTTTCAATATGTTAGTGATATTCCATTAACTGATTAACAAAGAACTATACTGGGAATACTATGTCATGTTTATTAATGAAATTATAACGTGTGGAAATGATGCATTGTACATCTTCTTGGCTGTAGAAATGTTTGTCGTGGAACAGTCAGTGAATGTCTATATTTATTTATGTGTGTATTCAAGTTTGATTTGGATGTGTGGATGTGGATGTTGTGTGTGTTATAGTATCACTTTTGTTTTGTTTCATTTTTTTTTTGGAAGCTACACAAATCTTGTAAAGACACTTTGTAAAAATGGAATTGTAAATACGGTCTTATGTTACATGTTATTTTTCCATGGTAGAAACTGTACAAACTGCGAAGTAATAAAATAATCCTTAACCAGATCCTCTGTGTTGTTTGTTCAATCTGAGTGTGTGAACGGTAAATAAACACACGCCTCCCCACTGCGCTGAACTATTTGGCCGCTGCCGATGCTTATTTTGGCTGGTTAAAACCCCACCATGGCAGCGTATTCACAGATGGGTCCAGGAGACGAGGACATGCGCTCCCAAGTCCAAATAAACAGGTCATCCGGCAGTTAGCGCCGTAGAGGTCCGGCACCTCTTCCATCAAAATGCCCCCGCTTCTCACAACCCTGGTGTGTCTGAAAAGCGCTAAATGCCGCCTACGCTCGGTAACCTTTCGCCCTCGTAAACCTGGAGGGCGGAAATGTTTACAAGAAAATAAAATTTGGATTGAGTCTCAAGAGTGATGCCTGTGTATGATTGTAGCATTAAAATTGCCACTTGTAGTTTCTGGTGTGGCGTATGATAGCGTCTCTGGAGCACGCAAGTGAATGCAGAATGGAGCCTTTTATAACATTTATATATTTTAATGTGACTTAATTCTTCTGGAAAGTTCTGCTCAAGTAGCGTTGGAGGATTTTAAATTCTCAGACACACTCTCATACTTGTTTGTAGACATTGGTGCATACAATATGTTAAATAAGGAGTCTGTTTATCTCTGTTACACCAATATTTACATGAGCTTCTGTCTCATTTCTGAAATCTGAGGCCACTGCATCCCCTTTGTGGGGGTGAGCTAATGTCTGACACAGATGCCTCAAGGGTCCTACCAAGTGAGCGGATGGCCTTACGGTGAACCATCCCACTTTGGACATTCATCTCGGAAGTACAGGATGAAGAATAAGTGTGTCTAATCTAGACTGGAATCTGGGTCTAGTGGTAGATGTCCACTGACCACAACACCCAATGAATGTTATAGTAATATTACATAATGTATTCTCACTTCTAACACCGATTGCCATAGATAGATAGGGTGACCACATTTTGCTTTCCAAAAAAGAGGACACTCGGCCCGGCGTCAAGCTGCGTAAATGATATTCAAAGTCTACACAAACATTCTATACATTATAACTTATATTCCATACATTATAACTGCTTAAACATACGCCTCTTCTGTATGGGTAAAAGAATAAAACAAGAAACATAATTCTTCCACGACCACGTCTCCGGTTTGGGAGAGCAAAACGGTACCAGTGAGCTAAAATTCTGGGAAGCCGACGTTTTTAATAATATATAGCAATAACAAAAAAAAACTCACCTTTGTTTTCCCCCCCTATACCCCTCACGATCGACTTGGGAGCAAACAGTCCATTTGTCCTGCAATGAAAACCGGACATTTTCGTGAATTTATATTAAAAAAAAAAACCTGGACAGTAAAAGAGTGGACGGGCAAAAGAGAACGTTTGGTCACCCTATTCTGCATTAACTATAATACTATGATGTTTAAAAAAAAAAAAAAAATCCCCATAATTCACACAGCTCTGATGAGTAATGGCCTCAATCTAGAGCTGAATCTAGCTACTTTACAGGCACTTGCATGCGGCAAACCATCCTACTTCTGACACCATATCAGGGCATTACTCTGAAAAGTCTGCTGGGTTTAAACATTTCCACTGACCATGAAGTACGGTTGGTAAATTGCCTACCCAACCATAGTCACAGCTCACTCATTCAAGTCTGCCTCCCACTTCCAGAGGTTGGGCCTTTACATAAGGTTCACCATTACAATCATACTATGGGGCTTGACCTATTTCTGGGGTCTGACTTCTGATACCAACAACCTTTGGCGGCCATATCACGTACAGAACCAAACCATAAACTGTCATGTGAAAAAAAAATGTAATATCAATATCGAAGAACAATATACCACTTTTGGCCCATGTTGAAAACAAACACACCAAATTCCAACATGATCCGAATAAAACTCATCTAACGTATGTAAAAAAAATCTCTGAGATGTGCAAAACAAACAGATGATTTAAGGTTTTGGATACATTAAGCTAACTAAGACTCCATGTCTTAGAAGATGACTTTTACCCATTAGATACACCCAGCGTTGCCTAGATAACCTGGACGGTGCTTTTCCTCATTCGCCTGGAGCGCTTGACAAGCCTGATTTAACCGGCGCTCACTAAAACAATTTGAAACGTGGGCTCTTCAGGCCAAGGCACACTTTTCCATTTTGTGTCAGAGGATCTCAGATGAGCTAAGGCTCGGAGAGACGTCGGCAGCGTTTGTGGATGCTGATGATTTATGGCCTTTGCCTTGGATGGCGGCGTCTTCACTTACGTTTGTAGATGCAGCAACAAACTATTTTTTTACTGACATCATTTTTCCAACGTGCTCCTGAGCCCAAGCAGTAATATCCTGAATACGCTCATGACTAGTTTTAATACCGTGCTGCCTGATGGATAGCAGGAGATCTATTGTTGGTTTTCAGCGTGTAACTTTTGATAAGTCAAATTCCAAAAACTGGTTATTAAACATATAAAAAGCCAATAAACACATTGCTGCAAAAAGCATCACGTTCATGCCCAACTCTCACTCTCACCTGTCAAAAATGCACCATTTTGTTTTGGTTTTTTTACCTTGTTGCTATGGTGCTCATTTCACAAACAGGCCTTCAACTGTAACTCGCCTTTTATTAACACAAATGTGGTGAGATACAGGAAGGCAGTAAAACGGCACATTACCTCAAAGACAGGCATTCAATCTAGCCAAAAACCGTATTTACACAATGCTCATGAAGCCAGAATCATACATGCTAAATGAAAGCCATCATTTACCACAACTCAACAGGTCTTCTAACACACACGTCATCAACAGAAGCAGCAAGACAACCAACGGTTCTCAAGGAAAATGTGATTGTTGACTATCGCAGAGTTAAAAACTAAGAGGCAAGATTAGCGCTAGCTTGCTAAACAAGCTAACGCGAGCACAAGGAACCACACAACCCAGGGAAGAATATCTTCATCAAAAATGTCTACATTCAAAAACACAAGCTTTTTACCTTTTAAAATGTTGTGAATTTTAGTATTTTGAAACTGTCTTTTAAATGTTTGTACATCTGTTATCTGATCTCATGGTGAGGCGTCAATGCTTCTGTAGACCGTCCACCAGAGCCTTAATAAGTGGGGACTGTGAGCTCCAAAGTTTAGGACAACTTTTGGACAGTCTAGCTTCTGCTATCAGGGAACTAAACTTTGGAATGCTCTCCCCGCTGAACTTAAATTGGAGAAGAATAAAAGTGTCTTCAACTAAAAACTGAAACAGTGGCTGAAGTCGGGATAAAACTGCTCTCATTGAATGAGAGAGATTAGTTAGCACTATTAGCTGTACAGGAGATGTACTCGTGTAATTATATTGTATATTGTTGGAAATTGATTTGTGATTTTAATGACTCTCATTTTAGGCAGTCTTTTACATCCGCCCAAGCTAACTTAGCTAACTAACTAACTGCATTGTCCCTTTCAAATAAATAAATTCAAAATCTTGCTTTTGCTGCTCGTGTAATTTCATCCACATTATCAACACAACACCCCAAACATATAACGATATCCCCATCAACAATCACAAGCCTGCTCCCAAAACAGATTCCGGCTGTACCAAGACTGACCCGTGACAGGTAGCATAAATGCCACAAGGCAAAAGTCTAAGGTTGTGCAAGGAGACATCTTTATTTGTATGTTTAATATCACACTTGATGGGTGGGCAGGCACTCTAGAGACCTAATTATTTGATTTATTAAAAAAAAGGTTGTCTGAACTATATTCCCTTTAAAAGCTCTAACATGAACAGGCAGTTACAAAATTGGGGGGTTAATCAATATTTAACGGTAAGAGTTCTAAGGCTAACGAAGGGTGATGACCCACCATTGCACTGCTAAACGCATCAACATTCAGTGAATGTATTAAAAATGAGAGAAGTTACAAAATAACAGTGAGGTTAAACAGTTTGAATGTGAAATATATTTGTACTCAATTGAACATGTCGTGTCGCAACCTTTTAGTAATCAACGTGTTTATATGACATGTAATGCAATCTGCTTTCTTTACACAACCTTCCCCAACAAGCTTTGTATTCAACCTCCATGGAGACGTCAATGTGCATCATGAACTAATAATTCAGGAATTGCTTAAAAGGAGCTTTAATTGGCAAATGTGAGGTTTAATCCGCTGCACCTGAATTCGGGTCACGGCGCGGACAACGTGTTTTCCTTTTGTTGTGCACCCTACCTCCTACGTATGACTATTTCAGCAAATGTACAGTTCGTCGACACAAGGAAGTCATCATGAATCAATCCAAGTGACATCCATTCGATACACGTCCAAACATCACAACAGCGGCGCCAAACCGTCAACCAAGGAGGACTTTGAGCCAAACGAAGCCTCCGAGAACGGCGGAGCGCTACGATGACGTAAAACAGAATCTTTTGCAATCACGTCGAAAGTATCCAAACTCAGCAGTTGGAGTTTCTCCTGGTGAGCTTTCAATTCCAATGTTCTTTACATTTTCTAAACATTGAATGTTATTCCACTGGCAGAGGCTGTTGTGTTCCCGCATAGGTCCGTGCACGTATGAAAGGCCCTCAGGCGTGATTTTTTTTAATTCATGTATGTGCGAGAGGCCACATGTTGACGTCTCTTTTCATTATATCGTCTCCGTATTTCAGTGGAACGTGTTAAAGTCGGAATATTCATACAAGGAGACTGTAGATGTGGCGCAATATCATGCAAACCCAGAACAGACTTCAAGAGAGATTTGGTCAGCCATAGGGGATGAACCACTAAAGACTTTTTGTTAATTACTCGATGACTTCACTAATATTTTTCATCAGAGTTGTTCCCAACCTTTTTTGTCCCATGGAACGATTTTACATATTTAGACGAACGGCGCTGCTGTCCTTGTTCCTCGCTTCCAGTCCTGTTGTCCTGCTGGTGTGAAGATTTTAAGACTAAGAGTGATCGGAATACATTTTCTAATAACCGATATTCTCGTCTACCATCAACTTACTTTCATACTCTCAAACCCACGCAGAAGCATGAAGACTGCCGAGTTGAAAGTCCTTTGTAAATGGTCGAATTGCGATTAGTGATTCGTCAACTACAAGCTTTAAAAGTATATGCAAAGTAATACTAGTTGACTAGTCATTCAACTATGGGCTGAAATGTAGCCACCAGAAATTGAATTTGAATTGTATGTATTTGAATGTGAATCCAAAAACTTAAAAATGGTATTGAAGAACTGAATCTGAATTGTACAGGTTGAATTTTTATTTATCAGTGCCATGATCTGTGTTTTGTTGATTTGAGTTAGATTTTCGTTGTCCTGTTTTCCTTGAGTCCCTTGTCAATGTCTGTCTCGTTAAGTTTTATTGTGCCCACCTATGCTTTTTAACACAGCCCCATCTGTCATCCAAACAATTCCCACAGCCACGAGTTTTGTCCAGGTGTCTCTCGTCTTGTCTGTATTTAGTTCCTTACTTTCACTCAACCCTCATCAGTTCATTGTCTTGATGTCATGTGTCTCGTTTGCTGTTTGTGTTCGTTTTCTGACTTGAGTGAAGTCCAACGAACGTAAAAAAAAAAATGGGTGGGTTGTATCAGGAAGGGCATCCGGTGTAAAAATTGTGAACTATTCATGCAAGTGACTTGCTCAATGTCACAACAGCATCATTTTTCTCAATTGAGTGTGTTAGAAATTGCTAACTTGTAATCATCATTTCTGAAAAACATTTGAATCACTTTTAGAAGGTAAAGGATGTTACGACAAAAATGGTTGTAATTTCAAACAAATCCGAGGTCAGGAGGTGTTCCAATGAATGTTTTTGGGTGGTAGCATTCAGTCGTCTGGGATCTTGTTTGTGTACACTTCTATTATGTCACAGAAGATTAGTTCTACTTGGTCGTCGTATGCTAATCCCGCTCTCTTTTCTCGGCGCGGGGCCAATATTTAGCCATGGCTCCTTTTTTTTCTCCCAACTGTGTGGGCCAACTCTGTTTCGCTTTTCAGCGCTGTCACGTAGTTACCAAATAGCACGGCCCTCAAGTGTGAAAAGCTCAAAACAAAAAGCCTGCTTTGAGGCTCGTTGCAAGACGTCCAAGTCTCAGAAGTTGTAAAAGAAAGAGGAGGAGGAGGGTGCTTGTGGTGGTGGTGGGGGGGGGGTTGCAACAACTCCATAATAGGTCAACGAATACAAACACTTTTGTGTGCGATGTTACCAGGTCTTATTCACTTTGCAGGACATTGCATTCCTATTGGACGAGTCAAGGCAGGGCTTTTGAAATTAAACACATATTGCGGGATTATTTATTTGGCTCGTTGCCGGCCGCGCACATCCATCCATTCTGCTTGATTCTTAAAGAGAACAGAGGCAGCCAGTTCTTTCAGTGGCGTTGAACAAAGGTACGCTGTTTCTCCCACACGACACACAAACACACACTCCAGCAGCCATTTCTGCAGATTAGCATTGCAATGAACCGTGTATCGCCGTTAGCCAAACACGAGCCACCCTGTAGCGCACTGTGACTGAAACGTTACTCCTCAAAAGGAAGTCCAACAAATCAAACAATGTCTTGTTGCGCTTCTAAGTATTTTTGCACCATATATATATATATATATATATATATATATTAGGGGTGTTAGGCGTGGCGATTAAAATGTTTAATCATAATTAATCGCATTAATTAATGCGATTTTAATTAATAATTAATCGCAATTAATCGCAAGTTTTCATACTTTGTTCAAATAAAAGTGTTCAACTAATAGAAATATGGCTGCATCTTTTAGTCATTGATACAGCAAATTCATAATAACTCATAAAATTAAGTTAAAATTAAAAAGATGTACTGTACTCTAAAAAAACAAGTGTGATATTGATTTGTGTTTAGGTCATTTTGCTGCCACCAGATGGCACAATTGCAATTGTAAGACATTGGTGACAGCTCAGTGCATTTTCCTTTTCATATAAACAGCTATCTAATCTGTAACAAGTTTAAATTAACTCAAAATTAACGCACTAATTTATAAAAATTAAGGTTACAGTTATATAGTGAAATACAATTATTTTATAGTAGTATAACTTTTATATGGTGATAGGATGGAACATTTTTCTAATTTAATTCACAGCCATTCATTCAAATCTTTATTAAATATGTAATTTTATGAAAGTATTTCGATGAGGGTTACTTCCAAAGTATAACAATAGGATCACAAGTGGGTGCTAATCCAAATTAGGATTGTTTAGCCTTGGCGGAGGTCTGTTTTTTCTTTCTTGACACTGATCGTAACCTGAATGATTTGGAACGCTGATGTGACTCTCAGGTCATAAAGCAGAGCCAGACGTTCCCTGCAGATTACAACCACATGGACTCCATCCATTTACCATCTACTCTGAGTGTGATGAGATGGAATATATTGTCTGTGAGATTGATGAAAAATAACCGCAATGTTTTCCCCTCCTCCTCTTCCTCCCCTGCCACCATTAGGGAAAGCAATGTACCTTTAATGCTGTGGTTGGGTGAGAAATCTGACCTTGCTCGGGGCGGCGGCGTGTTTCTGCTTAGGCTCTGCTGAGTGGGACCAGGCGGGGGGACAACATGAAAGGCGCCCTGTGTCGGGCTGCAAAGATGTTCGGTGCGAGTCTAATCAAGACCAGAGAGAGTGCGGACTGACCTGAGAATGCGCTTGACACGTCATTCTGCGATGCATTATCGACAAAAAAGATTACTGCTCTGTTTTGTTCCTTTATGATGGACTAAACTATTATTATCTCTTGGATTGATATTAAAAGCTAGTTGTGAGTATTTCGTGCATGTAACACCACATGACGCACAAAATAACGTTTATGTTTAGTTTTAATAAACAACTCCAGGATAACATAATCTAACATGACATAAGGTAACACAATTTTGATAAGAAAGAAGTCAATGTAATAATGTACACACATAAGGATAAGCATGAGTTGTTTTATCTGTTTACAGATGCCCTACATGAATATAAAAAAAATCAGGAACTTAACACATCCCACCGCAGTTCACACACATAAAGATTTTCTTCCACTACCGATCTCCAATCAAGTCCTCAAAGACAAATCTTGCATGATCAAATGTGATCTGACTAAAACGAAGAAGAACCAAACAAAAAACGGGGAACACAAGACGCAACATGGAAGAAGACACAATAGAGGAGGGAATGTTGGTGGTATTGGGGCAATTTCTTGCAGAAAAATCACAAACTAAAAAAAAAGTCAGGAGATGAATTCGAGAAGACAGCGTGACAGCGGAATCTAAGGTCTACTTCGCAAATTAGAGGTGAGGTCTCAAATTAAGATAAAGGCTTGTGCTACTATTATTTGTGTTCCGAGTAACATGTTTTTTTCTTAATTTGCTACATTCCGTTTTACCTTACAATTAACGCAGTCATGATTTGCGAGTCGTCAGGGTTCCCCACTTAGATGTAGATTTGTACTGTATTTGTAAATATTGAACGCGTTAAAATTGTCCGCCCGACACATTTTGGATCAAATTGGGACAAATTCAAGCTTTACAGAACCGGAAAATATTATACTATAATTTTATTAGGGCTATCACCAGAGGTGGGAAGATTAGTCTAAAAGTACTCAAGTAAGAGTAGCGTTACTTCAAAAATAATATTACTCAAGTAAGAGTAAAACGTAGTCATAAAAAAATCACTCAAGTACAAGTAAAAAAGTATTCGCTGAAAAGAATACTCGAGTACTGAGTAACTGCTTGAACATGAAGTCTGATTAATTTTTAAATACAATGTCATCAGACAAAAATATCAAATTATGTGCAAATTGTGTCATAACTTGCCCGCGCTGCCGAGGCAGTTTCTTAAAGCGAAAGCACCACGACGTCATCTTTTAGTTGACTCTTTCAGATTCTCATCATGCCTGCCAGTCCTCAACCAGGGCCGCATTTCCTGTATTAAGCAATGTGTCCACGAAAATGCTCCCACACAGTCAGTCAAGCGAAATGCTCATCGAAGTCGCACAACATTTACAGATTTTGAAACTCGCTGCACACAAAAGGCGCATTTCATTATTAGGCGCGCCGTCGATTATTGAGAAAATTTAAGACTTTTTTTTTTTTTCAAGTGTGTCTTATGGCTGTAAAAATATGGTAAATCTGATGTAAAAAAAAAATGGGTGGTAACGACTCTTGTGTAGCCCAGTATAGCGGAGTAAGAGTAGCGTTTCACACATTTCATCACACATCTACTCAAGTAAAATTAAAAAGTATTGTGTGGTAAAACTACTCTTAGAAGTACATTATTTTCAAAAAGTTACTCAAGTAAATGTAGCGGAGTAAATGTAACCCGTAACTACACACCTCTGGCTATCACTAATGAATTTTTTTTTAGAATGGACTATTGTTGGAATTTAGATGTTTCTGGGGTTGGTGAAGGACTCTGGTTGGTGGCCCGGTGAGTGGTGGGTGGTGTCTGGTCGGTGCTGGATTTCACTTTCCTTTCTTTTCTTTGGTCCTTCCTCGGGTCTCCTGACGGCCTCACGACTCTGGCTGGAAGTGTTTGGTTTAGGTGAACGGTATGGGATTTTTTAATAGGTTTTAGGTGAATTAAAGAATACACACGCACGTACACATACTAACCCACATACAAAATAAAATAAAAATAAAAAAGAGAGAGCAATGATGATGACATGTCAAATCGGTAAAATTACCGAAGGAACAATACTGAGCTCCCCCCCCCCAAAAAAAGACAAAAGAATGGATTATCATTTTGATTGTTGCATCGAATACTCAGGTAATGTAAAAATGAAAGGGAAACGTGACCTAAGTTACTGAAAGGTAAGTAACCTAATGCAATTTAATGTAACGTATAGCAAGGTTATAAAATGCAATTTAAGATGATGTAATATAGGCGATGTAGTAAGTAAGTATAAAGCAACATAACGTAATGAGGTGCAATGCAACACAAGATAGTTTTTTTTGTTTTTGTTTCATAAAACAGCTTCTCGAGACTCAGCCTTAGAAGTTCCACTGTATCACCGTTGCAGCTGAGAAGAAAACACCTGGCTAATAAAGAACATTTTAAGGCTGTCAAGCCCATGCCAATGTGCAGTAGCAGGTGGCCCTACAGCTTATTACATGTGAGCCCAATAACAACAAAAGGGTTTCGAAGAAATTGGGTATTACACATGTGGGCTGATGATACTGACGTGGCGATACTCTTGAACATCTCTCTTGAATACGAATATTAACTGGACAAAAACGAATCCCCTAAAACACACTATTCATTTTTCGTTTTTTCCAGCGGATAAAACTCCCAAACACTGGCAACAAATACACAGCACCCACTTTACGCAATCATTTTTCTATTGAATCGGACTGTGATGTAACCAAATGCAGTATTTTTCCAGCACAAGTGTTCTTTTCCAGAGACAGCTTGTTGGAGGTGTTGATTCTTGGCAGTCAAGATAATGTTGGACTGCGTTGCAGGAAAAGAGGCGTTTTTCTGTTACGTGGGAGGCGGAATATCACAACATCACGCTTCTCTTGTGCGGGAATTATACTGTTGAAATGTGATGGTCAATTGAAACAAAAATGCTCTTAAAATGGATGCAATTTTAATTATTTTGTTATACATCACCAGATGCACAGTCAAATAAGACCCGATTTAGGAATACTTGGTCAGTTTTGAGTTATAGTAATCTTGTATATGTCTCATGTAGCTGAATGATAAACCTTTTGAACATATTTTAGTTTGAGTAGTACAAAGTTTATTAGTATACTCCTAATATTTTGACAATGTAGTGAAGATAGTGAAACTGAATAAAAAATGAAGCCTTTCACAATGTGTGAATGATCACAAATATAAATTACTTTCCACTGACAAGCAGAAGGGTAAAAGACAACATTAAATGGTTGAATGTTAATTATATAATTTATAATAATCATTTAGGGATTAAAATGACAATTCAAAAAACCGCAGCCTTGAAAAAGTGTCCTATAAAAGCGGTTGCACAAATCTGTGGTGAAAGAATCAACCGCACAATCCATCAACATGCAACGTGGGTTGGAATCCTGTGACCCGTGGGCCATGGAGCATTTCATCCAGCATGCCGTGCAATTTTTAAAAGCAATAAAACCTCAGAGAAAAGAAATCGGAGTAAAAGATGCTCAAGATAAAAAAAAAAAAATCGTTTGATCATATTTTTTCTCGGAATGCATCACGGCCCTCTGAGGACTTTACACAAACCGATAGACAAAAAGTTTCCTCACTTGTGGTTTAAGAGCTCAGGTCAAAGGTAAGCAAGAGGTCCGCCGTGTTTGTGTTTACAAAGAAAGCGACACAAGAGGAGCCGTTATCCAAATCCTTGATTCCAAAGCAAACATCCTCACCACAGGCGTACAAAGTGAGGTGATCCTCCAGGAGAGTACCATCCATCTGCCTGATAAATGTTTATAATCCCCTCGGATTAGTGATAATCCACTTAATGGGCTTTTCCTGAGAAAAAAACACACTCATGACCCATGTGACCTGCCCCTAATTAATGAAGTTTGGACTTTTGCAGCCATGTGCTTCTCATTCCTACTCCTTGTGCTGCACGAAGCGTTACTTATATATCCCATAATTCAGCAAGTGTGGCGTCATTCATAAATTCAACCACAACAAAGCTTCTAGCTAAGTAACTAAACATAGCCTCTAACTAGAATAACTAACTGTACTATAATACTAACTCGATAACTCACTCACTCTGACTCACGTAACCTCTAGCCAATTTACTAACTAACTAAGTAACTCATATTTACTTTAACACAAGTTACAAAATGTCGTCTCTAACTAACTTGGAACACAAGCATCTAATTCAGTGCTTCTCAAACTTTTGCCAACAAGTACCACCTAAACAATTACTTAGCTCTCCAAGTAGCGCCATAGACTTAAATGCGTTTTCAGCACCTGAATGTACATTACAAGTGGTTCTGTCAAAATCTTCAAAATAAACGTGTGCCTAATACAATTCATGCTAGATTCATCTTCAGGATGCTAACTGCGATGCTAACTAAACTAAATTCAGCAAGATTTTTTCATGTTTAGGTTTGAGAGTCAATATTACTTTTTGACTTTTTTTTAAGTATAGTTTTTACAAATAAAAAAAACAACTTATGAGCTACTGTATTTTTCGGACTATATGGTCTCACAACTGAATCTCGTGCAACTAAACTGAGTTTGTAGAACTGACACCCAAAATCTCTGTTCCATAATACTTTTGGTGTATTACCGCTAGTGTCCACCTTGTTTGGCATGTGAAAGACAACGCACCAAAAGTATTTGCTAACCGACAAAAGAAAGTAGAAGAAATGGAAGAAGAAGTAGCTAGTCATAGAAACTAATGTGTAACGTATTGCTAGCTTAGCATGCGGCTTCCTTACGCCACAACAAGGATTTACAGCAACAAAAGGGGCAATAACCAACCAGGAGAACAGTTAAAGGAAGCCATTTTAAACTAAAACAAACAACATTTATTTCCATAGATCAAAGCGGAAATTTCGAATGCAACCGGAACTAATTTTCGAACGCAGCCTGTGCTTTAACTGTTTCATCTGTCCTGCCTGACACATTTGAACACCACTCGAGCTTCGGAATGAAGCAGTGTGCGCTTGGACCGTATTTCCGAATGAGAATTTTGGTTACAGTTTTTGTTAAAAAATAATAATAAATAAATCTCCAAAAATGTGGCTTACTTCAGTTTTTTTTCTTTCTTCATAATATATTTTTTTGACTAAAATTATTGTCAGAAAAATACAATAAATGCAAATGTACACATTGTAAACATTAAATACAAACAGTGATTCACGTACCACTAGAAGGAAGCCTGCGTACCACTAGAGGTACTCATACCACAATTTGAGAATAAGGCAAGACGTGATCCAAGGCAAGACAAAGTTCACAGTTCAACCTGCACAGCACGGTGGGGGGGGGGGGGGGTATGGCCGGTGGTGCAAGGGGCCAGCTCGAGGCCTTAGGGACGAGGGAAAGGTCAAGCGGTTGAGTTCACTTTGAATCCACAGTAAACATTTTCATCAGCAACTTTTCCTGCCAGTTAAAGGGACAGTGTAGACATCTGCAAGTGTAAAATTTCATTTAAAAAAAAACCACACACACACACCTGCTATCCTAAGGGACTTTAAAAACAGCAAGTTATGACTATTTGATGTCGATTGCGTTTCAATATCACGCCTTCTGGTGTCGCTCGTAAGAAACTTGCATGACAGTAAAAACAGAATTCTCCGGAGGCCTGGTTAGAAGTTCACAGATAAAAGTCTTGCATACATTCGTTTGATCTCAACAACAGAACAATGTTGTCTCCATCTTGAAGTTTTTTTCTTTAAAGGTTCAAAAGCAACTGTAATTGAGTTTTACACATTATATTAATTTGATGATGGAAAACATTTAGACATTTTTTGTCTGGTCTTATTTACTATATTACAAAAATCTGGCATTTGAACAAGGTTGTGGGGACTTTTTTTTATAGCCACTGTATATTGAAATAATGATGGTCTTGTCTCAAGTTACACACAAATTGACGTGACTTGTAGCCGAATACATATAAAAAATGCACACATCCCGGAATTCACAATATACAATACATTGAGTTATTAACTCATTCACTGCCATTGACGACAATAGACGTCAAAAATTCATTCGAACTATTGCTAATAGTTTCACATTTTCCACTTTTGTTAACAAGAGTATGAAAACCTAGAATTGTTTTTATTGTACATTTAGAACAGATATAAAATGTGTGATTAATCGTGAGTTAACTATTAAAGTCATGCGATTAATTACAATTAAAAAAAATTATCGCCTGATGCCCCTAATTTAAAAAAAGAAGAATTAAAAATTAGGGGCCTCAGGCAATACATTTTTTTATTTAATCGAATGACTTCAATAGTTAACTCACGATTAATCACACATTTTATATCTGTTCTAAATGTACAATTAAAACAATCTAGGTTTTCATACACTTGTTAACAAAAGTGGGGAAAAAAGAGAAAATAATAGAAATAGTTCAAATGAATTTTTGACGTCAATGGCAGGAGATCATTTTCACTTTCATGCAATTGTGCAGGGGTTCCTAATGTTGTGTCTGGTGAATAAATATTATATGATAATGCATGTGTGTGTGTGTGTGTGTATCGTAGAAGGCTAAGAGCTCAATTTGCAGGCCTGATGATCACAGGCCTCATTGATTGTAACATTGAACGAGCAGGCCCGTTCTGCCCGTGGCATTCAAAGGCGCCTGGACGTGTTTAAAGCGAACTAACTTTCAAGTTTTTTTTTTTTTTTTTTTTTAATGCCGGTATGAAGATGAATGCTGATGCAGTGGGCATGTGGTTCTCATTAAAAACAAACATGATGTCAAACGCAGTGAGAGCGTGGACGTCTCTGGTGTTTGCCAGCGACAGCTCGCTGCACTCCATCATTTTTGAAGATTTCAGCAAAAAAAGAGTCCAAAATAAAAGTGCGTGAGTCATTCAACAGTTAAATTTCGCACACTTAACCCCCAAAACCATAAATAGTAACCTTTGCGGATTGAGAGTTCACCTCGTTTCATTTTCACATTTGTGAGTCATTCCGCTTTAAACTTCTTACTCGCATCCAAAAATGGATGTGAGCAAGTGATTGTAGTCCCCGCAAAGTGACTACATAGGATTTGGTTTCTTGTTAGTGCTGCGCTTTCCAATCTTTAAACATTATTCTAATTTGTCAAAGCAAAGGCCCGATTCATTTAGAATGATTCTGACAGTGTATATGTTTGAGCTGAGATCAAAGTACTATTTACAGAATGTGGCTTTACCAGTCTTAATTTTAACACTAACTATTTTAAAGCAAAAATTTTCTTCATTTTAAAGAATTGGGTGGACTGGATGGATCGATGCATGGTGGCCAAAGTAGCTGAGATCAAAAGGTTAAACTAGATGTGCTCTTACCACTCATTTTAAAACCAACATTCATCCAAATATCAGTTGATCATTCCATATCAAAGTAAGAATTCAGTTAGTTTTAAAAAAAAATGGGATGGATGAACGGACGGACGGATACTAGTGGCCAATGGCTGAGATCCATCCATCCCTTTATTTTAGGATTTTATTGGTTACTTTTAAAGCATGTATGGACATAGCTAAGGGCTATATGACCAAATGTTTCACCTCATATGAGCTAGCCCGCAGCCATCCTGGGGTGGTTTATTGCAAAGTTGACGTTTAAATCTAAAGGTGAGAGAACATTCTCCAAAAGAGTTCCTCAGCTTGCCCGAAGAGGTAAGACAACCAAATTGGGGAGATATTTTAGATCACATCTTAATTAAAACAGACTATTAGGAAGTGGGTTTTGTATGATGCTGTTTTATTTATTCAAATAATTGTATTATCACTATATACATTATATACTTTCAAATGTATTTATTTTTTATACACGTTTATTTAAAATCTATTGAAGTACTCACATATTTATTTTTACAATCTGACATTAGCTGGGTCTGTTGGGTTCTGGGTTCCTCATTTAGTTTATTTATTTGTCTTATTTTGTCAAATTTTCTGTAAGGATGGGTGAATACAGATACCAGGTATCGGTATTGGGCTGATACCAGGCCTTATTTCAAGGTAATGGTACTCACGACACCAAAAACTAGAAATTAGACATTTTAAGGATAGAAAAATTGCCATTAATTTCATTTATTTTTAAATGAAAAAAATGCTATATTTGGAGTTATAGGACTTTTTTTTTTATTTTTTACATTATCCGTCATTTTTTTGGGGGGGAAATTTTATGTATTAAAGCAGAACAAAGCAGCATTTGACTTTCGTTGATTATGGCGGCACATTTGGACAAAAGCGGTATTGTTTCCCCTTGAATTTCCCTTGAAAGAACCACATTTCCCATGAGGCCAAGCGCATATCATTGTGAAATCTGGACGTCCAAGGCGTCTGCAGTTGGACTGAATTATATTATTTCCAGTGGCTATTTTCTATTTTTTTTCTTTATACTGCACTGTAACAATTCTCAAGCATGTTAACAACAGACGGTGGTTGTGATCTTACCTTCTTTATTGTACACACAAACGACTGCGCTTCCCCCATCCCTCCCTTCCCGCGATGCATTCACAAGCATTCGTAAACAAGAAAGAACACAATAGCTACCCCGCAATTTTCCAATAGCTAACATTAGCATAGTTATTTTTTATTTGAGCATGGAAAGCCGACCTTCTAAGAGTCCCCGCAAAGTCAGCGTCGTTTGGAATTCCCCCGTCTTCCGTAGGAATGATACTTGGTATCAGTGATTACTGGAGCTATCGTTATCGGTCTGGAATAGAAGTGGTATTGAACATCCCTAATTATTATCATGAATGTACTGCTACTACTTGTGCGACTTAAAATCGCTTCTAAAGCCAAACAAGGGCCAAACTTCCATCAGATGTTCCACTGCACTTCATACCATTGAGTCTTCAACCCGTTGTCCCTTAAAGGTGTTTTTAAGGTGTGGTTGTTGAAACTCATTAAAATGAACACTCTTTTGTCTAAAACCCCTAGGCCTTAAATCAAACTATTGCAAAACATTTGTTTTATTTTCCAACTCTACAACTGTTTAAGACTCTCTATGTTTGATTTAGTGCATCAATATTGCGATAAGTTCATACTTATGAAGACGTCGTGCGTTGAGGAGGGATAAATCTTGTAACTTGAAGTGAGCAGTGACGCTTCCCGGGACGACGAGGATACTTTTATGTTCCGTGAGTGAGTCTGAACACATGTAAAGGCATTTAGTGTTCCACCTGCACAGCATGAACACACAAACACAAAGCAGAGTGGGGGAAACATCCCATCATAAATTCAGTTGCACCATTGCAAGTGTGGCTTTTTTTTTTTTTAAATCCAGTTTTATAAACATAAACGGTTCCGTTTGCGCGGAGGTGTTGAGTGCTTCTGAGATTTAGGTGAGACGGGGGACGGCCCTGGAGAGTCCCGAGGCCGCTGTGACCGCGCATGCCCCGTAATACCGTTTATGGCACTCATGAGGTGCAAAAACATGTGGCGTGCGTGCAAAAAGTGGGCCGATCCTCTTCCTTTAGCCAAGTTTGAGGGCCAGAGGCTGTTAAGCGCCACCCGGTCGTCGGGATGGACGACATTATCAGTTAATTATCTGATACTTTTGGAGGACAGTCTGCTTTTCATCATGTGTGACACAAACGTGGCTCATACTTTGAAGGCTCCTTGTTTCACTCAGTACCTTACAATGCACACATGAATCCAGTTACAGACATAGATCATAGTTAGGTTTGGCTATGTGCTACTGTTATGCATGTGACGGCTATTATTTGAAATACATCGATTACAGATCTAGTAGCACTGCCTAATTGTCATGGGTTACATATAATAAAAACGGATTATTTTCAGTATAAAGTGGGGGTCTACAAAGTTGAAGGCCATAAAAGTGGTACAATTTGCGTAAAACCTCTGAAAAGTCAAACAAAAGATTGTAAGCCATCATCATGCATGACGTCAGCAAATCAAGAATCAAGAATCAGTGTTGTGAAGTCCTAAGTCAGGGAATAAACAAACTAACCTGCATGTACAACTTTAATGCGACTTTATTTTATTTTTTTGGCCAATCAGATTTCAGCTTCTGTGTCAAGGCCTTCAGGAGTGCTGCCCCATGACACACTATTTGCAATGGCTGTTTTTTTTTTTTTTAACCAATCAGATTTCCGATTCACCAAACAAGAACTGCTACCTGGTTTAGAGTGTCATCATCATCATCATCATCATCATCATCATCATCATCATCATTTTCACACCCTCTGATTGGTTGAGCTAAATAGTCTTGCCTTGTGCACCAAAGGTCGATTTACAGAAGAGGACGAATGATTAAAAATTCATTTTCAAGGAGGACTTTACAAGAAAAACTGGACATTGCGAGGTCAAGTCAGCCAACATCATTTGTGGTTTCTCTTGTTTCAGAGAAGCACGAATGAGCACTACAGCTAGCTTACAGGCAGGAGCAACGAAAAAAGGAGGATTTTATCTCTAAATAATCAGCATGTCTGGTGAGTATTTTTTTAATCATTCAAATTTGGCAGAGTTGTTAATAATACTCTGTAGTGTGTCACATTTAAAGCACATATTATTTGTTCTTTACAGAGTCCTTGGGTTCAAACTGATGAATGACGTCAGCAAACCTCCTGAGACCCTTAGCTCAATGAGTATTATTTAATGGGTTGACTTAACCGTTAAGCCCCCCCCCTCCCTTTTTTTTTTTTGCTAAATAATTTCTCCCACGGGAATTAATTAATCAATTCCAGGGTCGAACAATGGCCATTGCAGTGACGTTGTTAGGCCTATTTCAGGGGGTCTTTCCTTCCTAAGCCCTCGCTATATAATTTTGGTAGATCAGTCACCATTTCCAACAACCATAACGAGTGCGCCAACGCTTTACTACACCTGTAAGTAAAAAGTAGTGGGTGGAATATAGCTAAATGGAACAAGTAAAAGTAAAAAGTGAACTAAACTAACAACTCTGACAATTTAACCAAAAAGTTACTTGAGTAAATGAAGCTCTTTACTACCCACCACTGCTGGTAGGAAGCCAAAGACTCAGACTTAGAAATCCCATGCAAGCAAGGAACGAATGGGTAAACTTTTGGTTTTCCAATCAAATAGTCTGGGTGTCATCATCAAAATGAAGTGTTTACATGCACTTAAAAAGTCTGGTTTTAATAGCTTGGATGTCTTTTTCTCTGGTGTCAGTGTAGTTAAATGTACTGACTCTGACTGCATTACACAACTGTGTTTTTTTTTTTGTTTTTTTAGGGGGGGGGGGGGGGTATTGATCGATGTTTGATGACTCCACACAAGAGAATTTGAGAAAGTGCAATCATTTCTGCGAAACCACACCATTCCGTTCAGAAAGACGTAGCTCATCAAGGGGAAATGACTGCTTAATTAATTTAATTAGCGCTGAGCTACATGCGTTTCCTCTCTAATTATTTGACGTGCCAACTCCCCCCCCCTCCCCCTTCCCACCCGCCCGCCACAATGCATCCAAGCGTTGCGTTCGCAGTAAATAAAGGGACGGTACAAAGACAATGAGATTCCGCGTAGATTGAAACCAGCCCTCATAGCGCGGGAAGAAGCGATCCCTCAGATTTATGTCATCCACTTTTTTTAAAATAGATCACAGTAATTTGATTAAAAGGGATTGACGGCCTGGTGAGTTACTGTCAGCGTGCCAGAGGCCAAAGACTGGTTTTGATTTCTCCCGAGAAGAATCCTTCACCTCGCTGGCAGTTCTTTCAATATGAGGCCAGCGCCTTTCATCTGCGCCTCCGAGCGAGCCGGGGCGCCTTAATGCTTTGCAGATTCCTTTGCAGCTTCGACAATATTTTACCGTCATCGTTTTAGTGGCTCGCCGGATTGGCTTTCAAATGCTTTTACGTGGTGATTTATGCCTTTGGGAGACCGACTGCACAAAAAGCCGTGTAAGAGAGAGCAACAGGACGACCCTGTGCATGGGAACACAAAGCCTCATTAATGCTAATGTTACACAAGGCTGCAGGTGCCTGAAGAAGCAGATAACAGTGCGCCGAGCAATGTTATTTATTGTGAGAAGGAGAAGAAAAAGTCAGGGAAGACAAGACAAAGCCTTATTTCAGGCAAAGGTGACAAACCACAAGTGCAGTACAGACACTTAAGACACCTCAATGGTCAGGATCCTCCATCTGCTGACAGACTGCCTTTGACTTGAAGTTCCTGACACAAAACTATTTGCAGATTTGCAGATCATTGCCCCAAAAATGTGGAATTCACTCACTCCATTTGAGCTTAGCCTCTTATATTGAAAAGGCGTTTTAGGTAGGCATTTCAGGAAGACTACATTGTTTTGATGTTTTGTTTTTTAAGTTTTAATTTGAGTTCATTTTAATCTTATTTTGATTTGTATTTTTGTTGTATTAACTGAAAAATTTTCAATGTTGTGATTTTGTATGACTGTATTCTATGTGTATTCTATACAGATCAAATGTATTTACTCACATAGAGAGTCCTATGTATGCTCGCCCACCCTTCCTTCGGAAAACAGTCAATGCAAACTAAAACCGGGCAGATCCACCCAAATATCGATAGAATCGATACTACTGTGAGTATCGATATCGGATCGATACCAGAACGCTAGTTTCGATGTTTTACATTCGCTTATTTATTTTGGTTGCTCATGGGTCGCTCGCGCAATCCCTTTGTAGCACATAACGGTGGGCGGCAATGGCGTTAACAAATAATTATTTTTTACAGTGAATGACAATGAGTCATATTATGCTTCGTTTGAGCTATTCCAACTACTAGTTGAGTTAGGTATTATTAGTGTAGCACATGTAAGTTTTGTTTGTGTGATGTGACTAGACTAAAATAACTTCGGTGGCTGACGTTTCTTTGAGTGCAGAAAAGTGACAAGAATATGAAGATTATTACTGAATTGCAAATTTAAATAACAGCCCAGGTATGTTTCCGTTAAGGATTTTATATTATTAAGAACCTGACAAGAAAGTCTAATTTGCAAAAAAAAAAAAAAGTTAGATTTAAAATGCCATAATATTTTACTAACCTAAAGGTACTTGGTATCGGCATTGGTATCAGCGATATTGGCACCAGTATTTTGTTGGTATCAATCGATACCAAAATCTCAAGTATCGCACAGCTCTAATGTAAACAATCACTAAACCAGTTCAATAAATCAGATTGCAAATTCTGATGTGTGTGATGAACACCAAGTTTTTCCTTGCCTCCGTCATTGTGACTGTGACGTGAAATGGAACGATAGCCAATCAGGAAGTGGCATAAAGCTAACAAATAATGATAATCAACTAGTTGCGTTGAATATATAACATCTTTCAAGTCGTTCAACTAAATGAAATGAGAGTTTGCGATTACGAGGTAGTTTCCAGGTAAGCTAAGAGTTAGCTTAGCTTCTTCCATCTCTCCTCCTACTACACATAGAAAGAATAAGCTTGCTTTTCATCATGGAGATGTTAAAACATGAATTCTATTACATGTAAATCTTTGCTCAAAAGCTAGCTAGTTGTAAACTAATCTTAAGTATAACCATTAATATAGAATATACTGCAAGAGTACACTACAATTATTCCTATTTATTTTTTATTTTTTTAATAACCTGACCTTAATTTTTTTTTTTTTAAGTTCTTATCAGTTCGGCATTTATGAGACGATTATAAACTTGTAAATTTAACAGAAATTCAGAGCTTTATTGCAGACAAGCATAAGCTAAAGGAGTTGTGAGTGTATCAGTGTAAGCCAATTAAAATATTTCATCTGACTTTTTCATTCAACAAAAACTACTTCCATTTGGAGATATTTGCTTTTCAATCACGAGTAATATGTTAATTCCCCCCACACTCATGAAATAACATTTTATTTCGAATAATATTCATTGCCTTTTTACTTGATATTATTGCTCTCTCTTTTATAGCACTCATGCTCATCATTCTCATAATTAATGCAGTAAAAAAGTTAAAGTAACATGAGGTAGTGAACAAAACACTTTTTGATCATTGCGCCAAGTTGTACATGAATTTTTGATCACTGTCAAATTAAGTGTCATCAGGAGGCGTATGACGCATTGAAACATAACAGATGTGCGGCATCATAAATGCATTTTTAAAACTTTATGCAATAATTATACTTTACCACAGCTAAGAAACCACATTAACATTAATGTGCTTGGAGATAATTGATCGGCGGATTTGATTACGTAAGGCTCTCGTTGACAGGGTCTAGCCGATCTGTTTATCCACTTTTGGAACAGGCCTGATTCCAATCCGAGGATATCCGATTCTATGTGGGTTTATTTTTTTTATTCCCCACTCCACTTGCCGCTGCTGCCCCCCATCTGAATTTGGCCACATGGGAGAAAACAAAGTTGTAATTCTAACAGTGTAAATCCAGCCTTAATGACTCAGAACCCCACAAAAAATAAAATGGAGAAACCACCAAATGTTCACATTGATCCAGATTATCATTGGTAAGACTCACCTAGTGTAGACATGTAGGCTAATTATTGTTATGAGTAAAGCACCTTTCGCATGTGAAATAACTATCGTCTGTCAACATATGAACAGGAATCTGTGGCCCATAATTC
Organism: Vanacampus margaritifer; assembly: GCF_051991255.1. Classification (NCBI taxonomy): domain Eukaryota; kingdom Metazoa; phylum Chordata; class Actinopteri; order Syngnathiformes; family Syngnathidae; genus Vanacampus; species Vanacampus margaritifer. The sequence continues at coordinate 12,332,722 of NC_135442.1, forward strand.
AAAAAGCAATCTTTGCCGTAACTAAGAACTGCTGCTTGATTTGTTCTTCAGCGCTGACCTGCATGAACCGCCAAGAATAGCACTCCGATGTCTGATGCGTCTGGTTTATGTTCAGCGTCAAACACTTTCTCGCTCTCTGCCTCTTGATGCTGTGGTGGTGAAGAAAAAAAAAAAGTGTCTCTCGCTGATTGTCCAAATGACGCACCTCAGGTTTACCGCTAGGGTTTTGGGTTAGGGACTAGGTTTATGGGTTAAGGGTTAGGTTAAGATTAGAGTTTGGGTTTAGGGGCTAAATTTAAGGTGTATGGTTACAGATTAGGTTATAGGCTTCGTGTTTTGGGTTAGCAACAAATCTAAGGGGTTAATGTGTTAGGGGGGGGGGGGGGGGGTGGGGGGGGATAAGGGTATATTAGATTGGGGGTTTAAAATAAAATAGGGATGGATTCAGGGTCAGAATTAGTGGTTTGTTTTTAGCCTTTAAAAAGTATCCCTGTCACACACTCTGAAAGAGAGAGGCTCCAAATGGGATCTGAAATATTGAATTAGAGTCTCATTCTTCAAAAAGGCAGCAGGATTTGATTTATTCACTCGGAATTGTGCGGTGTATTTATCATCTTTCTTTCATGTATTATTCACCTCATTTTCCATGTTGGAATATTCGCGCAGGGTGAACTAGGTAAAACATCTCCACTAATTGAACAGGTAGGGGTGGTTGATTAATGTAGAGGAAGTTCCGTCCCTATTTACATATTCATGGCTCTGTAGCCTGCAGGGGTTGAGATGGAAAACCAGTGGAAAACAATGGCGGCTAAGAGTTCCTCCTGTCTGCTTCTCATTACAGTAAGTATGCTCTTGCAGCTACCATGCCTCCCTGCATTCCTAGCTCCACCTCACACAGTGTGTTTGGCTTGTGAGGACAAGCTTACACGCACGGAATGAAAAGACACATTTCACATAAGATCACTCTTTTGGTAAATAAATACCTGACTGACAGCATGTGGAAGTATGACTTTATTTCCTACGGATTTTACCTCACCGCCGTGGAGAGAAAATCACGGTAATGCTGCCTCATTTGAAACATGCAACCCATGTTGCGGTGTTGCCTTTGGCACCGCGTCTCCTTGTCTTCGTTGAAATCCCGCTTGAAAAGTGTCAATCACAGCAGGACTGTCAATTCCACAGCACAGCAAACCTTGAACAATAATGCATCATCCATCCATTTTCTATACCGTTTATCCGTGCAAGGTCACCGGTGAGCTGGGATAGAATCAGCTTTTGTGCAAAAGGCGGGGTACTCCCTGGACTGTTCACCTTTCAATCACAGGACTAACACTACAGACGGACAACCATCCAAATTGGCACATTAGCGACACAACAGTACTTTTGGTACAGGCCCGATTTCGATCTGAGGATATCCGATCCTGTTCCAGCCCTAATAACTCAAAATCCCACAAAATAAAAAGAAGAAACCAACACATTTTAACATGGATTCAGATCAAAGATGTAAAAATAGAGCCATCAGTTATTCAACTAGGCTTTTCAGACAGAACTCACCAAAATGTAAGTGCCAGTGTCTGGTCGGGGGATATAAAATACTTGTACAGACTTGGACAGCGACGATCGCTTTCAGTCAAGGGGAGAGGAGAGTTGAGATCAGCTGTTAAATTTCACAGTTAGGTCCAACTTTTCAGTAATCCCGTCACTCAGCTGCTGTCCCACTTCTGTTACACAGCTGATACTACCTAAAAATCTGGAAAAATACCAGTAGACTTAAATTTTGCCTGTCCTAGTCTCTTGAATCCTCAAGAGTGGGTATGTGAATCAATGATCTTCTCGGCAGTCGTTGTATTTTGTCCTTATTTGTAGCAACACCACAAAATGGCTATTTTAACCGAAATAAAATGAAAGCCGAAAGAATATGACCGAAATAGCATGTTGTGGTGATGCAAGCAAAAAAAACGCTGCAAGCAAGCGTCTGTTTTAATTGAACAGCCAACACCGGGGTGAGTGTCCGCCTCACTTCTCGCTGGCTTTTCACCGTGAGAGTTTGCACCGGTCGGCCGCATCAGCTCCCGGGGTCATTGCGCACACCGGAGGAGAGGGACGTCGCTTGGTGTACAACATTTAAGCGGGTCGAAAAAAAGACAGAACTGCCGTGTACTGCAGTACAGGTGAGCCACTCTTCCTCTTGCACCGCCTTCCCTTTTTTTTTTTTTATAAGAGCCCCTCGAACGCTTCCACTTTTTCACCGGCATCCCGGTGGCCGTGCTAAATACTTTAGCTAATGCTAGCACTAATGCTATCAACAGTTTTAACTCTTTGACTGCCAAAAATGTTAAATGACGTTTAGTAAAAACCTACGGAGGGCCGCCAAGGACGTTAAAAGACGTTCTCCAATTTTTTTGTCTATTTTTTTTGGAAACGGGTGAAGGAAAGCCTTGCCCAGCTGTGGTGAAAGTTTCAAGCAGATCTAGTTAGCCTAATGACTATTTTTGGCCCCTAGATGGCAGCAATGACTCTCTTTTGACAAGATTGGGTAGGCGTCAGTAGAAGACGTGAGGCGGAGCTAGAGGGGACAATGGCTGGGGAAGGGAAGAGAACATGGCGACCGGTTGCAAGCAGCTCACGCTCGAGCATTTTTTTTCAAAGACGAAAAGCATCGACCAACGCTAAAGAGCACATTGATGATGACGATGATCATCATCGATGATGATGATGGTGACTCCGAGGTTGGAAGCGTTGACGCGGCAGTAGAAGACGTGAGGCGGAGCTAGATGGCTGAGGAAGCGAACAATGGCGGTTGCAAGCAGCTCACACTTGGGAATTTTTTTCAAAGACGAAAGGCATCGACCAACGCTAAAGAGCACATTGATGACGACGATGATCATCATCGATGATGATGATGGTGACTCCGAGGTTGACGCCGAAGTTGGAAGCGCTGACGCGGCGGCTATGACGACGTCATAAAGGTTCACGGGCTAGCGATGCTAACACCGGAAAACGCGGAGCACGCTCAGGCGGACGTTCAATCGGACGACGAAGAGTACCCCGAGTCCAATGCATATTCATCGGAGGAGTGGGTACAGTCTGCTACTTGCTATTTATTCCCCGAAAAAAAAGGCCGTCAAGAAAGTGTAACGTCTGCACGCGAAACGGACAATCGAAGTGAAACGTATCTGTTGTGCAAATCCTGCTCCCTCTCCCTGCACGCAGGGCAGTGTTACAAAAAGAAAAACTGTATTTGAAACATCCACATAATTGTAAATAGTACCACAGTTGCACACATTTGTAAATAGTTTGCGAAATTGTTTTGTCAAATTGTTACACTGTTGAATGGAAATAAACGTATTTTGCAATCCAAAAACACTTTTTCATTGTTGGTGGTGGTGTATTACAGAAGTAAAGCACTATTTAGGTGTTTGTGGCATCATTCATGGACAAAAAGAAGTGTAGAATTCACTAGAGTGCATGAAATAACATCGTTTCACAAAAAGCTCTTTTTCTCCGCTTTTTGTTTCAAAACAGAGCATTTCGGTGAAACTAACCATTTTCTATTGTTGATTACTGAATAACGGAATAAGGTAGAAACAAACTTTTTTTTTCTGATGAAAGATGAGAGTTCAATCTTTCATCTGGTAGTATGCGTGTTTCCATGGTCCAAACACAACATTTTCTGTGGACCTTGAAAGATCAGTCAAAATGCTTAAATCGCCTGGCACTGGCGACATCCCGTTTCTGAAAACGTCTGGCAGTCAAAAAGTTAATCATGGAATTATTTAAAATTCTCTGATTTCTGCATAGAAACAGTAATTGTTCACTGATTTCTGTAGTCCTTCATGAAAGAAGACTAATTATCTTCCGTGTTCAATCAAAATAAGACATTTGCAAAAATCTGTTTTTACTTTGGAAAACAATGACCGATCCGGTAGTAATATAGTACAACATCAATCCCCCTTTGTTTTTTAAATCTGTATAGAGAACCAGTTCTCAAAAGAACCAGTTTTCGATTCTAACCCCAGAATGGGAATACAGTGAATAACCTGGGGGCACATAACATAAATAATTGTGCGTTCTGTTCACTAGAAAATCATTTGGATATAAAGGATCCACCGTACTTCTAAACTGGGTTGCAATTGTGGTACTCAAATCTGACCTTAAACTCTGGTAGGAAATACTTGATGATTTATTTAGCATTTTAGTAGCTGGTATAAACCGGGTCACTGCCTAAATTGGCGCTGGTAAGTGTGAATAAAACCCACTGGAGCCTCTTTGCAGGAAAGAAAAACTGCATTGTTGGACACCAAACCCACCCTTCTTTAACGCCAAACAACACCAACGCAATCTGGGTTGCGGCCCACGCTGGGAAAATAAAGGTCCATGAATTGTCTGCTAAAGTGAGTTTTCCTGCACGGGATATCTCATCTTTCTTTCCACAAACACTTACTGAATGATGGATCTCACCGAGCAAGTGTGTGAGTTTGTTCGAGGAGTCCTGGAGACGGCGCAACAATCAAATAAAACCTCTGGCATGTTCGTAGTCCCATCGTTGGACTTTTTTCTTTTTTCTTTTTTTTTACCGCTGCAAGTGATTTGTCATGTTTTAACTCATGAGGTCTGTAGCCATGAAGCCAGGGCATTCCTCCCCAAAGCTGACAGGAGAGGATCGTGGAAGGATCCCAAAAATAGAATGAAGATAAATGTTTTGCTGCGCTTGTTGCAACGCCTATGTAAAATGTACAGACATTTGTTTCGATGCAATATGGTGATGAATACGTGCATTTAAACAGTGTGCTAAAACTGCTGCACACGCCGGTATCTCTTTGATTCATTATCTCTTATGCCTTAAAGACTGTGTAAAGTGACATCAGGGCTTTGTTTCTGACTACATGAGTGGTTGTGGAAATATATCATTAAACTGTTTATCGGCATTTCACTTGTCCTGGTTTTTTGTGTGTGTAATTTGCCAGAGGATATTCATTTTTAAAACAGCTTGAAATTGTCACCTCTCATCCTTTAATCATTCTAAATATGCAAACTATGCACAAAAAAAAACTGACTAAATAATAGTAAATAATGTCCCACTCAAAACCACTGTAAACACCTTTAAAAATAAATAAATAAATAAATAAATAATAATAACAAACTAATGTAAGCCTTTTAACATTTCAATTTGAACTGCAGTGACTGAGTTTTCTAGTTTTGTAGTTGATCCATTCAAAGCATGCAGCAAAATTTCACTCCTTTTACAATTCTCTGCAAAGGACCCTCTGCACTGAAATTTGAAATGTGTTGCTATTGATGTTAAAATGTTGCGTTTGCAAACTTAGCCATCCATCCATTTTCTTAACTGCTTATCCCTCACTAGGGTTGTGGTCGTTTGCAAATTTATGTGGGAGTTAACTCATTCATTACGATTGACGGCTATAGAGGTCAAATATCCATTTTAACTGAGGAGGCTACAGAGATCAAACCTATTTTATCTTAGTAATATTTCAATGATTCTTGCTATTGTCAAAGCAAGAATTTTCCCACTAAATATCGGACATCCAATTTGTTAATTTTTTGTTAATCCGATGGACACGTAGCAAAGCACATATATAGCTCTAAAACATTAAACCAATTTTAACAAACTGGATTAGTACGCTCGATTTTTATTCCTCTATTGAGCATTTTCATGCATGTTTTCACACCATTATTTTAGTCATTTTAAATGATGAATATAGACCTACAAATTTCTCTATAAAAAGCGCCAAAAGGACGTCCACGTGACGTTTTTAATCCGATTTCAACTTTGCACAGACATATATATATATATATATATATTATATATGTCACTAACCAACATAGAAATGAGGTTGACGAAATTACATAATATGTTATTGCAATCTACACCCAAATGTGATGTCTTTTCTACATATGGCCATCACGTAGAAACAATGTTGTTTCTACGTCGGCTTGCTCAGTGGGTTGATTAATAAACTCTAAGTTGATTGGGGAAACAGAGGTTATGGATCAAACCAGTGCATGTTGCCTCTTTGTAATCGAAGCCAATTTCTTTTTCTTCGTCTACACTCTTTTGCACTTTACCTAATCAAGAGTACATTTTAAAATACTATACAACACAAGACAATTGAGGCAGCAGAGTTTAAAGAGCCAAAATACGATTATTATTTTTTTGCACTCTGCCGGATAGGATTTTCCAAAAATGTTGTCATCATATCAGGAATGACTTAAATGATTGTTATGCTGTCAAAACCTGTTGATTTTGAATGATATCAAAGATGGTCACTGCAGCTTAAGACAAAGATCCAGTCATTACATGCTGCTTCTCAACAATGCCTGTGGCTATTTTTATACCATTTCCCCCCTAATGTTTCTGAAATGATTTCTCCATGGACCAAGAACCCTGTGAAATTTCATGAGGCCAGAAAGCTGTTGGTTCCCATCCTCTTTGTGATTTTGATTAACTTCTCCTTGCTCTACTAAATACTTTTTTTTTTTTTTTTTTACATTCATGTGAGAATCTCTCTTCATGTTGAACTCCTGATTCCATGCCAAAGTCGTAATGATCAGAACAATGCTTCAGGTAGGAGTTGAGCAATGGCTAAGGTCTGCTTGGATGTATCTTAATTTCCCAGCCGCTGATTTTACTTGACTTCTTTCGACAACAAACTAGTCAAGAAGGAATGAACAGTGCCTTTGAGAGTACAGCCAAGCAGAGTGTTCACACAATTCATCCACTATCCATTCCACACAAACAACTGAATTCTCAATGACCAATTAATGGATTACTACGCCCGTCCTTATAGTCAGAGCCAGAAACCAATTGATTTTGAATGGCATCCACTGGGAGATTTGTGGTAGTCGAGTCAAAAAGACAAACTGGTGCAACGTTTTCAAACTCAGTGATAACTGGAATGACTTAAATAGAAATTCATCGAGTCATTGGACGTCTGTCAAGTTCCTTGTATGGCTTTTAAAAAATAATAATTTATTCTTACTCCCTGCAGCTCGACACATCATAAATGTCCATTGTTGTAATGTTGAATCTTTACCATACTTTATGAGCAGGTTGGATGCGGTACAACAGATACAGCACCAAGATAAGACTGAAATATTCTTTGGTGACTGGCTTGGCGGCTTTCTTGAGCCATAGAACAAATCACTTGAGTCATGTGTCTGATTTTTAATGAAAACCTGCATCTTGGACCGTTTCTTTTTTTCCAGAGGATATGACCACAAAATAGAAAATAAAACTATTTCTTATGATTGACCTCATAAATCTTTTTTAAAATCCTTTCCCAAAAGCCCACGCTTCATACCGCTAATAATATCAGCGCAAAAATGTCCTGATTTATTAGATCCTCGACGTTTCACAATCCGAGGACAAATTGGCTTGCTGAAAAATGCACGAACGCAGCGAAAACGCTCCCATGTTGGACCAAAATGCATTCCTGATGTTGCTACATGAGGGGACGTGGGCATGCCCATCTCACCGCTATTTATGAGTGTGCGGGTGGGACCTGATCTGAATGGAGCGTTTTGGGGGTGAACCAGCAGGATGCTTCAAGCTGATGGAGATGGCTCACAACATTGAGAGAACTGTGAGACAGAGCAGTCATGCTTCTAAAAAAAAATAAAATAGCATCTCCACATCTTGAGAAGTAATCATTCCCTTCTGGATGTATTTATGAGGGCGGACGAGCTGCGGCTGTGACGCCTGTGCAATATAAAGAGGAAGAAGACTCTTAAATACCAGCGTGACCGAAGTGACACTGCGCCTTCGTCATTACATAAAAGACTTTTACTTTTGTTTGTTTGTTGTTGAATATCAGGAGAATCAACCCGAGTGGAATGTCTGCCTGTGACATCTTTTATATTGCCGCATATCGCTATCTCTAGTCTCAGATGTACCTTAGACGAAAATAAAAGTCAAGCAGTCATCCGTCCATTTTCTATAGCACTCCCATTATTAGGGTTACGGGTAAGCTTGAACATATTCATTCACGCTCATAATCACATTTTTGGACCATTTTGAGTCAACAATGAAATTGGCATGCATGTTTTTTGAAAGTAAGGGAAAGTCGGAGGAAGGCCCGGAACTGAAATTCAAACCCAGAATCTCAAAGGTGTGATGCTGAGGCACTGACCAATATTCCACCAAGCTGCTATGCAGAAAAAACATGGAATTGAAATGCCTCAAATATAATATCATATGGAAACCATTCAGAAATGCCAAGAATTGAGTGAGACATAAAAGCGAAATCCAGCTAATTTCAAAGGTATAACTTTTTCTTTGTTTTTTTGCAACTGATTTAGCACTAGCTAGCTCATTGTCAAATGGGTAGTTGCTTTAATGTACTATTCAAAACTGTTCTTATATTTACACTTGGTAATTTATTTTTAAACTTTTATGATTTGGTGATTTCTTTTTAAACTTATATGACCCTGCATAATGTTAAACCTTTACTACTGTTAATGTGAGTCGTGCACCGGATAGCTGCGATGTCTCATTTAAAATTATCTACGTAGTATAATTTCTCTTGTACTGTACATGGTGCTACTTACCAAAAGTAGTGTTTTTGTGTGTGTGAGATTAACTCTTTGACTGCCAGACGTTTTCAGAAAAGGGATGCCATGGGTGCCAGCCGATTTAAGCATTTTTGACTGATCTTTCAAGGTCCACAGAAAATTATGTGTTTGGACTATGGAAACACACATACTACCAAATGAAAGATTGGACTCTCATCTTTCATCAGAAAAAAAAGTTTGTTTCTACCTTATTCCGTTTTTCAGTAATCAACAATAAAAAATGGTTAATTTCACCTGTGTTTTGAAAAAAAAAACGTATTTTAACGTCTTTGGCAGTCCTCCATAGGATTTTACTAAATGTTATTTAACGTCTTTGGCAGTCAAAGAGTTAACACATTTGTATGCTCGTATGACCGTTAAGAAAGTTACCACAAACATTGCCTGTACAATTAAAAGTTTGACGATAGTGAAGTTTGACCCTGGAAATGATTATTTCTCTTTCCATTGTTATTTATTTTAGGGGGTTGGGTTAAACCTTTAAGGTTGTTTTTCAAAGAAAAAAACAACCTTAAACCCGACCTCGTCGTATTGAGCACGAAACTCATTTATAATTCAAATGCAAGGAGTAAAGGTGCGAGCCAGGCTGTCTGGACAACCCACACGCATGAAATCATCTCTCAAAGCGGCACTCAACACGTGCAAATCACCGTGCAGGGAAAGAAAAATTATCCACGGACATTTTAGGATTATAGGGAAGAATATTTTTTAAAGGAGTTTACAAGACAGGTCATCTGAGAGGTAGAATGTTTACAAATTCATCACAGGATTAGAATGGGCTTGGATTTATGTACTATGCCGAGGGTTAAGCAATTCCATGTCCAAATGCTGGGAAATTGGTATTTTATGCACCGATTCCAAGTCTGTGGATCTGGTTTGAGCACATGACACGCTCTTGAATTTGTTATTCTCTTTCATGAAGGCTGAAGCATTGTCTCCGTCGGAGCTCTGCGAGCCTCCAAGGACGTCTGGGGAAGTCTGCCATGTGTTTGTTTGTCTGATGTCCATTTATAATGGATCTGGATTTCCAAACAAAAACATCAAAGTGCCGATCGCCGATCGTTATGTCTTGGAACTCCGGAATCACGTTACGTGTATGAAATGAGCTAAACAACATGAAAGGACGGCAGGATTTAGCAATAAGGCAGATGGATATGAATGAGCATACATTCACAGGAAAACAAGTCTCACTAGGCTATTTATTTCTTTTTATTGCATTCAGAGAGAGAGGAAAGTTGAAACAACCTTCGGATAAATTATTGTTGTGTCTCAGAATGCTTGTTAAAAAGACAAACACTCCAAATGAGAATGGGCTCCAGTGGAAGGGCCACAATCCAAATATTTTATGTATTATTGAACGTGTATCTTTTCCTCATGAGAAAATAAGAGTCTTTTTTTACCACCAATTATTTTCCAACATACTGTAAATACTACGAGTTCAATCATGTCAGGAGTCGTGGACCACAAACCCGGCATCATTTAAATATGCATCTTTCGGACGCAATTTTCATGTTGATTCACTTCTTATAATTGCACAAGCACACTGACGAAACGGAACAGACATAGAACAGGAAATAGAACTTATCATAACGTGGGAAAGAGGAAAAAAACGTTGTTATCCTCTTTGATCAGTACAATTAGTAAAAAAAAAGATGTGTTTGTGTAGAGACTCACCTCCCAGTAATTTATCTGCACATTTCTTCCTATTTGCATCACTAACCATACTTAATGGAAAGTAAGCAATTCTTACTCTTTACAGCATTTGTCTTCTTTTACACTACAGCTAAGAACGTTCAAACAGGTTGACCATGTCATGGAATGGATTGTGTTCAACATTAAAGGTTCCACTCCATTTCTGACACAAAAACAAAAAAATCTCCATAAGGGCAATGGGGCAAAAACAGTGCTTTTGTTCACAATAACTAAACTAAAGTGAAGGTGATAAATAGCCTGCTAATGGCCGTAAAAGTGCGCATTCAAGAGCTGTTGAGAGACAATGTGTGTTCATATCCACAGAACACAATAACCCACTTGCTGATGCATGAGGCGACACTCTGGGTTACAACCTATTTTTGCTTGGATTCACCTCGGCGAACGTCTCAAGGAGTTCCTGCCTTGACATTTACAAGGCCCGTGATGAATGCGGACGGCTGCTGCGGGTTTTATCTCCTCGCACGCCGGGTGCCGCGGAGGCCACGGTGTCAGCCCGTCCGGCGTCTTGCACCCCGCCCCTCAAGCGTCAGCAACAAGAAAGACATCTGGACCTTGAGCTCGAGTGGCCTTGTAGCGCCACAGGACTATTTCCCCCTATCATTTTCCTCATTTATCAGTTACACTTCCAACACACGCCATTGATGTGCAGTGATCCTAAAGCCAAGGCCTCTCTTTTGATATGGAAACAACGCGATCCATCAGCCGCTCCCCTTGAGCTCAAAGCCGACAAAATGACATTGAATGTAATTGTTTGCCATGTGATCGTGCTCCGTCCGGTTACTCCTGCTTTGACTGTAATCCGACTTTAAAAGTGTGCTCAAAAACAGAAAAGAATGAGCAGGAACATTACACATGGCCTATCTCTGGAAATCATTTGGCTCAGTGTCCGGACCTCGCCGGGATATAACGCAACAGACGGCACACGGGAGATGTAGTGAGTAACGTAGTGGCGGTTAACTGAAAGTAGATCTATTACTCAAGCAACCTGTCCTGTTTCCACCCCCGCTACGAGCTCCGGTGAGAGCTTAACCCTGAGGGCGAGGCAGCGCTCGACATGTGCAAGTAATTTGTATAGAATAAATAACGGTATGATCTTATGATTGTCAGCTGCTCTGGGCTTGGCTGGTTGGCTCAGAAGAGATGTCGAGGTAACCGTGCCAAGCTGTTAGGCATCAAATGTGAGGTCCACGAGCGGCACATTAGAAGTTCAGATTGTGCCTGGTTATATCTTAACTTAATCATTATTCGTCACTGATCATTAACACCTGCTAGCCATCAGGTGTAACAGTTATGACTCACTAAGTGATTGGAGTAAAGTAGGAATTTAGTAGGACAACGAACAAACGAAAGTGTAATGACTAGAAACCTGATATTTTTCCATGTGTTACATTTTAATAATAATTGTTGTAGTACAATATGGCTAAAATAGACAAATCTGTGTTTAATGTGGACAAAATGAAAAAATATTTCGGATATCCTTCATTTTAATGACCACAGATTTTGTCTTGGCATAGGCATAAGCGGTTTGGAAAATGAATAAAGTGCTTTTAAAAAAAAATCTAATGATCTAATAATGTAGTAAACAAAGTACCAGTTTATCTATCCATCCGTTTTATTCTGTTAAGGGTTCTAAGGCTGACTTGAAAGGCAGACTATACCCTGAACTAAATCAATTAATCTAGTAACTGCTCTGATACTTGTGTGATTACTCTAAGCCTTTTCTTACTAAGACTTTAGACAAAACGTAATCGTTTTAAACCGAGTAGAACGTCAAGATTTGGCAATAAAATGTGCGGTTATATATACACAACACAGTTGTTTTCAGCCATTTACCTTCATCTAAACTTAATGTGCACTGGTTTAGATTTAATAAATGGCTTGTTTGGGGTTAAATGGCATAACCGCTATCGTCCAGAATAGACTGAGTTGCCTCAATGGAAAAGCATTATGACAATCTCAAAAGATTAATTCCAGAGCACGTATATAATGGAGCATGGAGGATGGCAAGCACCTTCAAAGTGCAGCCAAACAGATAAGACCTTGGCAATGCTACCTTGTGTCACCATGGAGACCTTTGAGGAAAGACAGAATAGGTCCTTTTGCAGAGAAGCCTGATACACAGCGACAAGGACGCGGAGGAATGAAAAGCGGGAGGAAGACAAAAAAGAGGTGCTCACATCTTGGAAGCACATGTGCTGGCGGGACCACAAGCAGAGTTAAAGTTAGGAAGATACATTTGTTTGTTGAAGGAAAAAAACAGGTCTGCTTTATTCCCAGAAAGCCTGCAGATGACGCGAGTAAACGCGGCCTTGTTTTCATCAGAGACACCTTACAAAGACCCAATGCGCGGACGCTAACAAGGCGAATGAAGACATGTCAAGCGGTGACGGGTGCAAAAAGCGTGTTAACAATCTAATCGCGGCAGAACAAAGACAAGGACTGAAGTCTTTGCAGCCGTCACAGACAGCACAGTTTAAACATGTCGAAAAAGATTCCCAATAACAGGATGCACACAGAACACAGTGTTGAAACGGTTTAATAATGAAGGTACTGCGCTGTTGTTTGCTGCACAACTGAACAAATAAATGGCGCACCTCAAAGATGTCCCTTCAGGGAAAAAAAAGGTGGTGGCACTAGGAGCCTAGGGGGCAATTACGTTTATGCGTTAACACCTACATGAGCCTGAAACTAATGCAACATGTATGTCCTGTTCATTGTCACAGGTGAGCTAGCATCCCGGTCCTGAGTCTTTGTACTTCCTGAACTGGTGGCCAGTCAACCAAAAGGCAAATAGAGAAATCGTTTACCAATTACCAGTCATTTAGAGCTTCAAATTAACCAACCATGCATGATTTTGAAAGCTGGAGTACTGCAATCAAGAAGTACAGGAAATGTTAATCAAGGGAAGCAACTTGAGTTCTGGTAAATAAAAACATCTGAATATACCGTGTCATATGTGTATGAATAGAATGAGATGTTGCGAAGCACATAATGATGGATGAAAACATCTGGTTGGAGACAGGAATTTTTCGGGTTTAACTGGGACTTTGAGGTGAACCAAGGACAGATACTACGAATGCATTGAGATATATTGTCTGAAGTTTGAAAACAGACAGACACAATGTACCGTTTGAGACAAGAATGCTCCTAGGGATGGACTAGGCCCATGTCCAGAGAATCATGAACAAATGAGTGAGCTGTTGTAATAAATTTCATTGGATAGTTTGACCCGATGAAGTGAGTCAATAATAGACTGTCAACTCCTGGCTAGCTACAAGAATTATTACGCTAATATAAACCCCTCATTGCCCTTTTATAATCTATCAATATCGGTAAGTCAGCAAATGAAAGCAGTTAGTTGTGAATGTCCAAGTAAAACAGAAGAGACAATCCATATATAAAACAGTAGGTCCATATTTGATGATAGAACTCACTTCTCGTATGGACGTGCACCTCTGCACTGTCAGCATTCCATGTGTTATTATTTCCAGGCTTGGGGAGTAACGGAATACGTGTACTGCCGTTATGTAATCAGATTATTATTTTTTTTTTTTGTATTTCATTACAGTTACAGGAAAAAACATGTAATCAGATTACAGGTACATTTATTAAAAATGAGGATTACTTCAAGGGATTACAATTTCTACGATTGGAGCGAGAGCAAAAGAGGGCGAGAGAGAGAGAGAGAGAGAGAGACAGAGGGACAGAGTGACAGAGTGAGAGAGAGCGCGTACACGCCCGCGCAAGTGAAACCGTTGCTACATGTAGGGGAGGTGGGGACGAAAGATCTATCTATCTATCTATCTATCTATCTATCTATCTATCTATCTATCTATCTATCAAACTGAGATGTGGTTGCTTTCAATGACAGTTCGAAAACAGCATATGGCCTTCAATCAATCAATCAATCCATCTGTAGCCTACATGCTTTTTAATTACACAAGGATTTTTACTATTTGTAGGCTGCCTGAGTCCTTATCACCCGCAAATAGCAGGGTAACATTGTATAGAATATATATTGTGGTGATATTTATTTTTATTTTGTCTTCATTAGCATACTCAATATTGGAGTAATCTAAAAGTAATCCAGTTACACTACTTTAATGTTATGGTACTTGAATTACGTTACTAACTAAATTTTTTAGCAGGTAACTTGTAACTGTAACGAATTACATTTTAAAAGTAACCCTTCCAGCCCTGATTATTTCATTCATGTCTTGAACATTTTAGTACAACTGCTAACAAGTAATGAAATGCTTTGATTGATTATCTGTGATGGCGGTTGCCTTGATTGTTGCAGTCACAATGATGGCAGTTTTAAGGCTTCACACAATAGTTTCACACAATGGCTTGGAGTCAGTTTGACCAGAAAAATAAGGCAAAGTATTATTTTGTAGTATATAGTATATACATGCAACTTTTCCCATAAAAACTGGGAGTCAACTTGCTGAAAGCCACAGATTTAGTCATGTTTTTCTTTGGTGTTTGTTCCAAATTCTCGGTTTGAGTTCGCTATCGTTGCAAGCAACCATTGTGGTTCACACTTGGGTTATGAGGCGCGGAAATCTAGCATTCAAAAATCTGCAGTTTCACACGCAAGCAACTAACTGTGCGTCATTCCCGAGAGTCGTTCAAACTTCTTTTTGTGTTACCTTCTTCGATTTGCTACGGTCCACGTTCAATTTGCATGTGTTGAAAACGTTGGTGGCTCACAGCCCGGCTAATATGAGCCACAAACGCGTATCGTTTGCATATCAGGAGCTAAGCCTGATCGCTGCCATGTGCCTCTGAAACGGCTGCCTAAAAGTTGTTATTGAGTCTTCCCGTGAGTTCAAAACCCTACGGCAAGTCTTCGAGTTTCCATATTGATGAAGAAAGAGCAACATATGACCTCATTTCTATCTCCTAGCTTGTACTACATGTAATTTATCATCACTCTTACAGCCGTCATGAAACTCGATTACCTAGCGCCATTATTGAACCATACCATGACCTTAAAGTGTCCACTACCCAACCCCTTAAAACCACACGCCAATGGGTCACACTTTCATGCATGCGCACATGCATGTACTTATGCACACATCATCGGAATATGGAAAATTATTTTCAGCACTGACCATTCACATCTTTCAACACAGCAGGCATCATAAATGTTGCATTTTCTTTGCACCGTTTTTTTGATGGAAGAAGCAAGCTTCTCCAGTTCTTTAGAGAATACTTTGGTCTTTGGTATGACAGCTAACAAATTGACAAAGATGCTAGCAAGTGCCTTGATAATACACACACGGAGAAAAAAATTGTTGAACATAAGGAATTATTTATGTTGAATTTTAGTTTGAGAAGTGTTCTTTAAGACAAAGGGAACTGCAGCCTAATCCCAGTTAACTTTGGATGAAAGGAAGATGACACCCTCGACTGATTGCCGGTCAATTACAGGGCAACCCTGAGGACAAAGACTGAATTCATCGAGGTCCAGTATCAGGCATGAAAACGGGTCAGGGGTGAAAAAGGTGAAAAGCACTTAGAGCAAAATTTTGCCCGTTAATCTGTTCACTGCCATTGACGGCTATAGGCGTAATTTTTTTTTTTAATTTGAACTATTTCTATTAGTTTAACATATTTTCCACTTTTGTTAACAAGAGTATGAAAACCTAGAATTTTTTTTATTGTACATTTAGAACAGATATTACATTTGTGATTAATCGTGATTTAACTATTGAAGTCATGCGATTAATTACAATTAAAAAGGCGATACAATTTTTTAATCATAATCAATCGCATGACTTCACTAGTTAACTCACGATTAATCACAAATTTTATATCTGTTCTAAATGTACAATATTTTTTTCCTAGGTTTTCATACTCTTGTTAACAAAAGTGGAGAAAATGTTAAACTAATAGAAACAGTTCAAATGAATTTTTCACGTCTATAGCCGTCAATGGCAGTGAATGAGTTAATATTCGTCGGGCACTCGTCAAACAGGTTGGGGGCACGAAGTGGATGAAGGGATGGCGAATTTAAATGTTCAAAATTTTACAGCTTCAAGAAAACGGCCATGGCTCAGGGTGTAGAGAGGGTCATTCAGTAACCAAAAGGTCGGATGTTCCATCCCCACTCTCCCCATGTCATGTGTTGTTGTGTCCTTGAGCAAGGCACTTCGCATCCATTGCCTCCAGTGCTATTCACACTGGTGTATGGAAGGTGCGAATGTTTGGCAGTGGTCGGAGGGGCCGTACGCGCACACTGGCAGCCACGCTTCCGTCAGCCTGCCGCAGGGCAGCTGTGGCTACTTAAGTAGCTTACCGCCACCACAGTGTGAATGTGTGAGTGCATGAATAATGTATCCATTCCATTGTAAAGCGTCTTTGAGTATCTAGAAAAGTGCATGATGCATTATTATTATAAAAACAGTTTGCGAATGTGAACATCTTTGCTACATTTATCGATCGGACCATGGATGGATGTTGAAAAAACAGCATTCGTTGCGTTCAAGTAGGCATGGGTACCTTTTGTATTGGAACCGGTTTGGGGTATTGATACCAATACTGAACAGTAACAATTTTTGGTACTTTCATTCTGCTGTTAGTGGTTATAAATGTTAATTTATTTATAAATAATAATTTTATAAAAGAACATTCACTTTAACAGTTATATTCCTTAAATAAAACCTGACAAATTGTCTCCTTAAATTATGTTTTGTTGTTTTTGTTTCGTTTGCTATTGTAAAAGGGCATACTCACATTACATGTCGTAACCCCCCCCCCACCCCCATCCCCCACACACACACACCTTCATGCTTTTTGAGAATTCTTGAAACCCTGTTAATAGATATTCCTTCCAAATTCAGCGTTGTTTTTTAACCCACAATGGATATAAGTCATTAAACCCCCAGACAAAGATGAGTGCATGAAGATACATTACATCATTTTGGCAAAGCAAAGTAAACAAGGCATTTAATGCAACAACAACCTATGTGGGTGGCTGAAAACCAAGCCAGACAACTTGCTAATGTCTGAAAAAGTTATAAATCTAAAAAAAAGTTATTAAAAATAACGGGTGGAGATGTTTGTAGAAGATTTTGGAGGAAGCAAATAGTGCAGACAAGAAGTTTCTGATTTTGGAAAAGAATGTTCCTGAAATGGTGTTGGAAGTGGATCACGAAGGTTCGGTTCGAAGGTGGTTGTCATAACAGCCACACTGTTAAACAGGGCTTCCAATTCACACACAATCACATGTGAAGGGCGGGGAGCTATTTGGGGAAAAGTGCGAGCGACGTCTCGTAAACTTTAGTGTCTCTAGAAGCCCCCCCCCCCCCCTCCACTCACACACACACATATTTTTACGATCCTCGATGATTCATAAAATTGTGGGAGGGTGTGTAATAAAAGCACCGGCTGATATCCTTTCACCCCCAAAACTCCACTCAACCACACGCATAAAGCTGCTGAACGAAAGACTGATCAATCGTGGCACCATGTCAGTGCAGGTAAAGATTAGTAATACGCTCACTTCCTTTTATGTGAACCAAGAGCAGATGGATTGCACATTAGGTGACTTCAGGTCTGATCATGGCAACATCTTTTCTAAAAAAAGTGAGAGCGATTCAAAATATGCTTGATTTCCCAAAGGTGGCAAGAGGCCAGATGGAGACTTGACTTTTGATTTCTGCAAATGGATTCATGCTATTTTAGATAATGAGGGCTTTTTACGCTAAAAGCTCTATACAGCTGAAGGTTAAAATGCTCACTTCCTGGCACAGCTAAGGCAGATCAGCTTGTTGAGCAATGTAGTTATCAGGAACAACATGATCCGTTGGTGCTCATGGATAAAAGTTACTACAGTGTATATCGCCTCACTGCATCACCAGAGGCCTCAATTTTTGTTCTCACCCAAAAAAAAGTACTTTTGATTAAGGCATGACCTATTAATTAGCCGGCTGTTATATCGGCTGGTATTAGGCCTATTCTGGATTTGTGTCGACTAATCACATTCAAGGCTGACAGAACATGTAGTTTACATCCTTCTCCATCCTCCAATATGCCCATTAAACTACAATATCTGTAAGTCCAAATCCTGAAGGACAAAGTATTGCAAAACTAAAATATTATTATTATTAATACTATTATTATTATTGCTTAGTAATAATAATAAATAATAATAATTATTATAATAATATAATCATAAAATAAAATAATTAAAAATAAAAATAAAAATAGAGAAAGTAAAGTAAAACTAAAATGTTCTGCTTGTAATTCACATTTGTGTTGTTGTAAGCATTATGGGACCAGCAAAATAAACTGTCTTAGTAATTTATAATTTTTTAATAATTAGGTGATTAATTAGTTATCGGAATTTATTTTGACCAATAAAAAAATATATAATCCATCTTGCCCTAGTTTTAATTACCTGCACTGTAGATATGTCCACCAAGTAGTACAGTTTGGTATATTGCACCCTGATTTGGGTGAATTGAAACGGCCACGTCAGCACATTTTTATTTTTTTTGGTCACCCATCACTTTTTATTTGAATGGTGAGTTTGCACCATTTTTTTGTACTGTTGTGCAACCGGTCTTCAAGTAGGGACCCCATTAGGAGATTTCTGTCTCACGACTTGTCATTGCAGTATCTGGTTCCATTTGTGTCCATGATATGGTCCTTTCATTGGTTACACCGACTCTCTGCAGTTGAGTAAATGCTCTATCCTAGGCGAATATTTGCGCAAATATACGGTAGGTTCTCATTCTGCCTTGGCAATTGGACAGAGGCCAATGGCTGATGTAGTAAAGACATTAACAACCTTGGTCACACACTACATTCACACTAGATGGATGACAGCATTTTATCAGAACATCTGTTTAGCCCGCAGTCGGACAGTTGGAACTGCGCTCTGTTTGCACGACCAAATAAAGCCATGAACTGTTTCTAACACTGCACACACAGTGACTGTCATCCAAAAATACCACATAAAACAAAATCATTCTAATAAAGCTCTGCTGTCCCCAAGGCTTGTGTTGGGGCTTCAGCTCTTATAAAGGGAATACTTAAAAAGCCCTTTAAGAGACCCGTGGCCTTCGGGTTAGGGTAACAGCTAATTGTTCCGTGTGAGTCCTCGATAAAGTCACGGTGATCTCATGAATCGAGCATGTAACCTATGCATCCAGCCCCAGTCTCTTCATGCAGCACGTGGACTATGATTTATGGCTGGACAGTGGCCTGAAAAAGGTGTTGGATTCAATCAAATACATGGAAGAACATCTGGAAAGCCTATTAGTTACAAATCCCAGCGTGGACTAGTTTGATAGCAACGGCTGACGCAAACCCACGTTCGGCACGCTCACAATCCGATGTTTGAAGCTGTGTTTTGTGCATTTTAAATAGATCAATACTAATGATCCTCCCTTAAAGTGCTAGGTGAGCAAACAAAAGCCTTAAAACAAATCTCCCGGTGTCCTAATGTTTCCCAGATGTAGGCTACGTTTGGGAGCGAGAGTAACTCCTAATTAGGAAAATGAAAAAAAGCCTCGATGAGACCAAACATCTATTGCTAACCTGTGTGATGCAGCTGATGTGACACAAGTCATTCCCATCCAGGATAATTGGGGGTGAGGGAGCATCGGCGGGGAGCGTCTGAACAAGGTACCGGCGACGCTACTCTTTTCGGCACATTGAAATACAACCCTGTCACTATTCATACTCAAACCATTGATGCAACAATGACTAGCACGCGGTCTGCTTTTCATTTAATGGAATTACCTTCGGGAGGCCGGCAGACATCTCCCGAGTCGCTCTGTGTGTGTTCCCCCTCATCCCCGTGGAGCTGTCTCATTAACATGGAGTCCAGCGGCCTTGCGAAGACATAGCCACATCTCCGTCCGGGCTGAAGGATTCAGCTTCCTGCAAGGGAGGTGAAACTAATGACTCACCGTGCACAACCCAGAGTTGCTGCACCCCAGGTTAATGCAGAAACAGAACCTCTCTAATCCATTTACGACAAAGAGCCAGAGAACAAGCAACAAGGTAGTGGAGTGTTAAGTGAAACAAGAAGCACTAGTCTAATTTATGACTTTCACAAGAGAGCTTGTTAAAAGTTTTGTTTTTGATATGACACAAAAGGCTTTTTAAAAAAAAAAGAAAAGAAAATGATACACTATAACATTCCCGTAATTATTCACTCATCGGTAGGGTGGCTACTTCTTTAAGCACACTTCTGAGTTCAGGCATCATCCCACCAGGGCGTGGCTCATAATATCATTTACATTTCATTTCATCCCCCAAGGAGTTTCTGTGATGCAAGCTCATGGGTGTGGTTTTTCGGGGGGAAGGAGCAGTAGATGTGTCACCCATCAGGAGCTGTCAGGAGCTGTCAGAAGACAGGATCCAGACCCTCGGCCAGGGGAGGCCGGGCCAGCCAGCTGTCACCTCTCTGACACATGGCTGAGACCATCCATCTGGCTGAGAGAGGCCCACCAAGGGTGAGAAAGCTAGATCCGAAAGTACATGCAGACACAAATGTTCTGGTCCGCACGTAGACTTTACTGTAAATATTCAAGCGTGTATAAAATCTCACTTAGGCTTTTTGTTTTGAATCGGTGGTCCAATCTGCATCGCTGTCAACGTGAATCACTTCCTCGCCACCAGAGAGTGGAAACAGAAAAGACAACGCTGTCAATCTGAGCAGACGTAAACCATTTGGGGGTGGTTACGCGATACCAATTTTCAACTGAAAACCAATTAAAACAATGTTTTTAAAGCAGGGCGATGCTTACAATTCAAAACTAAGTCTACCCACGTTATTAATGCTTCTAATTTGACAAAACCAGCCAACTGAGCAGATATCATAAGGGTAACACAAACTGCTCATTCTTTAGTTGAGCATGTTGTCCCATCATTGTAACGTTTGAGCAGACGCTGCGAGATTTGCTGACTGACAAGCAATTGGAGTCGCTTTTCAAAGTGGCATCGCCACCTCCTGGTGTAGTATGCCCATTACAGTGTTTCTGTCTCTGCAGGTGCATGTGATTGTGAAGGGGGGTGGTCTTGACAACACAGTCGTCAATACGATCGTCTGACCGCTTTTTGTTGTCAATCTCTTACAGAAGAAGTCTTAACAGCAGGAGTGCTTTCCTCATTTATAATAAGCATTCTAAGTATAATACATCAACAAGTCTTCTGTTGGCAGTAGCCCCAAAGTCTTCCAAGATGCTCATCTCTCTTCGTTTCGGTTTCACAAGTGGCCTTCCTGTTGTGATACTCTAAATAAAACGCTCTATCTACCCCAGCCTGTTGAAAGAAAAGGGGTCAGGGTATATGCCAGACATATGGAGAGCATTTGGTGGTTCTAACTGCACCACCCACACAACAGAGTACATCTTGTTTTGGTAAAATTTCACTTTTAATGTAATTGGTGTATATTGGGTTTTGGCAACATTGGAATGCAATGAAAATCCTAAGCAGCTGCATCTGCGTCCTGACATTAGGGATCTTTTTTTTTTTTTTTTGTGGAAAGTATCTTCATTAACTTGTTGGCTGAAGAACCTGTTTGATGTTTGGACATGTGCTCTTCGACATGATTAGGAATTAAAATATACTTTAAGACAAGTTCCATTTGGTTCCGCCACATGGCAGTTTCAACGTAAGATATCGTACTATTCCTGCTATCTCGTTAACTTGACGAATAGCCAACTAGGAGGAGAATGAACATACTTTCCATCAAGAAAAGTCTGAAGTGATCGTCCTTGTGTCACACTTGTACTTTTTTTGAATTCAATACCCTCTCAAAGTTAGCCATAGATGTAATCACTGATTATATAATTGCTATGTGTGGTCAAAGAATACCCTCTTGGGGCTCAATAAATGTAACTTACATTTTTGTTTGGATTGGCTTTAATCTTCTTATCAGGCATTGCAAGGCAGGTGATATCTTTCGTTTCGACACAAGAGAATAGTGCATGGGCAAGTGTGCGTCAGAGAGACATGTTGACAGGCAGCTTGTTTGAAAAAAAGAACTGACAAGCCTCTAAAGTGTGCAGGTCGACTTCTGAGAGAGGCATGCAGAGACACAAGAACATGACAACAGAAATAAAAAACAAACGGAATCCCACTGCTTCTCAGAAACAGTCTGCCCATGGTGCTGAACTTCTGCAGAAAATAAAAAAAATTATTTGTTTGTATATAAACTATCCAAAGAGGAAACAATATTATATATGTAGTCTTGTCACAAATACTTTGTCCCCCTTTCAAAGCATGAGCTATATTTGCTCTGGAAAAACTTTGTATGGTTCAGTGAGGTGTTTAAAGTTCAAAGTTCAGCTAAAGTTGAGAAAACTTTCTTCAAACGCAAATCAGGAAACAGCATACCATCTTACATAAATCCACACATCCAGCCATTTACTATAGTACTTCATTAGACTCTTGGGTGAGCTAGAGTCGAACCACCAGCTGACTGTCGACAGTCAAGACAAACCATTCAAACTCACATAAAACTCTGCGTATACTTTCTTGAATTAAATCTGAAAGTCTCAATTCTAATTCATTGTGCCCTGTTTAATATTTCTGTATAAACAAGGATAGTGCAAGCCAAAACACATGATTCAAATGGAACAAACAACTCTGTTTTTAAACAGAAGGTAGACTCCACTACAACAATTAAATATAACAACAACAAAAAAGACTTACACGCAAGAGAGTCAAGTAAACTCCAACAGACGTCAAGATTGCATACAAAATGGCAACACAGAAACAGGAAGTGATGTAATCCAGAGAGCCAATAGAAGGGCAGATTTAAAAAAAAAAAAAAAAAGCTATGTAAATAAAGAAACACCAATGGGTAGATGCCACGGACTTTTGACTTCCGGGTTTCGCACATCATGGTCGTTTCCGGCCACTGTTGAGGGGCACAAAAGCAGAGCGCAAGTACTGGGCACGTGGCCCACACGGCACAAACCGGAAACGGAAACAAAGCTGATGTGTGAAAACACGGAAGTCCCGCCTCCTCCGTGGCATCTACCCCATTGTGTGTTACTTTATTTACATATAATAATCACAATCTAGAACAAGAAGGCATAAAGTCCTTCTTGCCTGCCATGTGAGGCAGAGCTTCAAGATTAAGAATTTAAGTGTAATGCTAGTGTTTCTCAAAGAGCTAACATAGCTAAATGCTAAGATGGCTTCATGTTCACCTACTGCAACGCTAGCTAGCTAATGCTACAGCAAAAATTGTTGCTTCCCACTACACAGTATTAATTTTATTTCTGTAATATTGGTTTCCAAAAATACTGTAGATAATGTATTATTTTCAATCTCAGGACATTTGAACCAGACTGAAAAATACTTTTGCGTCTATATGTAAATAAGTAAGTAAGTGAACTATGACCTGAGGTGTAATTTTCTGTAAATCTCAACAAAACTAAACAAAAATACAGAATTTTAATTAACCAATTTTAGGAAAAAAATGGCTAAACTAATGCAACAAACATTACAAGCATCACATTGGCTGTTCATCTTACTCAGTTTCAGTCAAACCATTTTACCTCCTACTGGCCATTATATTCACCCTGTCGTCTCCATTTCAGTGCATATGGGCAGTGCATGAATGTAATTCGTCTGATGACCCAGTATAAGAGGAAACTGTACACAATGAGCTGGGTCATAAAAAGTCAACAGCCAGGAGGGTAATGCAGTTTTATAATGATGAAAATGACAAACATTGGTCTGCAATTACTCCTGCAGCCCAGAGACATAATGTGTTTTAACAGAGGACCTTTATTGACACAGAAAGGGATATATTATTCTGTTATATAGTTTCTCCACCACACTAGTTCGTCAACATAATTACAGTGGGCGCCTTGCGTGCCGTGTCGCACGTTAGTGGGGCCTCGCGGAAGAACAGTATTTGGTTGTTATTCATTGATTTGTCCCGACTAACGCAGGTCTGGCCTCCCGAGGCTTCCTCGGTGGAGCAGTGCCAAGGCTCTGCCCGAACGCCGCATAAAAATAAATGAGAAGTTAGGCCGAGCATATCGTCGATTTCACGTTAGCACCCCTGGGGAGGCAATTTAAACAAGCCAGGATGCTAATCAAAATGGTATAAAATAGGTATGGAGGGTGGCCCATTTTTCTTCATTTCCTTCCTCTATATTTGTGCAACACGGCCATTAAAGACCTCAACTATCAGAGGGGGAAACCTGTAATTGGACCCACAACATGAAGACTTATTACACTATACTGCTATTATATAGCCATGTGACGATGAGAGGCTAATAACCCTACTTATATTAACTATAGCCTATGTCTTTGATAGTATGTCAGTACAGTAGTTGAGTTCTGGCTGTGTTGTTTAAATGGCCTTTTTGACAGTAGTCATTTTGATTTGTAAACCAGTGAGTAGATGACAAAGATAAACAAACATGCTTATGTTAGGTTACTGATGCGTTGCCTTAGCATTAGCTCTTCAATTCCTATTTGTTTTGGTCTTAAAGGTGCATTTTGCCATTTAAAAAGGTAAGATTACGCTTTTTCTACATCATGCACAATTTCTTTGGGGAGGGGAGGGGTGAAGTGGTGGAGGGTGAATTAATGCGCGTCCCTGTAGAGTAGCGGACATGTGGCGTGCACTTAAGATCATGCACGTACTCGCACGCGCACCATGAACAAGCCTGACACAGATGCTGCAGTTACGCTTTGGGCCAGAGGTGGCAGTAGCGAGTAAAAAAGTGACAAACTGCACAAAGATCCTTTCAATCCCTGTGTAATTTGTCCTGTTTTCCTCGCGGAGAGGTGGAAAGCCAACAGCTTGTTTCGTGCATGCGCAATGAGAAATCAAGTTTTGTTAGTTCCGAGAGGTTGTTTGGTAGGTGCGCCTTTTAAATGCAAAAAAGCTGGCAGTAAAGCAGCATTGACAACGCGCATTCGCATAATTGGCTTATTATCCGGTAAACAGTCAGTGGTTGAGAAGAGGGCCGGCAAACGCCGGATTTGTGAAAGTCCCGGAGGTCTTTGGGCGGCCGTATCTCAAACCCTACGTCCTATTGGAGACATTCGGGCACCGCAGGATTCGTCTCGACCAGACCTTTCCAACAGTGTATACTTGCGTCCCGGAGATAGAGGGCAGGCAAATGCCAGATTTTATGCCCGAGGTGGCTCCAGCGTTCTCGGCCATGGTTCGTGGGCCCACGGCCCGCTCCGCGGTTCTAAGGCCATTCCAAGGCCATTCCAAGGAATCCTCCAGCGAGAATATCATTTCAAGTGGTGATCCTACTGAAGTAACCTAATCGTCACGAAAACGGGGAAGAATTTCGTCCGTCACTTTCAAGCAAGGACGTATGAGAAACATAAATGGCTGGCTGGCTGTCCACAGGTTAGCAAACCCTATTGTTATTTGAAACCTCTTGCAGCTCTGCAAGGTCATTTTTTCCTCTACCGGGTTGAGCCCACTACATGGGCATGAGCCAGTACAATACTGTAAATTCCAATGTATGGGCAAATTTGTGGGCATGTGATTTTGTCAAAATGCTGCAAACTGAAAACTGCAAAAAATACTACTAGCATAAATAAGATCTCACCATTGGCAAATTTTGTTAGAGGGCCTTGTTAAGTACCGGCACTCACCCCCCCCCCCCCCAAAAAAAAATAAATAAATAAGTCTATCTATCTATCTATCTATCTATCTATCTATCTATCTATCTATCTATCTATCTATCTATCTATTTTTTAATTAACTTGAAATTTGAAAAGGTCTTCTCTGCTTGAGCCAGTAACAGAAAGAGTGAGGGCATTTTTAATGGCAGTACAAGAGGCCAACACCACAAGAGGTCGCAAATTCCCCATATAATTGTATTTTGGAGTTGTTAATTTAAATATGTACATCCTATATGGCCACATATATTGCTCATGCCAGAAACTGGCATGGCCTATGCCTATGGCCAGGCTAACTTTACTCATTAGCCAACACACGGATCCTTAATTATGGTACAACACTGAAGGAAATCAAATTGCAATCAAAATCCTAACCACTTATTTTTTGGAACACTTTTACTTAAAGTTCTAATACAGTAGTTTTGATAGCTAAGTACAGCAAATGACAGATTCTAAAAGGCTTTTTAAGGTAACTTTAACTACTCAAATATCACATTTTTTCTTATTTTAGACAATATAGTGTGGTAATGTGTCTATTTACATTGAGAGGCAATTTTCTGTTTTGCGAAATGAACACTGGGTGGCAGCACTAACCTGCAGTGTCACAGGGATTTGTGCAGCGGAGAAGGGTGGCTCATAATCCGAGTGCATGGACAAAAGCAACAAGTGATTTACTTGGTGTATTTCTGATACTTACAGGTTTATCTATATATCTGCCAGTGGGCACCAAACCGGGACCCGCTACAAAAACAGGGTTCTGCTGAGCGGCCTTCCTGTTAGGTCCCAGCGGAACCACATTGCGACCCTCCATTGAAGAGCCGCAAATAATTCAATCTCGAATATCCCCATGGGATTTGTTGTGACCACCGAAACATGATAGTATTCATTCCCTGCTCCTGCCCTGAACCCTCAGGTCAGGTGGTAGCAGATCACAGACTCGGTGACTCAAAGGTTAAGCTAATCATGCGTGACTTTTCCACACGGGGTGGGCCTGTCCTCCAGAATCTGCAGCGGCCTGTGAGAAACAGTGTGTGCAACCCAACTGCTTCTTTATTTACAGATCAAGGCGTTACGTCGTTGATCTGACTTGCACTTACAGTTGAGAAATGCCGGTAAACTCAACTCCCTTTTAATTAGGGCATGATGAAACATGTCATGTCAGTGGCACCAGCATCTGTGAGCCTGGTTGCTCTGTATCACTGCTGACTAGATATCACACTCTCAAGGCCACTTGAATGAGAAATATTAATTAAAAAATAAAAAATAAAATAAATCCGATAGTGTTCTTTAACCAACACTTGTTTATAACTAAAATTTGACAAATACTGCCATCTAACGACCAAAGAATGTTATTACAGTTTGCAGGGCCCTATGGACTATATGCCACTGAGGAGGCGGGATTTATGACTTCCGGGGTTTTACCCATCAACTTTGTTTCCGTTTCCGTTTTGCGATGTGTGGGCCGCTTCCCAGTACTTGCGCTTCCGCCTTTGTGCCCCTCGGGTGCGAGTGTGTAGTGTCTGTCCAGTGTCCGAAGCATTTCAGATAGCCGAGAAGCTCTCCCGCCGTAAAATGTTAATGATGAAGCCAAATTTTGTGAGCAATGGTCATCCTTTCACAGTCAACTGTTCCTCTTCATAGAAAGGCAGTGCAAAGGTTTCAAGCCTTTTATTTATTTATTTAATATTGTTTTTAAAAAATCAAGATCATCTGATTTCAGTCCCTCAGATGTGAACATGTTTTGATGTTCATAGTCCTCCGTGAAGAAAGTCAAAATTAAAAGAGACCAGTTCCAAATTTAAATCTGAAAATCCTTACGTACGCCTCGGGTCAATAATTCCCAATTATATAGTTTTAATTAATCACAATGTAAGTGTATGTAAAATTTAAGTAAATTAATAATAAGTCCTATTCACTCTTTAATGTAAACTTTTTAGACATCAACATATATAATAATTAACATATTGAAACAGTATGAACAAGAATATATGAGCATTAAAACACACTTACCACACACATGTAAAAACATGAATTTTATGTATTGCAATTTGAAACCAATCACAGCTTTATGATTCCTAGATAAGAAAAACATAAGTGCTCTTAATGTTGAAGTATGTAAGTTTAGAAAGAAGAACATGCATAAACTAAGGACTGGGTGTGTTTCTAGCAATAAAATGCAAGCACGCTAACATAGTAGGTCGGTCGGTAACAATACTGTGCTATATAAGTCTTAGCTTCAGGGCTTTGATTCACACTAAGCGGGAGGGAGGGGGTGGGGGGGGTTATAGCAGCCTTACAGATTGCTAATTATTTTATGACACATTTTGTGTTTTATAATTTTTTATCTGTAAGTGCTGTGGGTAATAATAAATAAAAACGGACCTACTTTACGTCCAATTATTTGTATTCATGTAGCTACTCTACTTAAGGAAGAATACTCCTTATTGTTGATTTGACTAAAAAAATCAGTGGTTGTTGTTTTTTTATTTATTTTTATTTAGATTTTGTCTTGTTACACTACAACGGTATACTGCATATTAACACTATATTTGCTTTTCATAGAATTGCAGATAAGAACTTAAAATTCAAATTTGCCGTATCAGATGCATCAGGTCATGGCTGGCCAATGACAAAACATTACACGAGACAGAAATCATTTCCATTTAGTCCACTTGTCAGATATTTTGTAGAAAAATAAGTATTTACAATGTAAGAGCAGTGTGTGTTTAGGGACATCTTAAGCTGCCATATACTGTCAGCCCAATATGACAATCTGCATTACAGTAATAAGAACATTAAAGTGTTATGTATTTCTTATATATATTATATAACATTAGCATTATTTTTTTGTGTGATCAATTGCAACATTAATATTATACATTCATTTAATTTATAAAATAACTTTATTTTGTTTTTCTTTGTTATTTTACAAATACAAACTTAAAAAAAAAATGGTTATGAGCCCTGAGTTTGAGTTGTACTTGTGTTCATGTGGTTTGGTGTGTCAGTCAGAGAAGGGTTTGGTTCAGTCTCACTCTGTTCCTCATCTGCGATGGCGTCATCATCTTCACTATTTGACTGCGATTCACCCTCAGAGGCCGACGTGCTCGTTTCCCGATGGTCTTCACCTCCCGTTGCCAATGCTCCTTGTGCAATGTCTGAAAGTGGCTCCTGCCCAACTACTCCTTCTTCTGGATCTTTCTCCTCCGTAGAGGTAGGGGACGGCTTATCAATTTCAGGTGAATCAACTTCATTCGCAAGTTCCCCAGAAGCGTCTCCAGAGACCTGCTGAGATTTGTTATCCTCATGTTCAGTTGTAGTGTTCAGGTCTGAGGAGGTCAAAGGGGAATTAGGTGGATTGGAGGAAGAGGTGAGGCCAGTGGCTGCATCAGACTCTACTCCCTCATCCCCTGTCGTCTCCTTGTTAGACCCTAAAAAATAAAATAAAAATCAGTCTATAACAGGAACACAAGCCAGATCATAAAGCTCAACATGGTCGACTTTACCATCTAACGCGCCATGCTTATCTTCGTTGCTGTAAACAGGATCAGTCCAATCACTTAGAAGCAAAGGGCGCAGACTCTGATTGGACGGAAGTGTAGGTAATAAGGTCAGGATGTATGTGGCCTCGTCCCCCTGAGTGGACCCTGAAACTTGGAAGCACAACATAAACTTAAATGGAGCCCAACAGGAAGACATGTAAAGTGGGGTACATACGCACCAACAATCGGGACAAATTTAAACATTTTCCACCTTTAACAATCAAAAATGGTAAAAAACGGATTCTCTGATTTCAAATAAATATTATTCTGAGTGGCAATCCTGTGGTGTGGGGTGTTAAAGGAGACGTGAACCTTAAACAATAATATGTTAAATATGACCTTACTAGTCTAAGACATTCTAATCAATATTACATTTGTGGAATAAGAGTTATGAAGCAAAATCAAACCGTTTTTATCCATCTCAGTGGGCAGCCATTTTGCTACTTGCTGTCGACTGAAGATGACATCACAGTTGCTCGGGGCTTAGGCAATGACCAATCACAGCTCACCTGTTTTCTGAAGCTGAGATGTGATTGACTGTTACATGAGAGCCGACCAACTCTGATGTCATCTTCAGTTGACAGCAAGTAGCAAAATGGCCGCCTTCTGATATTGATGAAAACTGCTGGATTTTGCTGCTTAACTCATTTTCCACTAATGCAATATCGGCCAGAATACCATATTTAGACTAGTGGGGCTTCATGGAACATATTATTAGAATTATTAATAATCTAGAATCTAGTCTCGAATTATTTTTTTGGGTTCTTTAAGAGTAATCTTTCCTTCCCAATCTGCTCGAAAAACAGTTGGGGCCAACAATCTTATTGTATATTTACGATAATAAATCCTTATGAATGGGGCTGACATTAAATTGAATTCAATTCCACGTTTGTGATGTAAAACAAAATGATAGCCAATTAGGAAGTGAACAGAAGCTTGCAATGTTCCCGGAAAACAAAAAAGGAGCAATGGGTTGGTTGTGTTGAGTGTAACATGTCACAAGACATTCACTACAAAAAAAATAAAGTTTACAAGTGCATTGTGGTTAGAGTTTAAACTAACAGTTTGCTCGGCTTCTTGTATTTCTTCTTACTACTACTTTTCTACTTAGTATTTTCCGGCAGTCCTCACGGTTCAGTCTTGGTACTACGATTGACAACGTCATGTGTGGCATGCTACGTAGGCCTCTTTTACATTCTAAAAATCATTTAAGATATTAAAAATCGGTATATATGTACCCTGCTTAAGACTTGATTTAAATCTGTCAATCCAGTTTGGATCCACCCTGTCATTGTGAGGCAGATGTAATTGAAAACGACTTCTACGCAAACGTTTTCCTACTTCTCAGTAGTCTCGATTGCAGCAATTATGTCACTCCAAACCAAACTAATAAACCGAATATGAAGTCAATGCATGCATCTCAGTGATGATGAATCATACCTTCTGATGTACTGCGTCGTCTTTTAAAAACCCCTTTCTTTGTATTTTCAAAACATGCTGCAAGAACATAAGAGAAAATGACCTATTTTTGTCACAAAAAAACTTTGAATATACAACGATATCAGTGGATCACCTTCAGCTTAGTTCTCATGGGATAAAAGTACACTATTTCAAGCACTTTCAACATTTTCTGTTTGCATGTCACATTGTGTTTTCTTTCTACCTGTACCTCGAAGTTTCCTGCGGTACACACAGCCCAACATGACGAGTAAAATGAAGGCAACAGCAAAAATGACAGGAAGGATGGTGCCAAGTAGAGCAGCAGATTTTTTGTCTGCACACAAATACAACCCTCATACAAACATCTAATTTATATGCATTGTCAAAATAGCACTCAAATTTGTGTATATTTCAGTTAGATAATTGGTTAGAATTACCTAGGAAGCAGCCCTTGGCGGTAAACGTAGCCGTTTCATTGGTCAGGGGGTTGCTCACGTCACAACGGTAAACTCGATTATCATGTTCATCCGTGAGGGTTATTGTTAAATTGGGACCCGGATGCCTCTTTCCACCTGAGCTCCACTTGAACTTTACTAAGCGAGGCTGTTTGGAATCTGTTGAGCACACAAGCGTCGCCTGGTTTGCGTCGGCCATTTCACAGGATATGCTGGGTTTGGATACTTTGTCTGGAAACAAATGCATACAACGTAAAGTGAATGAATACAAAGTAAGACGCAGGAGAAGTTAGAAGTTAAACAAATGTGCTGCATCCTATTCTTACTGTAGGGATGTAAAATATGACGTGTCGTTGAATACATTTTTAGAATCGAGTATTCTACCGACTATCCAATTGGATGAAAAGCTATAAGCTACTTATTCACCAAGATCAAACAGATCAAATCAAAACGTGTAGTGCTCATCATTTGTGTTAAAATGCACACGTGTATTGAACTGACCTATAACCTCCCATTTATACTTTGAACGATGCACCTCCTTGTATACGTCAAATTCCAGTTCATAGTCTCCACTGTCTTCATATTTGGCGTCTTTGATTACGAGTTCTGCTGAGGCCCAGTCCAGAGTGAGCCTGTTCTCGTATGGAGGGAACACAAACTCCTCCATGCCGTTAAACAGAACCACTTTCTTGCTGTCGTGTGTCCAGAGAATTTCATCAGGTTGCCCAAAAATGGACGGCACCAAGTGTATCTCTTGACCTTTGAGTGCATAATTTGGATCCTGTGCAAAAACTGAGAAAAGAGGGGGGAAATAAATTGGGCAAGTATGCACATAAAAAAATCTTTTCACTTTATTACACGCGTTTACTCCAGATATCTTTTGCTTCCAGACTTGTTGAATCCTTCAAAAGTAAATTGCTAAAAACCTTATTTTCTGCCTTCTAGCGTTCGTTTTTACACTCCCTTCAATTCATACACTTATATATCCTTTACCTGAAAGTACTTTTCTCTAGAGATGGGAAAATGAAGCCTCATGAAGCACTTTTACTATTTTTTTTACTCCTCTAGATGGTGCTCTTGGTTCAAATATAAACGCTAGTGCAATGAAATTGTATTACATTTCCACTGCCTTTTTAAACCAATAGTGCCATCTACAGGAGTCAAAAAATATCACAAGTGCTTCATGAGGCTTCATTTTCCCATCACTACTTTTCTCCATCACACCTGTTTTTGTTCATGTATCCTGTCATCCCATCGCTTAAAACGTTAAAAACATTTCTTTGCCTCCTTTAAGCATTCTGTTATCAAAGATCTGCTTATTTTTTTCATTCCTTCCTTAACCATGTCTGACACCCATTTTATATTTGGCCTTTTTTTTGCTTAAAACAGCGGTTCTACCTTCCTTCCTCTGGTACCTATCCAACGCTGCTTTAGATTCCACTTTCTTTGTTCTTGACCGAAATTATTTGCCATTAATCACAATACCTGTAAAGAAATTGATATTGTCACCCTCCTAAAATAATGGGCCAAGTCTTCTTTTTTTTCTTCAGAAAACATAAAGATGAAAAAAAGAAGAATAACCAATTACGCTCTCTATTACATGCATGAATAATTTCACTTCAGGGGTAGGATGATAAGGAAGAAAAAAAAAGTCAAACTAAGACTTAGTCCACGATAATAAGAGGGTGACGAATCCGATTTTAGTTATAAGTGTATACAGAACCCACTTTGGAGCACTACTGTATTTAAAACGGAATGGACAATCTTGAGCATGCAGTGAAGCCTTGATATTCGGTCATAAACAGTGGTGGTGAACTAGTGTACTATTACTTTGGACCCCTTACGTATTACAGATTAATGGAGAGTCACCATTTTGCAAACACCGAACAGTTAAAACACTTCACTTGTTTTGCTGTTGGCACTCAAAAACAGTTCAGCACACTACATAATTAATAATAACGTGTTAATTTTCCAAATCGAATCACGGCAGAACTTACCTAAACTGTAAGTACTCAAGAAATACACCAGGAGACTTTGGTGGGCCATGACGCGATGAACTTTAACCGTTCTATTTCATTGTAATTCGATGTTTACTTTTCTTTATTGACACGAACTTATCCATTAAGCTTGTGTTCAAAACAGAAAAGGTGTAAAATGTTGTATTTAAAAAAAAAAAAAAGAAGAAGAAGAAAAAGAAGGTCCAACCCAGGTAATGCGACACCTGAATTTCAGGCGCAGTCAATTTTCACTATAAGAGCAACAATCGGAGCGTTAAAGACAAAAAAAAACAAGCCAAATACAGTACACAGGTGAGATAAACATTTTTGTATTAAAATGATGGCTAACGCATGCTTAGTTCACCTCACTCCAGTTGTTTGTGCTTTAGCGTTTACAGGTCTAGATATTAATTTGAAGATTCAGTAAGGAAGTGACGTCATAGTGCATGCCAGGTAGTACAGTATGGTAAATTTCACTCGTTTGTGTGCTTGTTTTTTTTAATTTAATTAAATTTTTTTTTTTATTTTTTTTTTTATTTTTTTTTTTCTGGAGAGCTCAGTATTGTTCATTCGGTAATTTTACCGATTTGACATGTCATCATCATTGCTCTCTCTTTTATTTTTTTTATTATTATTATTTTTTATTATTATTATTTTGTATGTGGGTGAGTATCTGTATGTGCATGTGCGTGTGCTTGTTTGAGTGAGTGAGTGAGTGACAACACCCCCCCCCCCCCCAAGGTAAATTTAACTCTAAAGGGAAACAAAAACACACGTTGACTGGGTGAAATTGCTTGTTTACATCTAAATTGTTGTTGTTTAGCGTTGGAATTAGTTGCATTTAAAGCCAATTATTTGCAGGGTATTCTTTGGCACCTATGAATGGCAAAACGCGGATCAACACTGCTCCCTACTGACAAAAGATTATCATAGCAGTTTGGTCCTTCAAGGGGATTTTGTCAAACGGCAAATTGTGTTGATTTTATTCTTTTATTATACTCAATTAGAAATGTGCTAGTAATTTAGGTGTGTTAAGTTAAAGTCACTTCAGTTAAAAAACACAAAAAACACTCGTCATTTGAAAGCAACAGGCAGACATTTCGTTCAAAACATTTGAAATGCCTTTTTCCTGATAGATCAGTTGAAAAATTGTGTCGTGGTTCTAATGTAGTCAAGGTTGTGTACACCAGCATTTGGATTAATTTTATGAACAATGTTTCCTAGAATAATATTCTAATAATTGTAAAAATAAAAAAAAGAAAGTGTAATGTATTAAACTACTGTACAATAATGAATCA
Source organism: Vanacampus margaritifer (assembly GCF_051991255.1). Lineage (NCBI taxonomy): Eukaryota > Metazoa > Chordata > Actinopteri > Syngnathiformes > Syngnathidae > Vanacampus > Vanacampus margaritifer. The sequence goes on from NC_135442.1 coordinate 12,367,392, forward strand.
CTACTACAATACTATGTACACTGTACCGAACAGCAGTGTATTACTACGTACACTATAAAAAAAAGAAGATAAACTAGGTCTAGATTATCAATAAGCATCATCAAAAAATAAATTTAGGAAATGTTTGCGGTATTGCAAAAGCAACATGATTAATGGATGACACATTTCATGTTCACAGCTTGAGCTTCTCCAACTCACCAAAACAGTAACTGCTGAAGGTTCTTCCCAGTACAAAAATACATTTGTATCGTCATCAAAAACCACATAAGTCACAATACTGGAAACATCACATATGCCATTTATATATAATATAAATGATTTAGGTCCCAGAATTGACCCTTGCGGCACCCCACATGTAATATTTGCCAGCGTGGACTTAAAAGCACCCGCCTGTACAAACTGCTGTCTATTTTCCATATAGCTTCTTACCCAGTTCAGGCCGTCTCCTCTAATTCTGTATCTCGTTGCTCGTTACCTGTGCGTTTGTGTGTTTGCCAGATGAAAATTCTAGCGTTTGATGTTTTGTCTGCAAAAAAAAAACTTTGAACTCACATCTCTGTGCAGAGCCGTGTCAAAATTGTTTTCCAATTATGTGCAACAACAGCGCCTTAAATATTACAATTGCAATGTTGAAATAAACCGCAGGTTTACATTAATTGCAAAGCTTAATGGACTACGGAGGAGGCGGGACTTCCGACTTTCGGGTTTTCACCCATCCACTTTGTTTCCGTTTCCCTGAGAGCGCCATGTAAACTTTAATAAATGTGAACAATTTGCATTCTGTTGAGCAGTACTTTTGTTCACATAATTCTCAAAATAAGAGTTGCTTCAAGCTGCTATTTTTTCACTCTGTTTACAGTAAAACCGACATGTTTAAATGTTGTGCTGAACTCCCGTTTCCACGCATGCTGGTGTGATGACCGAATAATGCACACACATCTGTGAGTAAAGTATACATTTGTATTCCAAACAATTCAGTGAGTAAAGCTTTCATTCGTCATTTATGCGTCTGGGACATTGCACATTATATTCAGTTAAAAATAAATTAAGACAATTTAACAAAGTGCAAAAGGGCAAAATAAAAGTCATCTGATTTAGCTTACCTGTCAATAATTGACTAATATTTACGGTTTCTGAGTTCAAAGGGGCATTCCCGTGCATATACTTCCTGGTATAAAGTTGGAAAAGTATAACTTCCCACTTTCTTGAATGCAGCATTAGGCAACGCGACCTTGTCATGTACCAAACACATCCATGATCCCTGGTAGGCCATAAATTGGACCAACACCATGACTAACATATCATGGCGCTTCATATTGTACCGTGGCTTCATTTCAGTAGTTGGGGATCGTCTACAATTTGAATAGCAGGTCACTAATAAGAGATTGTCTACTTTTGTAGTGCTGTGCCTTCCATCTCTCTTATTTGATAATGCTTCTTGCCAGGTTCCTTTTTTGTCTGATTTCTTCTGCTTGGTGAAGGACGTGCCTTGAAAACAAAGGAACCACCTTTGCCTTCATTTTTTCCAGACATTAGAGCTTCTTCAGAACCTTGCTGAGCGAAGTCATTCCCACATTTGGCAATGTCCGGAACTGTGGATTAAGCACATCAGGAAGCAGTGAGGGTCATTTTTTAGCCCTGAAAAAGCAGTTACTCTTTTAAAATATGGCGTCAGTTGGAAGATATTACAATTATATATGTTGGACTGAATTATAGTTTAATATTAGATTACTAATACAATTTTGTACTAATAATCAACAATTACCGTTTGGTTAACTGGATCTATGAAAAATACAATGTCATTTTAAAAACAGTGTCGATGACTCATACCTTTTGCAAGAGTTCTTTGTCGTCTACTAGAAATCCTTTTCCTTATTTTTTGCAAACATACTGCAAAAGTGGGAGTTCACACAATTTAGAAGAAAAAAAACGGGTTAATTTCAAGCATGCTCATCATCATGGTTTATTGTCAGTGTGTGTGTGTGTTTTTTTACCTGAACATCGATATTTTCTGCGGAACATGTATCCGAAAATGAAGCCGGTAACCAAGATCAGGACAGCAGTTGTCAAAATTGGCATTATGTCAGGCCTGATGAAAATTCTAGCAAGGTATGTTTCGCCTGCAAACAAAAGTTGAACTCATCTCAGTGCAAAATCGTGTCAAAATTGCATTCCAATTATATGCAAGCACAGCTTGAATGTTACAATATTGCATTATTGTCGATTAATCTTACCAGGGAAGCAGTCCTTCGCACTGAACGTGGCTATTTCCTTGCTGAGAGGGTTGCTCACATCACATTGATAAACTTGATCGTCATGGTCATTGCTGAGAGTTATGTTTAAGTTTGGGCCAGTTTGCTCCTTTCCCTGTGAGCGCCACTTAAACTTTAATAAATGCGGACATTTGCACTCTGTTGTGCACACAAGCATCGCCTGGCTTATGTTGATCATCTCACAGGATATGTTGGGTTTGGTTACTTTGTCTGCAAATAAACAGAAAAATTGCAAAACCTGACTGAATACACAACACACATACGTTAGGAAAACCAGCGTTCAGCAAACACTCGAACGTTCATCCGTGAAAGATTTGTGACCAAAGGGTCACATTTCAAGTCACCAAAACAAAAGCAATGTTTCACAATATTAATAAAATAAGTATGGCTGATAAGATAAACTTACCTATAACCTCAATCGTATACTTCAAACGATCATACTTGTTGTCTGTCTTCAATTTTAAGTCATAGTTTCCACTGTCTTCATATTTAGCATTTTTGATAGTCAGTTCTGCAGTGTTCTGATCCAGAAAAGTTCTTTTCTCATATGTTGGGTACACATACGGACGTTCCTGCATGACATTAAACTCTACCACGTTGATTCCATCATGTACCCAGATAATCGCGTCTGGTTTTTCTGAGAGGTCTGGCACCAACGTAATATCCTGACCCTTGAGTGCGTATTTTAGAACCTGTGCAGAAACTGGGAAGGAGATAGATGAGGGAAATGGGGAGAGAGTTGTGTAAAAATTACTCACACAGATATGTCTGTGATTTTCATGTTTGTTGATGTTTTGTTGTATGCATTTATCATGACATGCCAATTGTAAAAGCTCAATTCAACTTGTGAGTTGTCGAATGTGAGGTTGTGAATCTGCAGGCATTTTTGTTTTTAAAACTCTTTATTTGAACAATGTAGTCCAATATGCAAAAATGCCAACCATCAAACAATCAGTTTTCAACACAAAGCAACATAACTGTTACGGGAACAGTAGTCAAACTATAAATATAAAATCAAATGTAAAAAAATACACATGTAACTACGGAAGAGGATTAGGATTAATCTCAGAATTCTCGCTTTAAACTCAGAATTCTCACTAATCTCAGAATTATGACTATAAAGTCAGTTATTCTGAGAATATAGTGAGAATCCTGCCAAACGTGTTTTTTTTTCTCTTTACTGGCCCTAATCCTCTTCCGTATGAAACAGTGCGATGTTTGTCTCTAAAATAAATTAGATGATAAATGCATACACAGGATAAACAAACACATGAAAATCGTGGATATATTTGTGAATCTGAAAAACATGAGCAATGCGAAAATGTGCGTGGCTCTGAAAAACACATAAAACTGACAAATATGTTTGTGTGAACAATTTCGAGACAAATCTCTTCCCATCGAGGAAGACGCAGAAGCAGACATGCTACATGCTATGAAAGATATAAACATGACAGTCTATAAGTGTTAAGGTAATAATCTTCATGGTTTTCACCCAACACATAATTTTTTTTTAAACTTACCGATCCGGGCAGTTAGTATGAAATAGACCAGGCCAAGTTGGCAGACCATCATCAAAAATTCACAAAAGTAAATCGCCAGTCTTCTATTTTACTTTAAAGCGATGAGCTTCTTCGCTGAATACACTAGATGAGCTAGGGTGCGGCCAAGCAGGTAGAAATTCTTTCACTTTCAACTTTGCCCCGCACCTCTGCTCCTTTTACTGTATTTAGTGAAGACGCTCTTTAAGTAAATGGAGCATTAAGTAAATGGCTGAATATAAAAAAGGCAAGAACCAGGAGTTGGAAAAACGCATACAGGGGGAAAAAAACATTCAAAATACAGGCAGGAAATAAAGAACATGCAGAGCAGTGAAGGCAGCAGTGAAGGCAGCAGAGGTGGCGGAGTCAAACCTGAAACAAAAGGCACGGGTGGGCATGGCAGCTGGTAGAGCAGGTTTGGGTTACTTCAGCAAATTACCTGGAAAAATGAGTCACATAAGGTTCTCTAGGTCTTTGTCATTATTATTATTATTATTATTATTATTATTATTATTGTTATTATTATTATTATTATTGTTATTATTATTATTATTATTATTATTGTTATTGTTACGGCCAGTTACTTGACTGGGTGATTTGTGTCCTGTGACTCGTATATTAACTAATTCACTGTCATGAATTTATTTGGACTATTTCTATTAGTTTAACATTTTTCCCACTTTTGTTAACAAGATGAAATGAAAACCTAGAAAAAAATTGCATTGTACATTTAAAACAAATTTGTGATTAATCGTGAGTTAACTAGTGAAGTCATGCGATTAATCACGATTACACATTTTAATCGCCTGACACCCCTAATTTTTAATAATCTTTTTTTTTTAATCACGTCAGGCGATTATTTTTTTTTAATTGTAATTAATCGCATGACTTCACTAGTAAACTCACAAATGTTATATCTGTTCTAGGATGAGACCCAAATGAGTCTTTTGCAGTCTTTACATTTTAATAAATAATCTGTCCCGAAACTGGTTTCCAATCATTTCCCAAAAGAAATGTTAATCATGTTTGTCCATTCATTTAACATGCCTTTAGATCATCGGGCTTCCGCGGGAAATGGATTCACTTAATCTGTCCGCATAATATGTATCAGTGAGATGACAGCAATGAAAAGCTCTTCCGCTAGATGGCAGAAGAGTCAACATGTTTGTCCACCTGTGACTTTTCATACAACAGTAATAGCTTTGTGTTCAGTTAAAAGGCATACACTTCACACTAAGTAAATCTGCGAGTAAATTAAAACAAGCGCTTCGGGATGTTATTTATTTACACTCGAACTTTTAGTAAAAGGTAACTTACATAACTAAAATCAAAATGCACCACTTGAAAGTGCCAGGCATTTATTTTGTATAATAAGTGAGTTGTTAAAGACCCGAACACTAGCTTATGGGATTGATTTTATGAACACTGTACCTTTGCAACAACACTTAAAAAATGTTCTTTTGCAGGCATTGAATAAACAGAATAATCCTTCTGCAAGATTTCAAGACAGCAAATCCGTCCCAGTCGAGCTGGCTCCACCTTTTGTGCAGGCTGTGTATTGTAAGTGGAATAATTTATTGTTGGCAAACCTTTCAAGAACTGTAAAGTGCATAGTAAATATATAATACATGAGAAGATAAAATATCTACATACATCAAGAAACAAAAAATAATTAAAAAATTAATGGATGGCAGCACGGTGGCTGACTGGTTAGCACGTCCGCCTCCCAGTGCAGAGGACGTGAGATCGAGTCCGGGCTTCGGCCTTCCTGGGTGGAGTTTGCATGTTCTCCCCGTGCTTGCGTGGGTTTTCACCGGGTACTCCGGTTTCCTCCCACATTCCAAAGACATGCATGGCAGGTTAATTGAACACTCCAAATTGTCCATAGGTGTGATTGTAAGTATGGTTGTTCGTCTCTGTGTGCCCTGCGATTGGCTGGCAACCAGTTCAGGGTGTACCCCGCCTACTGCCCGAAGCCAGCTGGGATAGGCTCCAGCACCCCCGCGACCCTAGTGAGGAAAAGCGGTCAAGAAAATGGATGGATGGAAATTAATGGATGAAACCTTTCATATTCAAATGATTCCTTGATGAAGTACAGTATGAAGTTTTTTTTAAAGTCTGTAGTATGTTGAGATTGTGCTGATGAAAAGTGATTTATAAATAAAATTTATTATTATTATTATTACTATTATTATTATTATATAATTTCCAAGAGGCTTTATTTATTTTAACAGATAAAAGCTTTGTCTTGTTATGATATATGTTTTTGTGTTCCAATTTCTGATGTTTGTTGCATAATAATGATAATAATAATGATAATAATAATAATGCATCAGATTTATACTGTGCTTGACATTGCCTACAACCGGTCTCATCTGCTGTAAAAAAAAATTTTAGCATCTCATTTTTCTTTTCTTTTTTTATAACTCTAAAGCTGCTTCTTCATTCACTGGATCATTCTAGCCATTTTCAGTCCTAATGAGCCTGCAACGCTTGTAAACGGGTTCATTACTACGGTAGTGATACACAACTTTACAGCTCGTCTGCAGTGGGTACCAGTGTCTTAAAAGCTCATTCAGGTTTTTCTAAATGGTGCATTTTTCTTTTCATATTAAGAGCTATCTAATATTTAACATGAAATAACTTGTAAAAATATGCACATTTTTAAAGGGACAGCAATGTGAAAAATCTACTTTTTGGAGCTTTTAGCCATGTTCAAATGAGATTTCCTCACCAAAAACATCACCAAAGTGGTATTTAACTCCATTCGCCCCTCTAAGAGAAATTCTAGGTCATTGTGCTCTCCAAGCACCAGCCCCTCCCAACCTGAGAAAACGAGCTGTTGTCACTGCCTGTGTCCAAATTCTTTTAAATGAACTTTTTTCAACTCTCTAAAGTCACCAGCCAGAAGGAATTTCCACTAGCTATTTTTTTAACACATGAAACATTAACACATATAAAGAGAATATTCAACAATTGTCTTAAAATGTTAGACTATATAAATCAGTATACAGTAAAGTGTGGATATCAGCCTTTCAACAGTCAACAGAAGACACTTCAAAACCCATTTGCTCCCAAAAACGTATAAATACGTTCTAATTTAAATGTGTTAGGGGTCCCAAAGGCGTATTTATATGTTTTTAATGTTTTATTTTATTTTATGCTAGAGCATACAGAAGGCTTTGATGCAGCCTCTCAACTGCACAGAACGGTTGAAGAATTGGTAGTTATTACGAAAACGTCCAACAGGTGGCAGCAGAGCAAAAGAGATCAACCCGGGCCATGTTGAAACAAAGCTGTATTCCCAACAATTTGAAATAGATTTGTGAATAATGATGAAACTTAGCTATATTCTAATGCTAATTGCGGCAAAACGGAAACAGATAAAACAAAAATCCTGCTGAAAGGAGAGACTCTAATCTTTCTTTAAATAGGAAAGGAGGAACGGTCTTCATTGAGAATTTCCTAATCAGTGGAACATGGGACCCAACATTTCACCTAATTGCTTGCACCAACTTGAACAATCTGGTTACTGTTTGCAAAGTTGCACTTACAGATGGTCTGGTGTTGGTCCGAGACGCGCAAAGCCTGGATTGGAGGGTCGCCAAGCCGTTGTTTGAAGAAGAAGATGGAGAGAGAGAGAGAGAGAGACAGAGAGAGAGAGAGAGAGACGTTCCTCAAGGTGTTGCTCGTTACCTGTGCGTTTGTGTGTTTGCCAGATGAAAATTCTAGCGTTTGATGTCTTGTCTGCAAAAAAAACGTTGAACTCACATCTCAGTGCGGAGCCTTGTCAAAATTGTTTTCCAATTATGTGCAACAACAGCGCCTTAAATATTACAATTGCAGTGTTGAGATAAACCGCAGGTTTACATTAATTGCACATTTTAATGGACTATGGAGGAGGCGGGACTTCCGACTTCTGGGTTTTCACCCATCCACTCTGTTTCCGTTTTCCTGAGAGTGGCATGTCAACTTTAATAAATGTGAACAATTTTCATTCTGTTGAGCAGCACTTTTGTTCACATAATTCTCAAAAGAAGAGTTGCTTCAAGCTGCTATTTTTCACTCTGTTTACAGTAAAACCGACATGTTTAAATGTTGTGCTGAACTCCCGTTTCCACGCATGCTGGTGTGAAGACCGAATAATGCTGAGGCCTATTTGGACTTTGCATCTCATGGCTAGCATCATGTTGTTCTACTGTACCTGTAGACAGCAAAGCTGTTGAGCTAAGTAGTGCAAGCACAAATTCCACAATTCCACAGATTTTTTTAAACTGGTGGTTCTGCCCATCCCACTTCTTGATGTTTTTTATTTAAAATGCTCCTATGTCCACATAGAACTGATACATATTCCCCATGACACACGGGATTATAAACAAAAAATATAGTGAAAAATATCGCCAGGCACCCCATTCCCACATCTGGACAGAGCTAGGGAAGCCTCACCATCTCACCACCTCATTCACCATCAAAAAAGTCAAAACAAAAGCACATGAGAAAATCACATTTTATTATACAATCATGATCAAACAGGTGAAAAAAACTTTTCTTTTTTTTTTTCAAAATGCAAAAATGCACACACATCTGTGAGTAAAGTATACATTTGTATTCCAAACAATTCAGTCAGTAAAGCTTTCATTCGCAGACAACATTATGCGTCTGGGACATTGCACATTATATTCAGTTAAAAATTAATGAAGACAATATATTTACAGTTTCTGAGTTCAAAGGGGCATATACTTCCTGGTATAAAGTTGGAAAAGTCTAACTTCCCACTTTCTTGAATGCAGCATTAGGCAACGCTACCTTGTCATGTACCAAACACATCCATGATCCCTGGTAGGCCATAAATTGGACCAACACCATGACTAACATATCATGGCGCTTCCTATTGTACCGTGGCTTCATTTCAGTAGTTGGGGATCGTCTACAATTTGAATAGCAGGTCACTAATAAGAGATTGTCTACTTTTGTAGTGCTGTGCCTTCCATCTCTCTTATTTGATAATGCTTCTTGCCAGGTTCCTTTTTTTTCTGATTTTTTCTGCTTGGTGAAGGACGTGCCTCGTAAACAAAGAAAACACATTTGCCTTCATTTTTTCCAGACATTAGAGCTTCTTTAGAACCTTGCTGAGCAAAGTCATCTCCACATTTGGCAATGTCCGGAACTGTGGATTAAGCACATCAGGAAGCAGTGAGGGTCATTTTTTTCGCCCTGAAAAAGCAGTTACACTTTTAAAAAATGGCTTCAGTTGGAAGATATTACAATTATATATGTTGGACTGAATTATAGTTTTATATTAGATTACTAATACAATTTTGTACTAATAATCAACAATTAGCGTTAGGTTAACTGGATCTATGAAAAATACAATGTCATTTTAAAAAAAGTGTTGATAACTCATACCTTCTGTAAGAGTTCTTTATCGTTCACTACAAATCGTTTTTGTTATTTTTTCCCAACCTACTGCAAAAGTGGGAGAAAATGTTCACACAATTTAGAAGAAAAAAAAAGGTTAATTTCAAGCATGCTCATCATCATGGCTTATCGTCGGTGTGTGTGTGTGTTTAGTTGTTTTGTTTTTTTACCTGAACATCGATATTTTCTGCGGAACATGTATCCGAAAATGAAGCCGGTAACCAAGATCAGGACAGCAGTTGTCAAAATTGGCATTATGTCAGGCCTGATGAAAATTCTAGCAAGGTATGTTTCGCCTGCAAACAAAAGTTGAACTCATCTCAGTGCAAAATCGTGTCAAAATTGCATTCCAATTATATGCAAGCACGGCTCGAATGTTACAATATTGCATTATTGTCGATTAATCTTACCAGGGAAGCAGTCCTTCGCACTGAACGTGGCTATTTCCTTGCTGAGAGGGTTGCTCACATCACATTGATAAACTTGATCGTCATGGTCATTGCTGAGAGTTATTTTTAAGTTTGGGCCAGTTTGCTCCTTTCCCTGTGAGCGCCACTTAAACTTTAATAAATGCGGACATTTGCACTCTGTTGTGCACACAAGCATCGCCTGGCTTATGTTGATCATCTCACAGGATATGATAGGTTTGGTTACTTTGTCTGCAAATAAACAGAAAAATTGCAAAACCTGACTGAATACACAACACACATATTTTAGAAAAAACAGCGTTCAGCAAACACTTGAACGTTCATCCGTGAAAGATTTGTGACCAAAGGGTCACATTTCAAGTCACAAATGTGCACCAAAGTACATTACAAGTCGTTTTTGGATGAGATGCTAGTCGACTTCATGATTACTGGTGACCTGCCATTGAGCAAGGCAATACAAGTAAATCTTTCTATTCATTCATGAACTCAGATGAAACAAAATCAATATTTCACAGTATTAATAAAACAAGTATGGCTGATAAGATAAACTTACCTATAACCTCAACCGTATACTTCAAACGAGCATACTTGTTGTCTGTCTTCAATTTTAAGTCATAGTTTCCACTGTCTTCATATTTGGCATTTTTGATAGTCAGTTCTGCAGTGTTCTGATCCAGAAAAGTTCTTTTCTCATATGTTGGGTACACATACGGACGTTCCTGCATGACATTAAACTCTACCACGTTGATTCCATCATGTACCCAGATAATCGCGTCTGGTTTTTTTGAGAGGTCTGGCACCAACATAATATCCTGACCCTTGAGTGCATATTTCCGATCCTGTGCAGAAACTGGGAAGGAGATAGATGAGGGAGATAAGGAGAGAGTTGTGTAAAAAATACTCACACAAATATGTCCGTGATTTTCATGTTTGTTAATGTTTTGTTGTATGCATATATCATGACATACCAATTGCAAAAGCTCAATTAAACTTGTGAGTTGTCGAATGTGAGGTTGTGAATCGGCAGGCATTTTTGTTTGCAAAACTCTTTATTTGAACAATGTAGTCCAATATGCAAAAATGCCAACCATCAAACAATCAGTTTTCAACACAAGTCAACATAACTGTTACGGGAACAGTAGTCAACCTATAAATATAAAATCAAACATAAAAAATACACATATAATTGTTAATTAAACAAAACTAATTAAAATAATATGACAGGGAAAAAAGCAGGACATATTCAACTCAATGAAAGGGGAAAATCCTTCTGGATGTTAGATATGGTTTGTACTTTTGGTCTTTTAATCAAATTAAATAACCTAATGTACATACCGAATTTGTTTATAACATTTCGAAAAAAGGGGTTAGATTTTTGAGAATTTGAAGAATTTTATTTAAAAATTTCATACGTAAAATTTGTCATTCTTTTTTTGAAGGATGAATCCATATGTTTAATGATCTCTTGATTAAGAGGCTGGAAACAAAGCGATCATGTCATGATTTGGGTCAGCTGGTGGGCTCCACCCACCATACACACCTGCTGCCCATCTTGCCATCAGACCTCAATAAAGGCCTGATGGACACAGCAAGGAGTGTCGGGTGATTATTCCGAGACGCCGCTCTCTTGACCCGACGGTACTCGTGTTACAAGTGTTTCTCCTGCTGCCCATGATTTACCTTTTTGCCGCCACTGTGCGTGCTTTTGAGTTTGTTTGTGATCCGCCTGTGCGCGTGAGTTTGTGTTTGTTTTCGTCCGCCTGTGTGCGTGATTTTGAGTTTGTTTGCTATCCGCCTGTGTGCGTGAGTTTGTGTTTACTTTTGTCCGCCTGTGTGCGTGATTTTGTGTTTGCGATTATCGCCACATTAAATCAAAGTTGTCCGCATCCCTGCCGTGGCTCGCCTTCCTCACTGCATCTGGGTCCTCCCTTCTCAAGCCGTGACAGATCAAAGGAGTGATCCAAAGATGACTTTAAAATCAGAATTCTGTGAATAAAGTGAGAATCCTGCCAAAAGTGTTTTTTTTTCTCTTTACTGGCCCTAATCCTCTTCCGTATGAAACAGTTCAATGTTTGTCTCTAAAATAAATTAGATGATAAATGCATACACGGGATAAACAAACACATGGAAATCGTGGCTATGTTTGTGAATTTGAAAAACATGAAGAATGCGAAAATGTGCGTGGCTCTGAAAAACACATAAAACTGACAAATATGTTTGTGTGAACAATTTTGAGACAAATCTCTTCCCATAGAGGAAGATGCAGAAGCAGACACACTAAATAGCTGCTTCACCTCTGCAAATATGAACCGTAGTAATAATACATGCTACATGCTATGAAACATATAAACATGACAGTCTATAAGTGTTAAGGTAATAATCTTCATGGTTTTCATCCAACACATAAAAACTTTTTAAACTTACCGATCCCGGAAGTAAGTACGAAATAGACCAGGCCAAGTTGGCAGACCATCATCAAATATTCACAAAAGTAAATCGCCAGTCTTCTATTTTACTTTAAAGCGATGAGCTTCTTCGCTGAATACACTAGATAAGCTAGGGTGCGGCCAAGCAGGTATATATTCTTTCACGTTCACCTTTGCCCCCGCACCGCCGCTCCTTTTGTATTCAGTGAAGACGCTCTCCGTTTGTATCACATCCTTCAAAGTAAAACATAAGAGTTCTAGGTGAGGGGCCAGAATTGACCCTTGCGGCACCCCACATGTAATATTTGCCAGCGTGGACTTAAAAGCACCCTCCTGTACAAACTGCTGTCTATTTTCCATATAGCTTCTTACCCAGCTCAGGCCGACGACTCTAATCCTCTATCTCTGGAAATTGGTCCAATTAATCATTCAATAAATAATTGTTCATTATTAAATTAATAATCAATGGACTCATTAAGTTAAGGAGACTCAAACTTAATATTTAAATAAATTCTAAATAAACCTGCAGAGCACCACATCTATTTTTGACAGCTTTATCAGGATAACAGATGAGAACCTCTTTAAAATGAAGGCTGTACCCTTTTTACAATTTTGTGAGTTCTTTGTCCAGCTTAGAGTTTACCATAAATTGATGAAACACACGCACATGCAGTATACAATCAGGTTTTGATTTTGTGCACATTTATTTTCTAATCTATTTGGGAAAATTTACTTAGAACTTAAACAAAGCAAATAACTACTGTGAAAGGAAATAAAACAAGAACTAAAATGATAAAATAATCAAAGAAAAACAAAAATAGGAAAGGAGGAACGGTCTTCATTGAGAATTTCCTAATCAGTCGAACATTTCACATAATTGCTTGCACCAACTGGAACAATCTGGTTACTGTTTGCAAAGTTGCACTTACAGATGGTCTGGTGTTGGTCCGAGATGCACAAAGCCTGGATTGGAGGGTCGCCAAGCCGTTGTTTGAAGAAGATTTTGATTTGATTTTGAAAAAATACATTTATTTGCCGCTCTTATTTACATTATTTTCCTAAACACACAGGTCGGTAAAGAACAATTCAATAAATAGACAAAAAAATAAAATGCTTTCACAGCAGAACATCACTAAAACACAGCACCTCTTCATTCACATCGCACAGTGCCCCAAGAAGATGGAGAGAGAGAGAGAGAGAGAGAGAGAGAGAGAGAGAGAGAGAGAGAGAGAGAGAGAGAGAGAGAGAGAGAGAGAGAGAGACGTTCCTCAAGGTGTTGCTCGTTACCTGTGTGTTTGTCAGATGAAAGTTCTAGCATTTGATGTTTTGTCTGCGAAAAAAAACGTTGAACTCACATCTCAGTGCAGAGCCGTGTCAAAATTGTTTTCCAATTATGTGCAACAACAGCGCCTTAAATATTACAATTGCAGTGTTGAGATAAACCGCAGGTTTACATTAATTGCACATTTTAATGGACTATGGAGGAGGCGGGACTTCCGACTTTCGGGTTTTCACCATCAACTTTGTTTCCGTTTTCCTGAGAGCGGCATGTCAACTTTAATAAATGTGAACAATTTGCATTCTGTTGAGCAGCACTTTTGTTCACATAATTCTCAAAATAAGAGTTGCTTCAAGCTGCTATTTTTTCACTCTGTTTACAGTAAAACCGACATGTTTAAATGTTGTGCTGAACTCCCGTTTCCACGCATGCTGGTGTGAAGACCGAATAATGCTGAGGCCTGTTTGGACTTTGCATCTCATGGCTAACATCATGTTGTTCTACTGTACCTGTAGACAGCAAAGCAGTTGAGCTAAGTAGTGCAAGCACAAATTCCACAATTCCACAGATTTTTTTTAAACTGGTGATTCTGCCCATCCCACTTCTTGATGGTTTTTATTTAAAATGCTCCTATGTCCACATAGAACTGATACATATTCCCCATGACACACGGGATTATAAACAAAAAATATAGTGAAAAATATCGCCAGGCACCCCATTCCCACATCTGGACAGAGCTAGGGAAGCCTCACCATCTCACCACCTCATGCACCATCAAAAAAGTCAAAACAAAAGCACATGAGAAAATCATATTTTATTATGCGATCATGATCAAAACAGGTGACAAAATTTGTTTTGTTTTTTTCAAAATGCAAATGCACACACATCTGTGAGTAAAGTATACATTTGTATTCCAAACAATTCAGTGAGTAAAGCTTTCATTTGCAGACAACATTATGCGTCATTGCACCTAATAAAAAATTAATTAAGACAATTCAACAAAGGGCAAAAGGGCAAAATAGCAGTCATCTGATTTAGCTTACCTGTGAATCATTGACTAATATTTACAGTTTCTGAGTTCAAAGGGCATTCCCGTGCATATACTTCCTGGTATAAAGTTGGGAAATGCTAACTTCCCACCTTCCTCGAATGCAGCATTAGGCAACAGACCTTGTCATGTACTCAAACACATCCATGATGCCTGGTAGGCCATAAATTGGACCAACACCACGACTAACATATCATGGCGCTTCATATTGTACCGTGGCTTCATTCCAGTAGTTGGGGATCGTCTACAATTTGAATAGCAGGTCACTAATAAGAAATTGTCTACTTTTGTATTTTTGTCCCTTCCATCTCTCTTATTTTATAATGCTTCTTGCCAGGTTCCTTTTTATTCTGCTTGGTGAAGGACGTGCCTCGAAAACAAAGAAAACACCTTTGCCTTAATTTTTTCCAGACATTAGAGCTTCTTCAGAACCTTGCTGAGCGAAGTCATCTCCACATTTGGCAATGTCCGTAGCTGTGGATTAAGCACATCAGGAATCAGTGAGGGTCATTTTTTAGCCCTGAAAAAGCAGTTACTCTTTTAAAAAATGGCTTCAGTTGGAAGATATTACAATTACATATGTTGGACTGAATTATAGTTTAATATTAGATTACTAATACAATTTTGTACTAATAATCAACAATTAGCGTTTGGTTAACTGGATCTATGAAAAATACAATGTCATTTTAAAAACAGTGTCGATGACTCATACCTTTTGCAAGAGTTCTTTGTCGTCTACTAGAAATCCTTTTCCTTATTTTTTGCAAACATACTGCAAAAGTGGGAGTTCACACAATTTAGAAGAAAAAAACGGGTTAATTTCAAGCATGCTCATCATCATGGTTTATTGTCAGTGTGTGTGTGTGTTTTTTTACCTGAACATCGACATTTACTGCAGAACATGCACACGAAAATTAAGCCGGCAATGTACAGGAAAGCATTTGTCCAAATTGGTGTTCTGTCACGCCTGATGGAAATTCTAGCAACGGCTGTTTTGCCTGCAAACAAAAGTTGAACTCATTTCAGTGCAAAATCGTGTCAAAATTGCATTCCAATTATATGCAAGCACAGCTTGAATGTTACAATATTGCATTATTGTCGATTAATCTTACCAGGGAAGCAGTCCTTCGCACTGAACGTGGCTATTTCCTTGCTGAGAGGGTTGCTCACATCACATTGATAAACTTGATCGTCATGGTCATTGCTGAGAGTTATGTTTAAGTTTGGGCCAGTTTGCTCCTTTCCCTGTGAGCGCCACTTAAACTTTAATAAATGCGGACATTTGCACTCTGTTGTGCACACAAGCATCGCCTGGCTTATGTTGATCATCTCACAGGATATGTTGGGTTTGGTTACTTTGTCTGCAAATAAACAGAAAAATTGCAAAACCTGACTGAATACACAACACACATACGTTAGGAAAAACTAGCGTTCAGCAAACACTCAAACGTTCATCCGTGAAAGATTTGTGACCAAAAGGTCACATTTCAAGTCACAAATGTGCACCAAAGTACATTACAAGTCGTTTTTGGATGAGATGCTAGTCGATTTCATGATTGCTGGTGACCTGCCATTGAGCAAGGCAATACAAGTAAATCTTTCTATTCATTCATGAACTCAGATGAAAAAAAAGCAATGTTTCACAGTGTTAATAAAACAAGTATGACTGATAAGATAAACTTACCTATAACCTCAATCGTATACTTCAAACGATCATACTTGTTGTCTGTCTTCAATTTTAAGTCATACTTTCCACTGTCTTCATATTTGGCGTTTTTGATAGTCAGTTCTGCAGTGTTCTGATCCAGAAAAGTTCTTTTCTCATATGCTGGGTACACATACGTACGTTCCTCCATGACATTAAACTCTACCACGTTGCTTCCATCATGTACCCAGATAATCGAGTCTGGTTTTTCTGAGAGGTCTGGCACCAACGTAATATCCTGACCCTTGAGTGCATATTTCAGAACCTGTGCACAAACTGGGAAGGAGATAGATGAGGGAGATCGGGAGAGAGTTGTTAAAAATTACTCACACAAATAATGCCGTGGGTTTGTTAATGTTGTGTTGTATGCATTTATCATGACATAGTAATTGTAAAAGCTCAATTCAACTTGTGAGTTGTCGAATGTGAAGTTATGAATCGGCAGGCATTTTTGTTTGCAAAACTCTTTATTTGAACAATGTAGTCCAATATGCAAAAATGCCAACCATCAAACAATCAGTTTTCAACACAAGTCAACATAACTGTTACGGGAACAGTAGTCAACCTATAAATATAAAATCAAACATAAAAAATACACATATAATTGTTAATTAAACAAAACATATTAAAATAACATGACAGGAAAAAAAAAAGCAGGACATATTTGACTCAATGAAAGGGGAAATTCATTCCGGATGTTAGATATGGTTTGTACTTTTGGTCTTTTAATCAAATTAAATAACCTAATGTACATACCGAATTTGTTTATAACATTTCGAAAAAAGGGGTTAGAGTTTTGAGACTTTGAAGAATTTTATTAAAAATTTTCATACGTAAAATGACACTTATAGAAGGTTTGTCATTCTTTTTTTGAAGGATGAATCCATATGTTTAATGATCTCTTGATTAAGAGGCTGGAAACAAAGCGTGCAAAGGCGTGATCCAAAGATGCACATCCTTCCAGAATAATTGTCATTTTTAAGGAAAAACGGGCCTTTACACACGTGAATTAGAGGGTGCCACCGGAGGGGATTTTCACTCCAGTCTCATCCCACTCCCACAGGAAAAAATCCTGTCCCTTCCCACACCATAGCAAAAAAATCAATCTTAACCCCGGACATTCTGCTTCCGTTCAGAATGACTTCCACTCTCGTACAGCTCTTATTTTGGAGGGGAGCGTCAAAAAACAACAACAACAGCAAAAAAACGCATCAGTCAGAGGTTCTTTCCATCTCCGTATGCTCTCATTAACTTTTGCCAGTGACGAGAAAAAAACTAGTTTGGCAAGATTCTTACTTTATTCTCAGAATTCTGACTTTAAAGCGAGAATTCTCACTAATCTTAGTATTATGACTTTAAAATCAGAATTCTGAGATTAAAGTGAGAATCCCACCAAACGTGTTTTTTTCTTCTTCTCTTTACTGGCCCTAATCCTCTTCCGTATGAAACAGTGCGATGTTTGTCTCTAAAATAAATTAGACGATAAATGCATACACAGGATAAACAAACACATGAAAATCGTGGATATATTTGTGAATCTGAAAAACATGAGCAATGCGAAAATGTGCGTGGCTCTGAAAAACACATAAAACTGACAAATATGTTTGTGTGAACAATTTCGAGACAAATCTCTTCCCATCGAGGAAGACGCAGAAGCAGACACACTAAATAGCTGCTTCACCTCTGCAAATATGAACTGTATTAATAATACATGCTACATGCTATGAAACATATAAACATGACAGTCTATAAGTGTTAAGGTAATAATCTTCATGGTTTTCATCCAACACATAAAGACTTTTTAAACTTACCGATCCCGGCAGTAAGTATGAAATAGACCAGGCCAAGTTGGCAGACCATCATCAAAAATTCACAAAAGTAAATCGCCAGTCTTCTATTTTGATGAGCTTCAGAGAAGCTAGGGTGCGGCCAGGCAGGTAAAAATTATTTCACTTTTAACTTTACCACTACATCCTCGCTCCTTTTACTGTATTCAGTGAAGATGTTCTCTTTAAGTAAATGGAGCATTAAGTAAATGGCTGAATATAAAAAAAAGGCAAGAAGCAGGACTTGGAAAAACGCATACAGGGGGGAAAAAAACATTCAAAATACAGGCAGGAAATAAAGAACATGCAGAGCAGTAAAGGCAGCAGAGGTGGCGGAGTCAAACCTGAAACAAAAGGCACGGTTAGGCATGGCAGCTGGTAGAGCAGGTTTGGGATACTTCCAGAGTGAGGTCAGCGAATTACCTGGTAAAATGAGTCACATAAGTTTCTCTAGGTCTTTGTCATTATTATTATTATTATTATTATTATTGTTATTATTATTATTATTATTATTGTTGTTGTTGTTATTGTTACGACCAGTTACTTGACTGGGTGATTTGTGTCCTGTGACTCGTATATTAACTCATTCACTGCCATAAATTCATTTGGACTATTTCTATTAGTTTAACATTTTTTTCCCACTTTTGTCAACAAGATGAAATGAAATGAAAGCCTAACCTAATTAAAACCTAAACCATAAATATGTTCTAATTGAAATGTGTTAAGAGTCCCAAAGACGTATTTATACGTTTTATGTGTTTTTTTGTGTTTGTTTTTTAATGCTAGAGCATACAGAAGACTTTGATGCAGGCCCTCAACTGCACAGAACGGTTGAAGAAATGGTAGATATTACAAAAACGTCCAACAGGTGGAAGCAGAGCAAAAGAGATCAACCAGGGCCATGTTGAAACAAAGCTGTTTTCCCAACAATTTGAAATAGATTTGTGAATAATGATGAAACTTAGCTATATTCTAATGCTAATTGCTGCAAAACGGAAACAGTAAAAAAAAAATCCTGATGAAAGAAGAGACTCTAATCTTTCTTTTGGTAGGTTCCATGTTTTTATAGCAATAGAACACAACATTCTGTCTGTTGGCCTTGCAAAATCTGTCAAAATCCAGTAAAACAGACGGAAGTGAAGGGGATTGCGATAGTGAAGATGGCTGGGAGTGAACGAGCATTTGTTTCAAATTCTTTGGCAGTCAGACAATGGTTCTTCTACTCTGTGCGAGTGTGTGTATGACTTCAACAATGTTACACTGCCATGGTGCGACACGCCCATAGGTAAGGCGCATTCTTCTGTCAACATGTTTTTGTCAACATCCCAGCACATGACTGTGGAAATAACGTTGTTCTTGTTGTTGCGGCCTCCTGTGATGAAGATTTTGTTGTTGCAGGCAGCGATGGCGCAGCTCGCCCTTTCGCCCAGACTGGTCACAACGGACCAGGAGTCTGACTGAGGGCTGTAGCAATACATGGTGTGCATAGCGCCACCTGTGGCGATAAAGAGGATTAGATTATACACCCGCATCTATAGGTACAATGTAATTTTGTTTTTTGTTTTTCTAATCGTCTATCCCAGCTCCAATTGGACATACAATAGAGACAAACAGCCCTTCATGCTCACATTGACTCCTTTGGACTATTTAATGGTAAGGAACCCAACTTGTATGTTTTTGAATGCTGAAAAAAGTCAGGGTCCTGTTTGTTGTTTTTTTGTGCCCTTTCTGAAATGCCTTGTTTAACAGAAAAGTAGTGCTTTGGCGCTGTCCTGCGGCATCTTGATGCCAAGGAAGTATGTTGACGTGAGGGGAGGAGCTTCTATGAGACAGACCAAAACCTTGTCTAAAAGATAAATAGTGCATTGGTGCCACCTTGTGAGGCAATTATAAACCTTTTGGAGTGGGTGTCAATTACACACCCACGGACGCTACTGTTTGAACCCCTGCCTATTTGAGGCTCGGTATGCACAACTTCACCTATTACCTTTTTATGTGGATCCTATCTTCAGCTACGTCCTGAAAACACTCACCTATTGGCATATTTTTGTGCTTTTTTTGCAATGGCCTAAAATGCCACAACTTAGTGCCAAAGTCCTGGCATAATCGAGCACTAGGTATTTTTTACAGGTGAGAAGGCATCATATTCAAATAGACTGGAAACCATTTATTTTTAAGGACGACGTTGTAAGATGAGTTGGAAATGAAATTATTATTTTTATTATACATTTTATCCTAATTTTCGGGATTTCTTTTGTGTTTCGACGTTTTATAGTTCACTTTTTAAACACTTTCTTTTAGGCCTTTTTTAAAATACAATTTCAGATGTTTTTGGCACGTACATTTTATGGTAATTTTCTACATTTTATATATACTTTTTGAACGTATTCTTTTCTGTGTTTTATTTAATACATTTTCTTAATACTTTTTTTGTGGGGCAATTCCAAAAGCCCGTTATAGTAATTTTCTGACTTTCTTCTTTTGTTTTTAGACATGTAATGGTTACTTTTTGACCTTTTTCTTTTCATCTTTTTTTCTTTAATTCAATTATCTGACAGTTTTGGCTCTTTCATGTACGTACATTTTAAGGTAATTTTCTGCTTTTGCTCTTCCTTGTTGGATATTTTGATTTCATTTTGAAAACGTTTTCATCTACCTGTCATCTCTATTACAGTGGTTTATCATTCACATAGTGGCTCAAAACTTGCCAACTACATAGATGCATTTCTTGAAGCTGACAGCATTGGTGCACTTGGTTTCGATGGGAATTGGTGCCCGCAGCTCCCAAATGTCCGTTCCGGGTTTCCAGCATTGAACCAAATCGGTCGCCAGCTTTCCGTTGGGCCCGCCGCCAATCACGTAGATCCATCTGTCGAAGCTCGCGGCAGCAAACGAGCTCACGCCCACTGCCAGTGGCGCCACCTGCACCAATGAAATAGGGCAGCGGAGTCATGTGATGTAGCATAACGGAAAAAACAAATGTGACATAGTTCCATCCAAAGCATGTACAAGCCCTCGCTGTGCAACATTTTAGGTTTCATAACAATTTTCACATAAAATCTATGTAGCTGATAATGGTGCGATTTATTGATCTTTTTGCTAAGGAACTATGAGAGTAAAATTGGGGAGAATCTTACCTGCGTCCAGCGGTTGTGAAAAGGGTCGTAGGCCTCTACGGAATCAAGCCTGCGCACACCATCGAACCCGCCCAGTACATACACTCTCCCTCCGTGGACGGCCATCTTGTGCCGCCATCGGCCTATTATCAGAGGCTCGATCGGGATCCACTTGTCCAGGGCTCCATTGTATTTCCAAACATTCGTCTGGGTCTCTTTACCTCCTAGAGTAGGATTCGACAAACATTTTCCTTTTGCTCACACTTTTTCCTCCTGTAATACGCTGCTAATGAGACAGTTAAGACAGACACAGAGCTGTGTCGTCGGCCCAGAATTTTAGCTCACTGGTAGCGCTCTACGCTCCCACACCGAAGACATGGTCGCTACAATGGTTTAAAAGATATTTTAAAAATCCAAGTCTCACCAGATATATAAAGTTCATTGCGGAAGGTGGCACAAGCAAATTCCACCCATTTCTTGTTCTGGGCCTCCTCCTCCATGCTTGTGCCTGGTAGCCTAGCAACCTCGAGCCTGCTGCGTCTGAGCGGGTCCAAACATGTGACTGTGGAAATGAAGCGGTCGTCTTTGGTGCAGCCCCCAATGATGAGGAACACCTCTGATAGAAAGTGGTGCATCCGTGGTTTGGTTCGTTCCGAAACCACCTACAACAAACATTTTACAAAGCTCAAGGTAAAATATTAGAATTAAGTTTTAACAGGGAAGCCCAGACTTCCCTCTCCCCAGCCACTTCAACCAGCTCCTCCAGCGGGATCCTAAGGCGTTTCGTTTTTTCTGTATGCAACTTTGGAAGAAAAAGTTTGGACACCCCTGCTTGAGCCCATGTGCGGATACTAACCTCCCTTCCCGAGAGGTGAAAGGTGCGAGCCTCCTGCAGCAGAGGGAAGGTCTCGCTGCAGCTGCGGATCAGTTCGTCGCCCTCCACTTTGTCCACAAAGTACGCCGGCTCCAACAACGGCAGCCGCACGTACGAAAGCAACCTGGCCAGTAAGCGGCGCCGGCCGTCCTGCTCGGCTCTCACCCAGCGCATGAGGCCCTCGAAGACACACTCCTCGTACCTCACGTCCAGATCGTCACGCTGCAAAATGTTCTCCAGGGACTCTGCCGCCACTTCCACAAAGTCCTGCTGATGGACCATCTGGGAGAAGTGGGAGGCGATGTAGTCCTGCGCCTTGGTCTTCAGAAGGGAAAGCACGAAGCGGTCCGCCAGGTTCAGGATGCCAATGCAAGTTTCCGGTTGCAGGGATTTGCTCAGGTAGCCAACACATGCATCCACCACACGCACAAACTACAAGAAACAACACACGCGACTTCATTATAGCAATTTTAGGAAGGTTAAAGGATTTTGTACAAATTTTGTACTTTGTGACAAAATTGTGGGTGTTTTAAATACACACACATGAACAATCGTACTCCATTTTGCATTTATATTTGTGTGTTAATGTTTATTTATTTCATCAACACCCTATTTATTACTTTGTCCTGGGCTGGGACAGGGCAAGTTAATAGTACTGTACATATTGGTATGTATAATGTTAATGTGCCATGAAGATGATGAGAAGGTCATTTGAAAAATGCATCCCGATAAAGTTACTAGTCACAAAAATGTAGCTAGTAGTATATTGTAGTCCAAGTGCCATATAAAACAAAAAATAAAGATGTGTCAGGTTTTATCCACCGCCACACGCCATTGCCTGTCACTGCAGTCTACAATACATAAAAAATACAAGTCTAATTCTATTTTCACTTTTTGGTCTTGTTGAGCAAACACCCCCGCCTTTTTTTTTCTTTTTCTTTAAATCCGGGACTTGACAGATTATTTTTAAGATTCGCCTTGTCTTAATGATAACTTTGGATAGGATCATAGCATATGGATATGAATATGGATACTTTTTACAATGAGTCCGCTCGCAATAAAAAAGTGAATTAAGTCATCCAACTGTTTCTCTCATAGACCTTTTAATTATTATACAGGCAAAGTTTTCATCAACATTTTAACATAACTTTCACAGGTATAAAGAAGTTAATTACTGTATTTTAAAATACAACTAAAATATTGTACGTCATACGTCATACGTCAGTGACACGCAGCGTGAACGTGAACAAGTTTGCAGAGTCATACTGACTTCTAGTGGCGCTTTGGGGTATTGCTAGAGTTTAGGGTTTTCATTTACTGTACATGTATATATTCACAAGTTTTATTTCTGATGGTAGAAAGCATGAACAAGCCTTTTGGGCTTTGTAATTGCATTGTCTATGTCTTATAAAATAATTAAATAGCAGGTAAAGTACAGTGTTTTTTTCATCATCATTTCATCTCCTTCAAGTTTATGCCTTGGCCACCAGAAGGCAGTATAATACTGATATATCGACCAATCAGAGCGCTGCAGTTGTAGGCCTATTTGTTTTTGCCGAGGATAAAAAAAATATATACACTGTATATGCCTGTGAGTATTGTTATAAAGTTTGTCCTAATTTGTTGCCCCACTGTTTGTGTTTAAATATCTGATGTAGTTATAGATAAAGAGTTATACTTGTAACTGTGCAACACTACTTGGTTTACTCACCTGTTGCGTGTTAGCATTATGCTAAGCAGATTTTTTTAAGCCAAATTATGTGATTGTTTTAAATTCAAAATGTTTACTTCTCATCAATTTGTGTTTAGTTTGACAGTAAATTTCAACGTTTGGCACCTGTATCGTGTTTTGCTTGACTTTTGAGGTAGACAATTTCGGTATTACTACTTTTTGGGGACAGTTAGCTCCTGTAGTGGCTCTCAAAAGATCGTGTGAATGTCCCTAATCTAATAAAGTAGACAGTTAAAGTGTCCATTTGTGTATTGTTTTTAGGAAATGCTTACCTGGAACTGACTGGCTGCTTCCAGTACATTCTGCACATTTGACTGAGTGAGGAGGGCCTGGCTGGTGTAAGTATATTGCAGCAAAGTCTGCATTGTCTCGCTGTCCAGTCCTTTCATTTCCACCCTTTTCTCATGACTCTCCCTCAAACCACTGCAGAACATGGCCCTGAGCAAAGAAAAATACAGAAAATTTTCTCATTAAGGCCTGAGCATGTGTTTTATTGTGCTCGAATTGCCTTTTTTTTTTTTATGGCTTTCCGATAATCAAAAACTCATCAGTTTGCAGTCATGTCCAATTGTCCATCCATGTAGCTAGAAATGTCCTAAAATCCTGCCTCCCTAAGACAGTTTCACTTATCAACATGAGGTTTAGTAGGCAGGCTTATCATGATTATTCTCAAAAGTGATACCCTAAAACAGAGGTCTCCAACCCTGGTCCTCAGGGACCGGTATCCAGCCTGTTTTCCATGTCTCCCACAGCCAACACAGTTGGAGATCGTTATCAGCCTTCTCCAGAGATTGCTGATGAGCTGATGATATGAATCACCTGTGTTGACTGTGGGAGGCATGGAAAACAGGCTGGATACCGGTCCCTGAGGACCAGGGTTGGGGACCTCTGCCCTAAAAGACACAAATTCTGCCATTTTTGGTTTGAAGCAACCATTTTTAGGATCTTTTTGACCATTACAAAGGGTCCACAAAAAATTATTTGTCCTCGAGATATTGACCGGCTGTTACCAAATTGGTACCTTGTCTTCTTAAACCGAAGAATTTCTGTTTTTGTAATTTCTTGTGGAAATCATGGTCCCCTAATCCATTCTTCCCTGACAACACAAAATTTGGTAGTTATGTCATACAGCAAAAAAGCCTAAAGACATCATGCTCAAAAAAGACCCTTCAATCTGTCATTTCAATTTTTAGATTTTGTCCGATTGCTACCAAATTTTAACCACACATACTATTCAGGTGGACAATGCTAATTTGCAAGATTGTATTTTTTATTGTCATTGTGTGAAATTTGATGACTCATCATGAAACAGGAAACTCTAATGACTCATATTCACAAGGTCAGATCTTGACCAAACGTTTTTACGTGTGATGAAGGTCCTGTGGTGAAGATCTTCATTAATATGTTCCGCCTACTGACAGAACTGTATACTTCATCTGGGGGTGGAGAGGCCTGTAGCTTTAATCTTCCTCGGGTCTGACTATCAGGTAGTGGGAAGGTCCTCTTGGAATCATTGTTTTCTATTAATTTGTCAAATAACTTTCTTTTTGCAGGGTGGTCTGGAAAGTAAAACAAAATTAAGTACATGGGTTGACACAAAATTAATTGTCAGCCATTTTAGTTTGAAGCAGCCATTTTGAGCGCTTGTATGAACTCCTACTAGAAATTTTGCCCAAATGAGCCCAAGCAGGTATCCTAGATAGATGGAGGACACTAACTTTGATGACCTACTCCATCTAATGTGGGTGGAGCATAGCATAAAGTTTTAGTCATTTCAAAGCTCTATTGAAACCTAGTTTAAAAAATATATATATATATATATTGCGATCAGTTTTTCCAATGGACACAAAACTGATGTTTATGTCTAACAGGATGAATGCCTGATATTTAACAGGAAGTTTTGGTTTAAGAAAATTCCAAGGCTTTACCTTTAGATTTTGCCCAAAAGAGGCCCAATCAGCACCATGTCTATAATGTGGGTGGAGAACGCAGCCAAAGTTTAACAATCTGAAACAGGAGTTGCGAGGGCTTGCCCATCGCCACTTGCAGTGTTTATTCCTTTTCTCTTTTTTTCTTCTTATTTTTACCTGAAGTATTGACTGGCCGCAGCAAGGATGGCTCTGTGGCAAGGAAAGTCATGTCCTTGAACACACACGACCACGTCAGTCAACTCCAGGTTAACTCGCAAGTCCTCCATGCCTCTCTGCAGTGCCACGGGCAGACCTCCATCTTCCCAGTGGTATTCTGTGGCGCTCTCTCTCTCTGGGTCCAGGTCGTCCCCGGCGAGAGACAAGGGGCACTCTGTCGTCCTCTCTAGTGAGTCGCTCATCTTCACATGCTCTTCTGAAACTCCCACACAAAACTTGTCTGTGTGTGCACCTGCACTGCACAAAAAACAACCCTGTGGTTTTCTTGCAAGTGTGCTGCTGCTTCTTAGCTGCTTTGCAAAGTTCCTATTTCTGTTCTGTCACCAACTTACATATGTAGCAACATTTGTTTTTAGACACTTCCTCTACTGAGGTTGAGCAAAATCCCCCTGCTTTGTTCAGAACAAACTTGATTTAAAACCATAGCCAATGTGTATTTTTTTATTATTATTATTATTTAAGTGTAAGAGTTTTGCAAGTTACTTTTGAAATATCTTCATAATAAGTGCAAATATGTAACAATTGTATTAAATAATAAGATTAATAAAAGTAAACCAAATACTAGATACTGCAGTAATCTGCAAACTATAGAGTATTATATTATATATATATATATATATATTATATCTATTATATAGAGTAACTATAGAGATTACTTTATTTAAGCAGTAATATTCAGTGCCAATAGGTGGCAGTATTTCGTTGGCATAAAGTCTTTATTAGTCTGCATTTAACTATTTTATATGAATAATTAGATGTTGATGAATATATATATATATATATATATATATATATATATATTATTTTTTTTTTTTATATATATATCGTCTTTTAAATCTAAAATACATTGAGCATAGTATGTTTTCATTACTTAGAAAAAAAATATTGAGTCCCCCTTCCCTGTTTCGGTTACACAGATTACTATCATATCTTCCATTATTATTATTGCTACCATTATACAGTCGTTATTGAATATATTTTAAATTGTGATTTTTAATTGCCTATATTCATTTATTATAAACGTGTTACAGGTATGTCTTTTTTTGATAAAATATATGACAGTGCTGTTGACCTCTTTGTCCACTAGATGCCAATGTTGTCATTACGAACAGCCTATGAATTATTTGATAGATAATTGGGCATTACAATTTTTGGGGGGCACAGTATTGGTATTAATAGCTTCAAATACCCCGCTTATAATAAAACAGGGACATTTAATTGTGAGTGACAATCAGACTTGTGGTCAATATGTTGTGCGCAGGATATATTTCACACTTCCCCTAGGCTGCCGACAGGAAGCACAAGCCACTTTTAATTCATGTGAAAACATATTTTGACACAGTCAACAAGCTGATTCAGGATGCTGCGCTTTCTTTTGCTCCTGTGCATGGCAACACTTTTGCACTTTGGTATGTGTTACATTGAATTCCTGCTGTTTAAAAGGACTCTGCTTAGGGATCGTGCAGATAAATCTATTTATTATAGATTATTATCATTGTATTCGAGATTATTTAAAAGATGAGCAAAATATAATTTATTAGATTTTTTTTTTTTTTTTTTTGTATTTTAAAAATAGGCACGCTAAATTATTATAATTTTTTTTTTTATTGGGTATTTTGTATTTGACTCCAAACACGGAATTTTCTGCCAATTGATTGTTTACTATAACAATTTTATTAACTACAGATTTTAAATATTCTTAACGGCCACTTTGTAATAATTTGAGGATTGATGAAAATGTTTAGTATTATGTAAATTCTGGAACTAAATGAATGAATGAATGAATAAA
This sequence comes from Vanacampus margaritifer, assembly GCF_051991255.1. NCBI lineage: Eukaryota > Metazoa > Chordata > Actinopteri > Syngnathiformes > Syngnathidae > Vanacampus > Vanacampus margaritifer. The sequence continues at coordinate 12,394,991 of NC_135442.1, forward strand.
TAAATAAATAAATAAAAAAGAATGCCTACCTCTAAATAACCACTATAGTTTTAAAAAAACAATTATCTACCTTCTGGTGGATCATCTCATTTTATACCTGCAACAAATCAAAAATGATACAGATTTTTACATGCCCCCATTCATTATTTAAATGAGTATTTTGTCATATTATGGAGCCACTCAAGTGACTTGGGGGTAGGAAATTTTCATATAAGAACTAGAAAGTTTCCCGTTAGGATGAGAAATGGGAGACCCTATAACTATATGTAACTTGCATTTCTTCAAAGTAAAATATGAGATCACTTATTTTAAGTAAGCTAATATGTTGGATTTAGACTAAGAATTTCTGCGAGTGATTGCCTCTTCCCACCAAAATGTTTTTACAATGATAACTTAAATTTAAAATATACCATGATCTATGATCTCAAAATAATTTAACTCATTCACTGCCTTAAATTAATTTAAAATATATATACATATATATATATATAAAAAATTAGGGGCGACAGGGAATTAATTTTTGTTGTTGTAATTAATCGTATGACTTCACTAGTTAACTCACGATTAATCGCAAATTTTATATCTGTTCTAAATGTACAATGAAAAAAATTCTAGGATTTCATACTCTTGTTAACAAAAGTGGAAAAAAATGTTAAACTAATAGAAATGAGTTAAAATGAATTTTTGACGTTTATAGCTGTCAATGGCAGCGAATGAATTTAAAGAGAGAAAAAAAGAAGAAGAAAGGATTACTAAAAATTTGGGGCGTCAGGTGATTCAAAATTTTTAATTGTAATTATTCGCATGACTTTACTAGTTAACTCATGATTAATCACAAATTGTATATCTGTTCTAAATGTATGATAAAAAAAATCTAGCTTTTCATACTATTGTTAACAAAAGAGTAAAAGCATATTAAACTAATAGAAATAGTTCAAATGCATTTTTGACGTCTTTAGCCATCAATGGCAGTGAATGAGTTAATCTAATTTCAATGTCATCTTACAACATTACTCTTAAAAATTGCAGATGATTTGTTATTTAAAAAAAAAATGCACTAAAAATGCTAGCAAATAGCAGAGCAAAAACTCAGGTGGAGAAGACAATTTTCCCCTCACATGAATAAATAGAGATACAAGATTTTTGGGGCTTTTAAAAAAATTTCTGTCCTCCACTCAGGAAATGCCTCCGTGCTGACCGAGATCCAGGCCGGGCCTCTGTACCGTGTGACGGGCTCTCGGCTCTCCATCTCCTGCAACGTGAGCGGATTCGCCAACGTCAACTCCAGGAAGGAATTTGAATTCCGCGTCACCAAGCCTGCAAATCCAATGGTCCTGAACATCATTAGCACCGAAGACCCGGGCTTTAGTTACGCCGTGTACCAAGTGCGAGGCAGCGACATCGCTTTGACGCATGTGTCGTCCAACTCTGTCCTCTTTGAAATCAAAAGTCTTCAGAAAGATGATGAGGGGGAATACGACTGTGCTGTAATCAACCCGGAATATATTTATGATGGAACCTACAGCGTAACGACAACAGTTAAAGGTAGTCAGTTGCCTTTCATTCAAGACTAAGATTGTTGGTATCACGGTGCTTCAGTAAATTCTTGTCTCCACAGTGATTGACGACTCCCTGAGTGTTTCATCAGCCGCCACCACCTCACTTCGCTATAACCAAGGTGAAGCGCTCACTTTAACGTGCCAAGCGTCCAGCAACACCGTCCAGCACACCCATCTGTCTATAGCCTGGTATCTCCGCAAGGAGGGCGCAGACGATGATTCACTCATCATCTCCCTGGACCGAGACTTCACTATAAGGCCCGGCATGGAATTTCAAGGGCGCTACCAAGTTGGCCTGATAAAACTGGATAAAGTCGGAGAGGCCACATACAGGCTGACGATGGATCAGTTGGAGCCGTCGGATGCGGGCTGGATCTACTGCCAGGCCCAAGAGTGGATTGAGGATCCTGACTTGTCCTGGTACCCGCTCACGCAGAAAACTGCAGAGGAGACCAAGCTGGATGTCAAAAAAATAGGTCATTTTTATTTTCTTTAGCACTAGAGATGTTGTTTTTTTCAGGACCGATACAGATGCCAATTCTTAGTAGTCAAGGACGCCGATAACCGATATTTGGAGCCGATAAAAAACAAAAAAGAGGGGGGGGGGTATTGGTGTCAAAATAACAAAAAAATACAAATGACAATTTTGACATTCGTGTAATGTCTTAAAAGCATGTTTATTGAACACATTTTCAGACTTCAAAATGTAAAAGTTTTTTTTTTTAAATGTTCCTCTTAAATTTATTCCAAAATGTTCAGGGAGCTTTCAAGGTTATCAGTACGTCTTAAAAATTGAAATGACAATTACTAAGAAATAGGGGTGTTGGAAAAAATCGATTCGGCAATACATCGCGATATTACAGCGCGCAAATTTCGAATCGATTCGATATGCGGCCGAATCGATTTTGAAATATCTATTTTTTATGGAAATATTCAACAAAACGTCTTACTTAGGGATGGATTCACAGATTAAGCATGGAAGGCACACCTGTAGTCTCTGTAAGTGGGCTATCGGTGAGGCCGTCTGCTTAAGCACACCATCTGTTCAACGTTTTTGCTCTTCCTCTTCTACTGTGGCTTCTTGACAGAATGTGCGGTGTGCTGTTTATCTCACTATGGCAATTTTTTTTTTTGGACTTTTTTTTTTTGTGGCTTAACAGAGCTGGCGCCAGACAAGTTTTCTGTGGGGGTGAGACTGTCGGCGCAGCCGACATCTCTGCAAGAGGGGCAGGAACTGCTGCTTACATGCAGTGTTGACACGCAGAACCCGGAGGAAAAGTTTTTCACTGTAGCTTGGCTGCGGGCAGGTGTCGAGCTAGCCCGAATCGGCCCCACGGGCGTTCTGTCTGTGAGCCCTGAGAACGGTCGACGAGAAAAGCAAGGAGAACTTAGGGCCAGCAGGATCGGGGACAGAGATTATCGTCTTGTTTTGCAGCATGTCAGCACTGAAGACCAGGGAGGGTACGTGTGCAGAGTGTGGCCCCAAGAAAGAGGACAGCATGGCAACTTTGTCCAAGGCCATGCCCAAGACTCCAGCGCGTTGCTTGTTAGCATCTCAGCTACAGGTCACGTTTTTATTTTCTATCCAAATTTATACCACCCGTGGTTTTCACTGGTTGTCAGTCACATGCCAAAGAAACAAGCTATAACCCTAAACTTGAATGTCATTGTAGTCAATCAGTAACAATTGCAGAAAACACGGTAACAATTGTAAATCAAGTAAAAGGGTCATCACATAGCGCCTTGATTTACAATTGTCCCTGTGCCTTTTATGTATACATTTGGAGTGGTGTGAAGTGGAGGTGCTCATAATCAATCCATCCATTTTATAGGGCTTGGCTTCATTAGTGACTGTATATGTCAACATAAAAACATTTAAAAAAAAAAAACACCATTCACAGTCACTCACATTCACCTATAAATAATTTTGACTTAAATAAAAAGCATACTTGACTCAATAAGCCACTTTCAGCAGTAAGAAGCAGTGACAATGACATGTTCCATGCAGCCCCACTAGTCTAAATGTGGTATTTTGATTAATATTGCATTAGTGGAATAGCAGCAAAATCCAGTATCAGAAGGCGGCCATTTTGTCATTTGCTGTTGACTGAAAATGACATCAGATTTGCTCAGGTCTCGGTAACAACCAATCAGAGCTCAGCTTCAGAAAACAGCTGAGCTGTGATTGGTCGTTGCCTGAGAAACTGTGATGTCATCTTCAGTTGACAGCAAGTGGCAAAATGGCCGCCCCCTGAGATGGATAAAAATGGCTGGATTTTGCTGCATAACTCATAATCAACAAATGTAATATTAATCAGAATGTTATGTTTCGACTAGTGAGGTCACATATAACATATTGTCAAGAAATGTTTAAGGTTGACGTCTCCTTTAACGTTTTGTCTCAAATTTATTTGATAGTTACATTATTTTTAATGTACAATTAATACCTTTAAAAACACATTATGCGATTTTTGTCGACTGAAAATGACATCACAGGTAGCCTAATAACCAATCATGGCTCACCTGCTTATTAGTCATGTGACATTCACAAACTGAGCCATGATTGGTTGTTACCTGAGCCCTGAGCACACACGTGATGTCATTTTTAATCGACAACAAGTAGCAAAATGTGTTTTTAAAGGTGTTAATTGTACATGGAAAAGAATGAAGTTATCCAATTAATTCTATACAAAATGTTAACTTTATTGCTGAAAATGGCAAAATGAGTGTTTTGGAATACAACAGCATACAAGGAGAAAATCTGCACAAGCTCCAGGAGAACTTGCAAACCCCTTACAGGAAGTTCGGAGCCTGAAATTTTGAAAAAGCTTGTTGTCATCAACCTGAACAACAAATTGTCAAAATTCACACCTTATCTCTTCTCATTACAGCCAGTGGACTCTCAGTCGAAATGCAAAACTCCGCACTGGTCAACGAAGGCGGCACGTTGACACTAACTTGCAAAGTCCACGGCTTCAAGGGCCAGCTGTCCGTCAGCTGGCAGCGCAAATCAGCGCAGATGTCCACGTTCACCAACGTCATCGGTCTAAGTCAGGAGGGTGTCGCGGACACGCCCGCCGCCGACGTCTCAAACCGAGTCGCAGCTACGCGTCCCACCAAGGACACTTTCGTCCTGGAGCTCCATGAGATCACGCCGGCCGACTCGGGCGCGTACCAGTGCGTGGTGTCGGAACGGAACGAACAGACCAACAGCCAATCAGAGACGACCACGTTGACGGTGGCACCTATGGGTTAGTTTTCGACTCGGCGTGTCTCTCCATCCTTACCAGCGCCGCCATTTTGTGTTGCAGATTCCTTTGTGAGCGTGAATCTGATAGGCCGCAATAGCGTTGCGACTGTAGGAGATGATGTGGAATTGATGTGCCGCGTCAAAGGGCCACCTCTCGCCATGACGCTCACCTGGAGCCTGCAGCGCGGCGGCTCAACCTTAGACAACATCTTGACGATGTACTATGACGGTGCCGTCAGTTGGTCCGGAGAGCGCCAACGTTACCACCTTCGGGTTGCCAACAGTCCCAGCGAGAGGACATACTATCTTCTCATTAATGGTGCCAGCCATAGGGAGGCGGGGAGCTACCAGTGCCGGGCGTCGGTTTTCCAGAAGAACGTGTACAAGAAGCTGTCGCCATCCAACCCGCTAATGATCAAGGTGCAGAACCCAGGTGAGAGACCCAGTGAAATCTACTGATTTGTGAACACAAAGAGCTTTTTCGTTGTGGTCCTGTTTTGGGGCATTTTTTTATTTGCATAGCTCATCTCAGATACGAGGCGTTTTTTTATGTCAAATGGATCGATTGAGCTCTTCGAAACGTGGGAAACGTCAGTAGAGAATAAAATGTTTCTTGAGGTAAAGTGCTTCCAAGAGAGAAAGGACGTTGGCCATAATTCACGTTTCAACTGTTGATTCAAAGCAGATATTGTGGAAACTCAGACATGGTTAACATGAGACTGTCTAAATAATGTATTTCTTTGTTGCTCAGATTAATGGCACAGGCATGCTCTTTTTGACAATGAAATGAATACAAGCAGGCTAGCATATGATAAATGACTCAAAGGCATCCCAACATTGTCATTGTATTGACTGAGGGTGGTTTACTTGGTTTTAATCAAACACTACCCTGTCAACACACACGTGGGTTGGATATGGGCTGGTGAATGGGTCCCAAAACCTGTTACCTGTCTCCCCATCTCTTAGAGAGTGACCTCATTCTGACTCCCACTCCTGCCCTGACCAGAAATATCAACAGTGACGTCACCATCAAATGCTTAATTACTTCATCTCGCTACGGATCCTCTCGTTACGCCGTTACCTGGATTCGACAGCAACGGACCCAAAATGTGACCGTTTTAAGCTGGGATCGAGACTCCTCGGTCACATCGACTGCGGATCACAAGCAACGGATCAGCATGCGGCACACAAAGGGTCCCGGTTTTGAGTTGACCATTCGGGATTCTCAGATTTCAGATCAAGGTTTTTACGTGTGCGAGGTGGAGGAGTGGCTACAAGATCCTCGTGGAGAATGGTATCATCTCCCCCCAGTTTGTGGAACCATTCAACTGACACTCATTGAGCCTGGTGTGAGATTTTTTTTTTTAAATGCACCCAAACTATTTTGTTTCTGGATTAACTCGGATTTCTCTTTTGTCCAGCCAATGATCTTCTTTTGGATGCCAAAGAGCAGAAGGTCCTTGCGAAAGAAGGAGACAAAGCGCAACTCAAGTGCGAGTTGATCTCCGGTGCATTCGGCGAGTCCTGTTTCTATAAAGTCACCTGGTTTTACACCAGACTCGGATCTACTCCTGTTCCGCTATTGGAGCTCGATCATACGGGCCTACTGAAGTATCCGGAGAGCAAGAATCTTCACGACCTGCAGGGGAGGCTTCGTTTCTCCAGACCCAACCGGAGCAGTTTTGGTCTTGAAATTCAGAGGATCCACGACGGGGATAGCGGGACGTACCAGTGTCGGGTGGAGCAGTACCAACTTGCGCAAGAAGGCCGATGGGAGCAAAAGGCGTCAGTCGACGGTGGTCCCATCTCTTTGTCTGTAAAAGTTACAGGTATGATTAGGATTTTTGCATTTTATCTTACTTTTTTTTTTCTTTAAACTGATACCAGTACAAGTATTCACTCTTTGAGTAATCACCGGTACCTTTTGATATATAAAATTTCATTGTGAGCAAAAAATGATGATTCGCCGATGTGTCAAACCACCTCAGAGGAGGATTTAATCAATGTCAGATCTTGTTTGCCTTATGTATCGGTGGCTGTTATCGGCAGCCTACACGAGTACTCCATCCATCCATCCATTTTCTTGACCGCTTTTCCTCACAAGGGTCGCGGGGATGCTGGAGCCTATTCCAGCTGGCTTCGGGCAGTAGGCGGGGTACACCCTGAACTGGTTGCCAGCCAATCGCAGGGCACACACAGAGACGAACAACCATTCTCACAATCACACCTATGGACAATTTGGAGTGTTCAATTAACCTGCCATGCATGTCTTTGGAATGTGGGAGGAAACCGGAGTACCCGGTGAAAACCCACGCAAGCACGGGGAGAACATGCAAACTCCACCCAGGAAGGCCGAAGCCCGGACTCGATCTCACGTCCTCTGCACTGGGAGGCGGACGTGCTAACCAGTCAGCCACCGTGCTGCCCTACACGAGTACTGATACCTTAAAATAAGGTTGTTTTCGGCACCGATACCAATACCTGGTGTATGGTACTTACTCGCCCATCCTTAGTCACATGGCACATTTACTGTCATGCTTACTTTTTTCATTGTATTGTTTTATGTGGCCTAAAAGTGTTTTTCATACAAATATTTGCTATCGTTATTTCTTAAGTTACTGTTAGTTTACGGTGCTTTCTGACTTCGGTACAGTTTTTTGTGAATGGCCTAGTACCTGGCGATTCGATTCGAATCACGATTCATGGGTCAAGATTCGATTCGATATCGATTAATCCCGATACGCTACCCTAAGTAAGACGTTTTGTTGCATATTCCCATAAAAAAATGTTTAAAAATCGATTCGGCCGCATATCAAATCGATTTGAGAATTGTGCACTTTAACATTGCGATATATTGCCGAATCGATTTTTTCTAACACCCCTAGTATACCAATCATTGTACAGGCAGGGAACAAATGTGCAAAATTGAAATAAACCAGGCTAAATAGATAGGACATAGAATCAAAATAAAATAAAATAAAAACATTGGCAAATGCAATAGAAGCAAAATTATAATGTGCATTCCATAATAAAATGCATATTTAGACTATGTTTATAGTTTTTCAGGGATTGGCGAGTACTGAGTACAGTATCAGTATCGGGCCAATACCTCATACTTAATTTCAATGTATCGGCACTCTAGTATCTGCCGACCTCTTGTGGCTGCTTTACGATCAGGACGGTAAAAGAATATAATTTAATTTAATTTCATGAAATGTTAAGGGAATATGCTATATTGGGATTTATAGGTCTTTCTTTAAAATTATCAGTCATTGTTTTCATTTTTTAGGAAATTTTATATATCAAAAGTACTAATGGTATCGGTACTCTATCGCTGACTACTAAGAGTATTGGTCTGAAAAAAAGTTGAATCGAACATCCCTATAGGTTTTATGAATGATGAATTTGACTTAAGTAGGTAAAAGCAGGGAGTAAAAAAACTTGTATAGTGTACATGTGAAGAAGTCATGTGACTCTTTACCGTCTGTGCAGGAGAGAATGAAGCCAGCTCCGGATGTCATTCAGGCATGTGGATCGGCCTTCATGTGGCTGTTGTGCTCTGCTCATTGTTGATCATACTTGTGCTGGTGCTCAAGCTCCGTCGGGCCAAGACGTCCGAAAAGAAGCCAGGTCAGTCGTTGTGGACAGAGGAGCATCTGAAACTGAAAACGAAACTCAGTGCAGAGGACTGAAGAGTCACCTGGGGGAGAAATATAACGTCAACGTTCAATTGAAGTCATGTTCAGTTTTCATTTTAGGTTTGCACCCCCCCTCCCCACTGCAGCTCCACCTGCTGGATAGAGCGGATTAGTGTGTTACTTGGCCTAGTGCAAGTGCGGAAAATAATCTCCACTCACAGTATGTCACCCAAATGTAGGCGTGGTCAATGTCTCAAATCTGTATTAATAAATCAAAATGAGTTTATAGAATGGAATGTGATTAAAATTGTCTACTTTCTACTCCTATCAAATGTGAAAAAATGTGTAAAAAAATATAATAATATGATATTTTACAGTAATCTGAAAGAAATTTAAATAAAAAAAAAATACTAATAATATTATATATATATATATATATATATATATATATATATATATACATATATATATATTTTTTTTAATGGTAAGTGACAAAATCTCAATGTGTTCTCTTGTCCAATTCTCCAAAAAGTCAAATGCATATTGATGTGAATGAACCATAAAGCAGACACCTTGTTCATCTGCCGGGTGTGAAGACGCAAGTGCGGTCCAAATGAAATATCGCTCTGCATGACGACGTGCAAGGATGTGTGCTGACTGTGTGGTCTGGCGCTCTTCAGTAACGTGCGTCTGTCTTGCGTGCGCGTCTGTGCGAGTGCGACTCATATTTGGCCAGACGGTGTTTCGACACCACGTCACATGACCTCCTAAAGAGGTTAACCACACACGTGGGAAGAGGAGAGCAGAGTTTTCTCTGCGTTTTAACTCTGAAAAACTATAGTTGGACTTTGAAATTTGTGCGTGCGAGCGCGTGTGAGTGCTTTCCTAGTCAAATGTATTTTCCTGCTATGGCTGTCTGCAGCACTCTACATCAGAAATGAAACAAGAAGTGTGAGATTAAATGCCTGCCTGAAGGATTTCCACTTGGGTAAACAATCTTAGCCCACTTTTATTCAGCATCCTCAAACTGTCGAATGACTCAGCAGGTTATTTTCTTCAAACGAGCCGCGGGAAGATGGAAGGGCAGAGCGATGTTTCTGGACATTGCCTGCATCCGTTTGAACCTTTATTAGCTGTGCAGGCAATGAGTAACAGGGAAACATTCATAATTGTCATGTATCATGTGCAGGAAACTATACCAAAAAAAAACTCATTGGATTCAATGCACTATTAAAAAAAACATTAATTAACAAATAGTATTCAAAACTGAGCCACTGCAGCAAAATGGAGACTGTGGAGTCTACAGCTTTGAAGAGGGGCACTAAAAGGGCACCCAAATTTGCATGCGTGTTTTTTTTGTTTGTTTTTTTGGAGATGAGAATAAGGACTGACTGCTGTAGCAAAGACTGTGGCACGTCCAGCGCTACAATAAGGCACAGCTATAGGGTAAGCCAATGTCAGTTGTGTGTTTATTTTTCTCTTATCGGAATATATTTGTGAATCTGAATAATTTCAGTTAGTCAATCAAGCAATCATTATTCAGTCCGCCATATTGTGCTGAGCAGCCTGGGGATTTATTATTAAAAGAAATACGCCAAATGATAGTTTTTAAGAAAATGTATGAAATATATTAATGAATGGGGAAAATGTACCAAGACACAGCAATAATAATGATAAAGAGTGGCATTAAGAAAATGTTATAAAATATATTTAAATGCATATTTTAAAGAAAATTACCAAGTCTAGCAAAAACATGCAACAATGGCCTTTTTTTGTGTGTGCAAATTGTTCTTGAAAGAAATGTGGCAAATAAATAAATAAAATAAGCCAACCATAAAAATGCCCCCCCCCCCCCAACCAAAGAAAAAACAATAACATATGTATATAATTCCACTATAATGCCACCACACATGCTCATTTAGTGTTGTCATACCAGATGTTCACATTTTATAAAATTGGATGAGTCAAAGAAAAATATAGTGGTTCCGTTTTTTTCCCCCTTACATCAGCTTTATCAAAGTTTAATGCCCCATCTGTGTGCGAGACTAGAATAGAAGCTATTTATTTCTTTTGAGGAAACGGGCCAAGGCTTGAAATGACTTTCATACAGAAAACAGCTCTGCTCTGATGACTGCGAATTATTCACCTCAAGGAACCAAAAAAAAATACGGAAAAAACTCATCTTATTTCTGAAATATATCTGTGAGAAGGGAGTCAGACAGTGGAGACGATTCTGGTGTGAATCATCTCAGCTTTTCGAGTAGCTCCCTCTCAGTCAGCCTCATTTCTAAGTTGACCAGAGGAATTGTTGCCATGGCGATGCCTGTCAGAAGCAAACTAAGAAATGTCACTTTTCTGAGGCAAAATGAACATGTATGGCTTTCCGCCAATGATCACATGCGACAGCTAAATAAATACTGGATGTCTGGTAATAATAATAATATACTGAATATATTTTTTATTTTTTAATTAAATAATGCAGCTTTTACAGAAAGATGATGGCTGTGTAGCACTTGAATTAGTAGGAAACCGATATTACTGTCTCCAACAAAAAAAGTGTGTTTTGGGTGCTAATTTTGACACTCCCAATGTAAAATGTATGATTTAATTGATCAAATACAAAAAAAATTGCCCGGGTCCCTATTAACCGCAAATAGCAGGGGCACATTCTATAGAATATATATTATGGTGATATTTATTTTATTTTGTCCTCATGAGCATACTCAATATTGGAGTAATCCAAAAGTAATGCAGTTACATTACTTTAATATGATGGTACTTGGAATAGGTTACTAACTACATCTTTTAGCAGGTAACTTGTAACCGTAACGGATTACATTTTAAAAGTAACCCTCCCAACCCTGTGTGTAAGCTACCAAAATGGCTGGTGAGCCTCCCATGCATGTATTCCAAAACGCACCCGCGCTTAGAGTTACAGCATTTGAGAAAAATACAAGCCAAAAAACTCATCGAGGGGGATTGCCTCGTCCCCATATTTCCACTCACACTGCATGCAACTCTCTAAACTGGTTAGAACAGTCTGTCTTCTCTTGTCCAGACTACATTATTGTTATTCTCCCCAGAGACACCCCAGAAGCTGCTGGATGAAGCTGGGGGAGTACAAAATAAAAACAACTTGAATGGCGCAATATAAAGTAATAGCCTGCTCTGCTTCTTGTCAAGTGAGCTCTCAACAAACTTACATTTATTTGTCCCACCCCTCCTCACCAGAAATATTTTTGGATACGTTATTTCAGTAAGAACATCAAAATATATTTAACATTTAATATACAATTTAATGATTTCATGATTTATATCTATCTACTAATGATATGATAAGACATTGTTTTTTTTTTGTAGTATAGGACTTCATTCGATTGTTCATTTGGTGTCCAGCCCACCTTTTTCATTGCTCCAACTAATTATATCCACACAAACTTTACATAATAATTCAATTATAACGAATGTTTTATGTCATACTAATGTCAATAATATTTATATTTTAATAATACTGTAAATATAATTTTATGTCTATCCTTAAAGCACCGATCTAGAAAAGTGCTTTGTTAACCAAAGTACAAGTATTAGTTTTTTTTTTTTTTTTGTTAAGTTGTACTTAATCAAATGTCCATTTTTCTCAATTGCAAAACAATGTCATCCAAATGCCCACGCCTGAACCCAGAACAAATGGTACACAGTGCCCCCTGGGGACCACCTTCAGCAGTGTTCCGGAACAGCATTTGCCCACTTATCATATCCCTGTCACCGCTCAGTTTAGAATCCCTCACGCATGTCGTAACACCAGTGTGACTTTCTGGCCGTCCTGTCGCGGTGGATGTGAATTGTCCCGGCTGAGAGAATGGCCCGATAACAGTAAGCCGCTTCCGGCCTGTCCTGTCCCCCGTGAAAAATGCATGTTATCTCCATTTTGATAGTGACAGCAAGAGCAGATGTCTTTCTTGTGACAGAACACTACACTGTTATCGCCTAATACATACAGTGCCACTATAGACTGTATATAGAATGGGCTATATTAGCATTCTGTTTCTATTTCTTTCCGACACAATTTCCATATTGCATATTTTTTTCCACTGTTTTTGTGTATTGGTCTTTCTGCCCCTTGTCTTTCTTGTATTGCTAGTTTCGCTCTCAATGGGCCTCAATGGGCAAATTCCTGTTTTCCATTATTGTTTTTTTTTTTTTTAATATATATAAATTTGAGTAGTTTCAAACTTTTTTTTTGAAAAGTGATCAATGTCATCATGGTCCGAGGTGGTTCTGAATTTGTTCACAGATTAAGAACTAAATCAAATAAGGCCATATTGACCAATCATAAATTTGTGTGTTAGTACGCATAATGTATGCACAAATTTGTGTGTACGCACTGTTTGTGAATGAGGCCCATCTTCCCAGTATCTGTCTTTCTTTTGCTGTGTCTTCCTTCTATTGTTTTTTTTCTCTCAGTGTTTTTCATGTATACAACAGTGTTTTAGGCCCATGTATAAATATATATATTTTTTTAGGGCGGGGGCAATATTCCGAGAAAAAAACTCGCAAATTTGCCAGTTTATAAAGTTGCAAATTTACGGGTTTTTTTCTTGCAAATTTGGCACTTTATAAAGTGGCAAATTTGCAAGAAAAAAAACTCGTAAACTTACGAGAAATACACGTAGCGTAGCTATAGTCTAATCATGTGAGGATTGGTGGTTAATGGGGCACTGTTTATAAAATGAAAAGGCAGGATGGAGACTGATTCATTCTTAAATTAAAACTTTACTCGTCATTGGCCGCAGCCAGAGCGACAACACTTCCTGATCCCCAATCAGCTGACCAACACTATCCAATCAGATGCTAGCATACAATAAATAAATGCAAGTGAATGACGGAGAGCAGCAGATTCGACACATCAATTTAGATACTTGTACAAAAAAAAAAAAAAAAGTATGAATGTGTAAATAATAATTCTGGAAACATAAATGTACAAGTGAATATACATTTTAACAAATTAACTTAAATGCTTGATCATCCGGGTGTGGACCTTCCGCAAAGCGAGGCGTCTTTGTCGCTGGCCAGTGGCCGTACACAACGGTTCAAAGAGAGAATGCTTAACATGAGTTGACGCTACGTGTATTTCTCGTAAGTTTTTGATTTTTTATCAGCTTATAAAGCGGCAAATTTGTTTTTTTCTGGGAATATTGCCCCCGCCCTCTGAAAAAAAAAAAATTATAGGTGGCCCTAATACGCCGCCGTGCCTTCTTACCAAAATACCTCTAATGTGTTGTTCTTTTAACCTATTGTTTTCTTTGTTTTGTTATTTCCCTCTTAATGTCTTGGCTATATTGGTATGCCTCCCAATTTCATCTCTGCATTGGTCTTTTTTCCCCAATGTCATCCCTGCGTTGGTCTGAATGATTGTTTTCATTAGGCTTTCATTCTCTATGTATTCCTGATATTGTTCTTTTCTCTAGTGCCTTCCCTGTGTTGGTTATTCCCGCTAATATTTTCCCTCCATGAGCGTATTGGTCTCACCTCATACCTTTGCTGTATTGATCTGTCTCTTTTCCCCTGATGCCATCCATGTATCAGAGCAGAATTTCTTTCCCTAGCACCCTAAATCATGGATGACCTGGAGGTTCGACACACTAATTTATTTTTTATTTTTCCCATACCTATCCAACCACAATAACTACTGTATGGCTGATTTTTCTTCTTTGTGTTGCAGTTCCCCCCACTTTCCCCATTTCCTGTTGCCTTCAAGTTGTCATGGCAACATCATCAGAAGTGGAAAAGAAATAAACTTTCAAATACCTGCCACTCAGCTCCAGCCGTTGGGGGATTGCTTATGTTTGCCTGCCTAGTCTAAAAATGCGCGAGCACACAGTAGGAAAGACCAAGTCAAATCAAATAGATCCATGCAGCAAACATAGACAGTTTGATAGTGTTTACGGGCTGCTTTAGTGTAGATCTGTGCACTTGACGAGCTCTATGCTTCCGCTAGGATGCCGTATGAAGGTGATAGACTGTTGACATTTTTTTTTTTTGTGATATCCACACAGGCAAATGACTTGATTCCACTTTTTGTGGATGCTTGTTATTAACGTAGAGATGTCTTCATCACTTGTGGTTTCGGTGCTCCTCTTCCTCCATTTTACCAGCCACAAGGCTCCTGTGAGCCCATCAAGTGCCAGTGTGTGTTTGTGTGTCTCACAGATGCTGTACCACTGATGCATATCGCTAATTAGCTGACAAACACTGCACACTTTCAATCCATGACGGTATATTTACAGCATTTGTTTTGCAAACACGATTGTTCTCTGCACGTGAAGAGTCATGCATACCAAATCTTATATTTTGTCATATTACTATTTATTATTAATGTTGATTATTTCAGATTGTATGTTGGGAAAAAATCAAGGTGAACGACACTAACAACCAATTGGCATTAATTGGCAGTGAAACACCATGTGAGCTGGAGCTTATCCCAATTAAATGGGCAAGAGGCAGGATGCATCCAGGACTGCTCGCCAGCCAATCGCAGGGCACGTACAAACAAGTCAAAATCAAAACTCTAATTTTTATCTTATAGGCCATGCCTCCAGGATGACATATACTGTAATGGGATTAAATTTTCCCGTTTCCGGTTTTGTTAAACTAGTATGATTTTCTCTCCAGACACTTTAATTTGCCCGCTTAAGGTTAGACATGCGCCGCTTTAACGTGGTTCCAGTCAGACTTCTGTGAAAAGTGCACTTCATCACTCAAGCCCTTAATTCTGGTCTTAAATGATGACGTGTCAGTTTTAGGTTAGCTTAGCAATTAGCATTCGTTCTCGGTCTTTCCTTAGGCCAACAGTTTTTTGTGAGAGCGATTTTTGCCCGAAGTTTATCTTATTCGCCACCATGGAGGTGATTACTGCTTTTTTCTGCTTTGTTTATGCCGTTCAATGATCGGAAAATGTAAAAATCTCTGGTTCTCTGTTTTGAAATGAATGTGTTTTGATGAGGCATAAAATGCTAATTTTTGCTCGCAAACTGAGCTGCGAGACTGCTTATTTTGAATAGGGCCCGACCGATATTCATATTTTGAGGCCGATGCCGATACCGATTTTTTTGTCAGAAAAAAATACTGATAACCTATTAATTAATCGGCAGATTATTTAAAAATATATATATATATAATGCATAAAAGTGGCCTCAGTGTAGTGCCATACATCCATGGTGTACACACTTAAAGTGAGTACAGAAGAAAGTTATGATTGAATTCTATTAAAATAACACGTTTTTCACACATTGGGAAGAATTTGTGCCTATGCGTAGTATTATCGTACCTGTGGTTATGTGTTCGCACAGCATTTGCATGTGAATATTCGTTAGTTACTCCCGAAGTTGATGCTAACTTCCCGTTAGCATTTGAATGGGATCCTCCCTTCGCTTTTAGCATTAGTGCTAGGCTAGCAATGTTTTAAAAACAAAGCATGTTTTGTATTTAAATATACAGTGGATGTTATTCTTATTGTTCTGTTTTAAGTTTTACAGTTAACTCCAACTGGGAAGCCATTAAACAGCTGAAAGGATACTTTGGGGACAACAGAATAACATACGCTACACATTTGCTAGTTGCTAATGTTACGTTCAGGGTACTTCAGTTTTTTATAAATAGTGGCTGATTAATCGGTCGGGCCCTAATTTTGAACGTTGCTGATAGTATGCTAACACTTTTTAGAATAAAGAATGCAGTTTCATATATGCAGAGAAGTGCTTTTCTTCGTCTTCTGGCTTTGTGATCTGCTGGCTGATGTGACAGTGAGGCAGACTGGCGTGACGCACACCATCGGGCTCCTCCAGTGTGAGACGGTCAGGTCCACTCGGACTTACAGTCAAAGTGAAGGAAATGAGAGATACGCTCCATTTTCTTTTAATCATGAGGTGGCAAGCTCAGCTTAATTGGATACAGCACAGCATGCAACCGCCACTGATGTTGCTTTTTCCTCCGATATGTTTTTTTTTTTTTGCACAGGTTCAAATGGTCAGAAGAAGCATTTCCAGTGTCATGAAAGTTGGCAGTAATTTGCAATGAGGACTGGTGTTGGACCGTATGTTTGCTTTTTTTTTATAATACATTTTTACATTTATGGGATGAAACTGAATGCAGACATCCTAAAACATTTTTTTTTCAAATGGACATAAGTGTTTTCCACACGACATTGATGATATTCTCTCTCTCTCTCTCTCTCTCTCTCTCTCTCTCTCTCTCTCTATATATATATATATATATATATATATATATATATATATATATATATATATAATGTAAAAAAAATATATAAAAAAATAATGAATAAAACTAATACTAAATTAAGCATTTCTAGAGGGGGGTAATAATAAAAACTAACAAACCTACTCTTAAAACTAATTAAAAAAATAACAATAATGAAAAATCCAAAGGTAAAATAACCCTGGTAAGCAGGCACTAGAAATAGTGGTAGTAATGGTAGCATCGAGGTTTACCAAATAGTCAGTTGCATTGAGCTGAGTAGTTAAAGTAGGAAAAGAGACAACTTAATCACCAGCTATGCAAACCACTTTACTATTCGTTAGCCGATAAAGAACCCCTGCTCTTGTAGCACACGTAGCAATAAGCCTCCAACAGCTAAAGAAAAAAACGCTTCCCGCACGTCTTGAGCATGACGATGACCTTTGCGCAGATAAAAGCAGGTCATTCCCTTAGCATTTCTCTAAAATGCTTTGAGTCATCAAAATTGGTGTTTGAGTTTTCTCGGAACGGCAAAGAAGATGTTTGCCCGTCTTTGATGTGCTAATAGACAGTTTTGGATTTGTGTATGTAAAGCATGTTTTAACGCCGAACGGCATCAATTAAAGCATCTTTTTTTTTTTTTTTTTTGCTAGGAGGCCTGCCTGGTTTTCTCTCACAAGCATCTGAAGACCAAGCAGAGTGGAGACAGGAGTCAGGGCAAGTTGTGATTAAGGAAACTGTGAGGATGTGTTTACTTTTCTACGCTCACAGCATGAATAGAGTGAGGCTCGGGGGAGGCATACAATATGGGTCAATAACATGCTCACGTGTTTATTTGCAGTGTTGTAAGTTAATTGCGTTATGTATTTAATGACAAATTATTGTATTTTTCTCACCCCCATAAACTATTTTTATTATTTAATTGAAATTAGGTTATTGGTACAGATAAAATCAACTAGTATGATAAAAATAAAATTTCTTACTTCTATCTCGTGAAAAAAATACACATATAGTCAATTTAATTTGAGATTCGTTATTAGCATGAGGAAATCTTTACGTTTATCAAAGTACTAAAAGTTATGTAAATCATTCATGAGTCTTAAATGAAATGAGAATCTTCCAAGCAAAAAAGTGCTTTCTGTTTCCACTACCTCACAGACATTGTTGGTTGCTCTTCCTCTAAACTTGGACTTTGATCGATAGTTTATAAGAACAGCATTTCTGTAGCAAAACAAACAAACACCTAGAACAAAGACAATGAAAGACTTGTGTCACATGTAACTTGAAAACCAGTTGCTTGGAAATCACTGGCAATTGCATAACTTTTAATATGTTCAGATGAGGTTTGCACTTGCGACACCTCTCTTACTTTATTACTGTGACTTGTGCCCATAGAAAGCCCAAGCTATCATGGGGAGAACATTCAAACCACTCGACTGCGAGGCAAATGTGCTGGTGTCATTTATTACAGTTTTTCTCCATAGGTTTGGCACATTTCTTGAAACTGAGATGACGTTTTCGAACTGCAAGCTCATTTGGCCAATCAGACTTACATTCATGCACAACAATCAGTTCGTTAGCAAAAGCACATATTTATGCCAAATCTGGTTACACATGCTTCCTTTCCCAAACAAAGAGTCGGTACTGTCACAACTGCAAAGATTGCTTTGGTTCATCTGCATTCACTTTGTCCTTTTTGCGTCACTTGATGATTACTTGATGATTTTGCACAACACCATTGATCATTTGAAAAAGCTCATATCTCTCCCAAAACGGCTTACCTATGTGTCAAAATCTAATTTTTGTCATGCAAGTAGTCAGTGCCCCCAAAATGCATCGTCCCTTTGGCATTCTGTGAGCACTGCAAGTTAAAATCATGGATGGATGGATAGATAGATAGATAGATAGATAGATAGATAGATAGATAGATAGATAGATAGTACTTATACTTACTTATCCCAACTGTAGAGTATGGACATTGGAATGGCAAGGTCAATTCCTTTGTTTTTTGTTGTACAGACGCTCCCCTACTTACGAACATTCGTGTTACGAACAACGGTACATACGAACATGTCTGCGCGCATGCGCGCATGTCAAAAAATGTTCGGAAAGAGATGCTGTAAGTTAGATTTTGTATTGCGCACCTTTTTCCGAGTACTGTAGTGCTTCTTTCCGCCGCTAATACCGACGCTTGGCGCTGTGAGAGCTCACCCAGCATTGGAGGCTCAGCAGTGTGTCGAGGAGGAGGAAGAAGAAGAAACGCCTGTCGCTCATAGATAAAGCCATCGCACTCTTCGAGCAGCAAGACCCAAATATTGAACGTTGCACAAAGGTTGCAAATCAATTGAATGATGCCATACAGTGCTACCGCATCATTTATGATGAAAAAAGAAGAAAACTGTGCAATCGTCGTTAGATCGCTTCTTTCGGCCAGTTTCTAGTAAATCCTCCAAGGAAGATACTCATCAACCCTCATCTTCTTCCTACATTGAAGTTACGGAGGAGGAAGTAACTTTTGAAGCCCATTCCAGCGACGACGAAGAACCTCTCATGATATAAAATCCTCCTCTTCCTCCTCCTCCTCCTCCATCAAATCCTTAAGCATCGAGTACATCTTCCAAAAGTAAGTTAAACTTCATTTTATTTATCTTATTACGTACATGTACATACTGTGTGTGTCTCTCGCTCTCTCTCTCTAACATACGTAGTACAGTACTGTACGTATTCTCTTTAAACATAAATTATAATACAAAATATAGCACTGAAGCAACTTACGAACAAATTCACCTTACGAACGATCGCTCGGAACGTAACTCGTTCGTAAGTTGGGGAGTGTCTGTATACTGAAGACATTTGCGTTTCAGATCAAAAGATGAATATGAGCCAGAAATTCAGAATTCCGTCTTTTATTTCATGGTATTCACATCTAGACTTTGTTAACTCAGGACAGAGCACCATTTGTACATATATATGATGTGTAAATCCTCATTTTAAAAAAAGCCTCTTAATTACACTTTATAAAAAACAGTTTATTTCTTTAATGATATTAAATTATGGTTTTATATTTATATTGTACAATACATTGCTACTTTTCTTTACGAAAACATGCACACAAAAAAGTAGAAGGCAGGTCTAAGGCATCGTGACGAGCACACTCTTCAAGTGCAAGTGGGCAAAAGAAGCACTCAGTCTGATTGAAATATGAGACAGCATGACAAAGGAAGACAGTGAAGAAGTCCATCAAAAGGTGAGAAATGGAAAAGAAAAAGGCACACTAAGTGATAAAAGAAGTGCTTGATGGTCATTTCAATATTAATATTCTGCATTAGGAGCCCTTATAATGAATAATTCATTCGATGGGGGAAAAAAATGCATGCTAATGCATTGTGAGACACGGTCCAGCCTAAGTAACTTTGTTGTGTGCAGCAGATTGAAGCTTTGATTGTGCCGGCTTCTCTTAAAATAACCACACGGCGAGCATCTCCTTGCATGACAGCCAAATTACATCTTTGACGCCGGCGGCCCCAGATGTACACAAATACAGGTTAGCGCCAATTGGGTGTAATCTGCTGTGCTGATGTGAAGTGCGCCACCAGTAATTGGACAGTTTTACTGTGCTGGTGACTCAGATGACTTTAAATCACACAACGAGGATCAGA
Source organism: Vanacampus margaritifer (assembly GCF_051991255.1). Lineage (NCBI taxonomy): Eukaryota > Metazoa > Chordata > Actinopteri > Syngnathiformes > Syngnathidae > Vanacampus > Vanacampus margaritifer. The sequence goes on from NC_135442.1 coordinate 12,415,350, forward strand.
CTGCTTCTTGGTGGAATTTTAACTCCTGCACATTGTCCAAAGCACCATACCCATGCCAATTTTTTTAAAATAATTTTAGCCGATTTGCATCTCTACTAATTACCATGAGTCTCTTCCACCAAATTATTGTCTGTTGTAGTACCAAGATTGACCTGTAAGAGGCAGCAATGCTCCACAGGGCATCCATACTACTGCAAAATACAAAAGAACAAGTAGTGGTAAAAAAAGGAAAAAAGAAGAAGATACGCGATTACTTAACAGTTACTAACTCTTTATTTGCAAAACTTTTTATTTGCAGATTTGAACAGTACAGTAGTTGTAAAAAAAGAAAATGGACCCTAGGCTAATCATAATACAAACTTTACTTTGTTTAAATGCCTTTAATAATGAATGCTTATTAACCAAATTTTCAGATTTACAACATGTTGAAGTTCTTCTCAACTTTAGAAAATGGACATCTTTGTTTAAAAATTGAAATAAAAAGTGCAGGGAGCTTGCAGCATATCGTAAGCAACAACATTAAAACAAAATGTCAACAACTAAATAAATCTCTAATTTGTTTGCCGCAAATGAAGTTTTACAAAATCTCAATGCAATTTAAAATTGAATCTTTCACTCATCAATCATTATTATCATCATTACTTAAAGATCAAAAACAAAAAATGCTGGTCAGAATGTCATCAATTTGATTATTTAATTAAGTAATTAATTAATTATCTTCTTTTTTTTCCATTGATTATTTTTCGCATGTTAGTTAAAAAAAAAAAGTGCCAAAATGCTATAATCCTCCCAGTCGATATTAATAATTTCTGCTCTTTGTCTTTCCTCTACTTTTACCATCTGTCTTCTTCTCTTGTAAGCGAGAGAAAAGTTGTTTTTTTTCCCCCTCGTGCTTGTTTATACATTTCTTACTGACAATTCACATCACCTTTGCAGCCTACCTGACATTTCTGCATGGATTCAATGTCATACATGATTAAAATTCTCCAATTCTTTCATTCCAAACTGACCTCCCTCTGCCTGCCTGCGCTGCATTGAGCCCATCGACTCAACAAATAGTGATGTAGGCCACTGAAATATTCATATTTTCAAAGAAATTAAATGGTCTGCACACGTTTCACGCAGTAACAGGACCCTGGTATGAAGCGCAGGCTCCTCTGTTTCCATGGAGACATCATAGGATCCCCCCCTACTGCAACCATTCGCAAAAAAAAATATGAATATGTTTCCCCTGTGAGAAAACATATTTGAGGTTACTTTCTGAGTTTTGGCTGCATAGTCAAAGGTGATCTGATCGCGATAACGACGTTGGCTCTGAGCCGGCTGGCCGCATGTGCAAAATGTGCCATCACCAGCCGTGCAATGAGGAGTCTGTGGAGAGTGCGGCTAAATTTAGGTGCAGCAATATGTAGACCAGGTGTAATGAGCCTAGCCAGCTGGATTCAACAATATTGGATCTGGATGGATCTCTGAAGAATCAGTAACAAAGGTCTGCATGCATTGTTGGTTTTGTACTTTTCTTTTTGGACCACCAGTGAAACCGATAACGTGCCCACAAACCTTTCTGGAAAATTGCTCTTCTAAAATGGCATTGATGCCAGCACAGAAGGGCAAAGTGAAAAAGTTTGATGACACTAAATTGTACTCATGGTACACATAACGTGCACTCGCTGATCAGTACAATATGGTTAATAAAGCAGCAATCAAAACAACACTAAAGAATGGAATGTACACTGCTGCTGTTTTATTTTAAAATACACATGTTTAGGAAAATTAACTTTGTCATGGCTTAATTGTATGCAAATACAGTGGTGCCTTGAGTTACAAGTGAACTTACTTAAAAGTTTTTCATGATAGGAGATGCCATTTGGCACAAACTAGAGATACGAGCGATGTATGGTGAAAGTGAACTCAATTAATCTCACTTCACAATAAGATGGAAAATAGTCAACATGAAAAAAAGAGGCCACTCACATTTAAAACAATCAAACAACGTTGCCGTAAGAATAGGCCACTAGCTTAATGCTAACATATGATGAAAAATACCAGTGACATGCTAACAGTTAGCATCAAACATTGTGGTTGTAGTAATATTAACAAGCATATATGTTCTTTATCCATTATTCAAAATGACTAATACAGCACCTACTCTTACTGAATAGTAGAAGTAAGTGAAATATATTTATTTGATTGTTCGGGGAAGTTGTGGACATGGTGTGATGGGCTGTGTTTGCTACATACACACAAAAGGCCAATGTGTCTACGTGCTCCATGAGTGAAAAAGCTTCTTTTTTTTTTTGTCTTTATGGGTGCTCACTTTTGGGGCCCTGCTCCCTTAGGCTAATCCCCTTGTCCCATCCACTGTTGTCATGGTAACGAAATTCATATTTGTCATTGGCCTAGTTTTATATGGGACAAACACTTGCTTATTAGCTAATGGGCTAACTTCAGTAATAACAAGAAATTAGGGCTGAACAATTTTGAGAAATATTCTAATTGCAATTCTCTAACCCCCCAAAATTGTGATTGCAATTTAACATGCGGTTATTTTTTCAAGGTCATCTTCCCATGTATGTTTTAATAAACAAAAGCAACAAATTAAGCCATCTTACATTGCGAAGAATGACACATGATTGCTTTACTTCAAGACTTGATAACTTACTAAACACTTTTACTTGTGGTCTTTCAAGTCTTCACTACAACAACTTCACAAGTTCAATAAATCATTAATCTGATTCCAACAGTAGTGCAAAAAATGTAGATGTTGCTTCATCTCGTCAACTTTTCATGTTTCATAAAACGATAATATGCAACTATATGGACTGCACTTAAACACTGAATTTACCCAGGCAATAAATAAATAAATATACATACAGTATATTTAGAAATGCATTTTATTACTTTGCGACATCAATTTGAATGAGATAAATTTTTCAGCCATATAAGTAAATGGTATGTTAAGTGTCCTATAATTCTTAATCGTTGTGGCATTTTGATGAAAGCATGTCACTTATGTTATTAAGACCCCTGGGACAGTTTTGATTTGCAAAAATAATGCATAATTTGTCTCCTTTGATAGGAGAGACTCACCTCCACAGTCAACTTAAATTTACATTTTTATGACGTGCAGGAATGTTAAAAAGTTACTTAAGGCATTACTTGTACACTTAATAACGTATTTTTTTTTAATGATGGGCACAGATGACTTGGGAATAAATAATATCTTTTCCCTCTATTTAATACAAGAGAAATGTATTGTTAAATCAACCCAATATGGATTGTGTTCAAGCTGAATGGTTCCATTGTACAAGGCAGAGCTCATTAAATCACTGTATTGGTCTCTCACAACAATTAGACTGGTTGTTAAGGAAGTTTGAATTGAAGTCCACAAAGCAAAACAAACAGACTTTTTGGTTCCAATAAAACAACAAGAAGAAGAAAAAAGATATTCATGTCGCACTCAAGCACAGTTTGAAACTTGCAATTCCCTGTTGAATGATTGAGTAGCAGATGGATCCATGGCATGTCACTTGCTTGTATGCACATGTGAAGGCCTGCTCATTTATTTATACAACACAGTAGGGGAGTGTTGTGTCGGCCTTCACTTTCTACTTTTTTGAGGTTTTTTTGGGGGGAGATGCAGCGATCTGTTTGGATCCATTTTCCCTTTCCCAGCATACTTTCACTCACTCTGTTTTAATTTGAGATCATCCTGAACAATGCTGCAGATTTGTGAAAATCAATAGGCACATGATTATGAGCTCGGACAGGTTTCTCTGAACCTTTTTTTATTTGTTGAAGACCCAAATTAGAAGCATGGATCAACTCTGGGATTCAAACATATTTACGATACTTGATGTAGATGTAAGTTGATGGTTTTAAATCCCACTGATGCAGGTACAAACACTCTTGTAGTTCTGTGAGTCTTGTTGTGGAATGCATGTTAATTTGTGTTCCTTTTTTTGTGTTCCTGTTCATTGTGCAGCAATGTGCATAAGGCTGCCGCTAGCTTTGTTGTTTGAATTACCTTTCTACAGATGAATATGAAGGGAAATAATACAAATTTTCTAATTAAATATATTATTCACCGCTGCCATGTAAGTCAACAAATTGGATTATCTGAGGAAAAAAACTAACAAACTACTAAGCTGATTTCAACGAAACTTTGTTGAGCATGATGCACCGGCCAAGAAAATAATTAACTCAGAGAATCTGGGTAAATTGACAAAGATGTCAAACGAAGTTTTTGACTTGCAATTCTGAAGACACAAATGAGATTTATTGGATGAATTTGGCAATTATAATTTAAGCCTTCACACTCTAGCTCAGTCATCTACTGCCCACCTACTGCCCAAGTGGGGCCCAACAATGAAGCCCATGCCCAGCCAAAGCCCAACTAGAGCAAGTGGTGTACATACAGTACATACAAACTGTACATGTTCGCTGGGTTGATGGCGGTCTCTTTATGACAGGGGGCCTATCCCTACATTGCATCATCAATTATTTCACTTGTTTTGTTAGTGTTGACTGTCTTGATCAAACTTGCCCCCGCTGTGTGCTTCTGGCCTACATTTGCTACTCACGCATGCAAATCATGACCTCTCCCACAGTGGGTGGGTGTCTGTTGGTGTCACACACGGCTGAAGAGGGGGAGGGTCCCGGTCCAACATGCTGATAAGTTTTCAAAGAGTGATCTTTGTTCAACTGGTGAATTAACGAGGCGGACTGTTTTAGTTTTTAAATATAATTAAAGTTTTATTCCTCGTTGGGTGCCATAAGAAGTAGTCAAGGTGTGTTTATATTAATAATATATTTCTTGATTAATTAGATGCATTGTGCCCCCAGCACAAAGCCGTGCCTGCTTCCTCCACAGTGCCCGCCCATTCGGGTTCTACGTGGGCCGATAGTGGGAGATTGATTACGTCTCCGGGATTTGCCGTGGAGGGAGCACAGGGGCTGAGATTTGCTCTCTTATCAGCGGCACAAAAAAACAAAAAAAACGTGTGGGGGGTTAAAAAAGCAACTAACACGTACTTAAGTCAGCTTATTATTTTTATTTTGGGGATATTCTACGCCCAGTGTAGTGCGCTGTATCCCAAAAAGAGTCGCGCGGGACTTGAAGTGTTGAGTGAGCCGGAGCTCCTCCGCAGTCCGTGGATGTGTGCCGGTAGTACGCCGGGGAGTGGGTTGGGTCGCCCGGGTGCCTGGCACGCGTCCTCGGCGATAAGGTGAGCGGAAGAAAGGAGTCCCCGCTTCTTCTTTTTCTGAGGTGCTGGTTTGTGCTGGACGTTGGGGGAAGCGTGGGAGCACCTTGCGTGGATTTGTCTCGCCCACGAGCAGCTAGGATTCACCTTCCACTCTTTTTCCGGGTCCGGAGGAGACGCCGCTCGTTTTGTTCATCCAGAAGGGGCGACATCGTGGGGGTGGCTGAGCCGGCCAAGGCACGATGGCAACCGGTGTGCTCCTCGTCGCCTTCGCGCTACTCGGTAAGTCAACCATGAAGACATATTTAAGTCTCCTTGTACTGATTTCCCCCCCATTCATATCTGCTATCCACTGTTGGTCAGTCTTTTCCGCATGTACTGTACGAATTGTCAGTTTAACGTCAGGTGGAGATTACGGTGCATCAGTTAGTACTACAGCTGTTAAAGTCTATAATTATGTCCCTCAAGGAACACCGTTTGTACTACAAACCCTGTCATTAAAAAAACTACCCAAAAATATTTACATACGTTGACAAAACTACATCATACACATTTCATTAAAACCCTTTAAAACAATTTTCATCATATATTTAAAAAAAGGGAGCACATATTGGTCACCAAGGCAACTGAAATCTTTCAAGGCCTTCAAAGAGCACAGGTTGGATACTAAGCCTTTAAAGGAAAGTGTCAAGGGTACAAAAGACAGTGCGACTGCATTGACAAGCCACTTTAGAAATGCCTAATGATTTTTTCTCTCCCCTTAATGGATTTATATTCCGTCGCAATGTGACCCTTTCTGTCCAGCAAAGTAGAGAAGGCACAGATGGACCCTACAGGGCTAATTACGCTTATTCAAGGCTACTCTTTGAACATACAAAGACAACATTCATGTCCCCAAACTGTAAAAATCAAAGGTACCAAATCTATTGAGGGAAATCACTTCAACGACAAGCCAAAGGTGCTTTGATACTCCAGTGATACAAATTTTACTGCAAATCACTGCAATAATAACATGTGAGCAGATGTGCATGTGTGTGCATTGAACTAGGTTAATGTCATATTTAGACCTTAGTCACAGATTAACCCTATAGATGCTCGCAGTCCGGTGTGGATTGCCTGCTATTGTTAAGAGTTAACACACACACATGCACATCTCTGACACGCACCTGGATGATACATTACCTCAGGATATGACATCACTCAGCTTTGTCATACACGCAGACGTCTTTTTGCAAGTTTGTGGTTTACATTTGTCACCCAAGTTCTACTGTATTGGGTGTCTCACACAAGCTATGACACAGTATGACTGGTCGAAGCAAACATTCATAGTCACAAGCTCACTGGCACCAACGCACGCCCCCAAACAAACACCAGATGGCTTTTGCGCCTTCTTGAATACAGGAGGCCCGTCATCAACCGGGTGGGGGTTGAATGCCGGCGGGAGGAGGAGGGCTTCTACGGGCCCCCCGCACGGCCAAGAGGATTACCATTTGCGCCTGACTGCGTCTTGCCATCCCATTTCAGGCACTTTCACTAGGACACGAGTGGTTTTCCAATTGATAAACGCAACAGATTTTATCTACAGTAAAGGCCGGGAAAGTGCTGCTTCTGCTATTACATAATAAAATGAATCATACGGAGAAATTGGAAGCTGTTTGTGCGGGTGGTTGGTGTAGGTGTGTGTCGGTGTATGCGCATCATGGTTCAGGGGGCTTCACGATATTCTTGCAAGGTGATATGTTGCTTGCATTGTGGTGGATATTGATTCTGCAATAAGCGACATGATGCTGAAGTCATTGGCTTGTTTTTTTTATTGTCAGTCGAGGGGAAACAAGGTAATGGCTACTAATGCATTGCTTAGTGTTATGGTAATGACAATTATGTACAGCACAACCACTAAAAGTCGAATGGCCCAATTTGTGTCCAATTCAGGATTTTACAGTTTGAAAAAAATAAATGATGCAAAACTTGAGAATTCAAACAAAAGTGAAATAAGGTTTTGCCATGCCTTTGACTATTTGCGGTGGGGTAGGGACGAACCTTGCTGCAAATAGGGAAAATCAGGGATGTTCGATACCACTTTTTTTCAGGCTGATACCAGTACCACTACTCAACTTTTGAGTAGTCACCAACACAAAGTACAGATAGCACCAGAATTTGCCCCAAAACAATAACAGATCAGTTTAAAGAAACTTGCATGAAATTAATGGCAATTTTCTGTTTCAAATTTTCCTGATCATAAAACAGCCAGTATCGGCTGTCGCCGCGAATACCGAGACCATGAAATAGTCACGTCATCTGTCAAACAGCCGCAGTTGTCACAAAGTGCTTACAGAGCGCAAAGTATAAAACATTAACAATAATACAATTCATAGCAATTCAACAAATCATTTTCCATTCCTACATATCGTCGCTGCTATGTGAAAGAGGGAGAGATACCCGACACCTATATTTGGCATCGGTAATCGCCTGTCCCTAGTAAAAATAAATGAGTAATTGACACGCCCACTCCTGAAAAAGTTTATAAATGCCTATGGATGCCACAAGATGATGAGACGGTAATTTTTTGTCCTTTTTACTTTTATAGGTGTGTTTACATGTTACAGCACCCTCATTAAAATAAATTGGTTAACTTTGACATTTGCATGACAGTTAATAATGTTAAAATGTGTGGACAGGTAATTACAGGAAAGTGACAGGTTGACCCTGCAAAGTTTTTTTTCTCTCCATTATTTCCTGTGGGCAAAAGCTGTCTTAAATTGGAGGTCAACCAACATCCAGACAGGATTGTATCTGACCTTACTGTAATTTGGAGCTGTCCATCTTCCTTCTCTCCCAACTGGATAAGCCAAAAACAAGCAACTGCCAAGTTGAGCTCCCGGCAAAACACCGACTAGACAATTGCAATACGTTTTTCACACAGAAAAAGAAGAAGCCGATCTAGCCACAGGAGCTATCCACGGCATTCGTGTTACTTCACTTTACATCTTGCGTCAGGCCTTTTTTTTTTTTTTTTGCTGAGTTTGCAACCAGATGTGTGTTTATGTGTGAGATTATTTGTATGATGTAAACCCGACCAAGAGCGGCGCCCCAAGGCTTGCATGCTTGTTAGCTTTTCAAACATGGAGTGAGAATCTCCAGCATGTTTGTGTGTGTGTGTGTTGTAATCTGAAAGGTGTGTGGCTGACTGAACAATACCATTTTGAAAAAATGAAAAACTAACCTATAAATTATGTTAAACTAATATGAATATGTGCAAGGAATTTTAACTGTGTCAATTTGAGAGAGCCAGATAATTAGGTGCTCAGTCTGGATTTACACTGCATGTTGCAAATGACACTAATCAAATTTTTTTTAGCTCTTAATTTGAAACTTGGATGTGTCATGGCAGCAGAAAAAACAGAAAAACAGAGAGAAAAAAAACTCACTTGAAAATACTCAGATAAATTAGGCCTCTTAAACGTGGATACAAATCTGGCACCCTTCTATACTCAGCAAAAGATTAAACATGTTTATAATGCTACTTTTGAAGTGTGTCAATAATTTATACGAAAAATAAGTGATGACGTGGAGGGTTACCCTTTTTAAATTAATGTTAGGAACCGTCAGCCCAGGCCAACTAAATGATTTGTAATTTGTAAAAATTTGTATATTATTGTTTACCTCCATTTTGTTGTTGCCTGGAGTTGACCTTTTTTTTTCTTTTTTTTTTAAATTGCAGTAAAAAAGATAAGCCTGGTGGGCCACCAAGCTAATTAAGCACTGGAGGAAAAGATCACAAATCTGTAGCATAATCATTTGTACGTGTTGACTGCTTTTTAATTGGGCATGACTCGCACTACAATAAAAGCTTGGAAAATAGCTAAATATTTTAATAGAATGAAAAACAATTGCTGTTTTCTGTATAATGTTTTTTTTTAAGGCTCTGATGTTTTGATCAGCTTCTTCAATCCAAGAACTGGTGACAATAATCTTATCCCATTAAATTGTTTTTAAAAAAGAGAAAAGTTTAAATTAGTACTTAAACTGATTAAATTCAGTGGCTATAAAGCCATCCTCTCAATTTTGGGTCAATCAACCAGCATGAAAACATTTGTGTAACCAATATTTTTGGACCGTGTTTACAGCCATTACGCGTTGATTAGCTTTTCCATGTGGTGCCAAAACTCAAACACTCTATTTTCAATAATTCATACATTTTAGTGTTTCAAAGAGCTTTGTGGCGCTGTTGGTGTGCATTTTTAGTCCTAAGAGGAGAATCTGTAAACAATTTAAACAATGCATGCCTCCCATTTTGAGGGCGACTCTGAGGCATTTCAAACTGTCTGAGGATTCAAAGTTTGCAGGGCCACTCCCTGATGCCCAACCTTGTTCCTAATGAGACGCAACAGCTGATGCCTAACATGCTGTATGGTAGGGATTTTAAAGTGTGTGTTTGTGTGGTCACACCGTGAGTATCATGAGTCAGCTGTTACTACACTTGGAATGTCGTCCATGTGTCAGCTGACACAGTGGTGTGTGTAGTGGTCCCTGGATGAGTGGGTATACTCAAAATTTTACTTACCGGTACTGGTACTTTTTTTTGTATTTAAAAAAATATTATTTTTTGCTTCTAGAAAAACGCCCTGTTTTAAAAACAGTGACATGTAAGGAAATGCCGTCATTTGTAATTACGCACAATGATACAATTATCGTGAATCAATCAGGAGCAGTTTGTACTGTAAAATGTATTTATTATGAGGCAAACATGAATAATATGTTATCTACTATAAAAAAGTGCTTCATGTAAGTTAGGGCTAAGTACTAACTGTACTTTAAGTCACTGTTCAGAGTAGGCTATTCAATAACTTTGCTAAAGTTATTAAGACCTAAAAATAAGGGGGAAAAGCTTCATAAACACTGAGATAATCTCTGATCTATACATTTATTACGGTTTCAGCATAAAAGTCTTTGCAAACTGTGTTAATGATACAATTACGCATGTTCCCTACATTATCCTAATCGAGATAGTTTAGGTCTAATTCGATAACTTAAGTTGCTAACGTTAGGATAACATTACATTTCATAACGTTAGCCTAGCCTAAACGCACATTTTAACTACAATGTATTGGCGACAAAATCCTCCTCTGTACAGTACAGTCAGTCATATTGCTGCCAGTACGGTAGTTTAAAACTATGACTTTAAAACTTACCCGTGAATGATGTTTTCGTAGTATGTACAGTATGTTGCTTGGATACATGCCGTCACTCACTGGAAAGACGTTTATTTGTTTCCGCCTCACTCACATTTACTATCATTGCCCAGGAGGCGGAGTGACCTGTCAATCAACTGGAGTGGCATTGGCACCTCACGTATTAGCAATAAAGTCTTCGGCATAACCCGCCCAACACATTCTCTGATTGGCGCATCAGTCTTCATGTCTTTAGTCAACCAATAAGGCAGGAAGTGCAGGCCAGCCAGTTTGATGCAGCGAAGGGTGGGTCATGACCACTGATCTATATATTACTGGATAGCCGATAGCAGAACCGATCCAGTAATATATACATATCAGTCGTCATGGCTGAATGGTGCGCAAAAACTGCGCATCCAGGAGGATTCTGAAGTGGGTAGACACAAAATTGAACATTTAGAAGTGGGTAGATGCAAACTTGACTAAAAAAAAAAGAAGTGGGTATACACCGTATACCCACATAGTCCCTGGACTACACCACTGAGTTTACACAAGTGCGAGCGCTGTTGGGATTACAGGAAAAATTCCATAATTCCACTTTTGCAATGTTTTTTTTCCCCCCACCGTGAAACGTGCCTGTCTTCAGGAGGGGGGACATGTTCAGTCGTGCACCAGCCTGAGTTTTAGCTCCCTTTTGCCACCCCTCTTGTTATTCTCCCGCGCCTGCTTTATCCCGTAGTCGCGTGCGTCCTTGTTTGCGTCGTAAGCGCATCTTTGTGTGCACCCATGACAGCACGCCTTTTGTTCAGTTGTTTGAACAACATCGACTCAAGTGGCATGAAAACCCCCCCAGCAGAAGAGGCGGAAGACAATCGGCTTGTCAGTCACCTCTGTGATGGTTTCCTGTAAATAACGATGAAAGCTCAGGTGTGTGTTGAAAACCCGCGTCCATTTGCTGCGGGCTGAGATGTGTCTTTGTCGACGATCAATTGCGCTTGCGGAGGCACGTTGTCTAATGTTTGTCTTGGCTTTCGGATCAGATAAGGCCCACGCAAGAGCTACAGCAAGTTGGTCAATCGTGTTTTCTACCTATATGGCAATCTCCTGGCATGTAATACAGACTTCACGGCCTCCTCTGGAAGCTCACACCAAACCACCATGTTTTACTTCCATGGGATTCTCAGGCAAACATTTTTGTGCTTCCCCTGTTGACAAGGCTCTACTCACTATTGACAAATTTCTGTTGGCAAAATCAGCTACTGCGTGTAGCACCTCGTCTCAGCCACGGCTGTAAGTGGGCAGATACCATGTGGGTGACCACACACTGTACATTCTTTGTCACTCATTTTAACTTTGGAGCTCACATTCACAAGCTCATATTCTAACGTTGTGCTCTTGATACTCAACAGTATCCACTTTGCTGCTGAGCTCTCAGCGGTGAGTTGTCAGGCCCAGCAAGGCCTTATTTACTGGCCTAATCACGTGCAGTGCTAATAATTGTGCTAAAATATTACAGTATATTTATTCCCAGCAGTCTATTTTTTAATTATCTACTGTATTTCCAGTAGATTATTTTTCTCCACCAAAGCAGATTTCAGTCTCTGTGACTATGTTTACATGCAGTCAATAACCCTTTCAAAACCCCTTTGAAAGGCCATGTAATAAATGTGCAAAAACTCAAATATGCTCGCTCACTCTTCTGGTTTTCAAAAACCAGAATAAGACCCCTGCAATACTCTTTTTTCTTTTCTAACCGGAACGCGTCACTCCTTTGAATGGAACTCTGGTTTCTGTTCTGCAAATGCTCTGTTCAAAAGGAATCTTGGTCTTTCGAATATAGAAATTACTTGTATGTGCGGCGGCCATTTTATGTTGCCACTCGCTAAACCAATTCATTTCTCCACGTCGGAAATACACTAGCAGAGGTAAAGAAACATGGCGACGTAGCACTTAACCAAACTTGTAGAGCAAAGAAGAAACCTTGATAGTATGGTGAGTGACGTATAACGACTATAATGGCGCAAAATTGAGATGTATACTGGAGTAACTCTGTCTGCTCACACATGTAAATGGGTTATCCCAAATGTTTCAGACTCTGGAACATTGACTGCATGTAATCGTAGTCAATGTTGCCATGTCACTGACTGTAGTATGCCCAGGGCCTTCAGAATCAGCAGTGCTGATTTACGCTTTACAGGGGCCAGCTAGCTGGGTCGCAATGATGTCAGCATTTTCCCATCCTCTGATGGGTAGGTCAGAGCAAGCCATGTTTGGCTAATAAAACACTTGAGTACGTTTAATAATCAGCATCTCTTGTGGATATGATAGATTTATGTCGTTGTCATACTGCATTCAGCTGTGTTGTGGTTTCCCATGACTCGTTTCAAAAAGACAAACGGCATACAGGCTAAACTGAAGTTAGTTATGGGTAACCCTACAGATAATCGTTCTCACGCAGTGTAGTGAAGAGACACTCACCACAAACCTGAGACCCTGATATGATACTTCTCTCCACTTCATATACAAAGATAAGGGAGCATGTGAAATGAATCAAGGTCTTGAGGGAGGCTTCCTGTCTGCTGCAGTGATTCAGTAGAAAATGGCTGAAGGTAAAGCACCAGCGCAAGATAACTGACAGGACTCCTCCACATCTCAACTTCCTGCCAGGTTTTTTGCATGGCCTTTCCTCCTGAATTGTATCTCATGTTTTGGCAAAGCGACCTAAAAAAACCCACCCCCTTAGTGCTTCTGTTGGAACACTTCACTGTGTTCTTCTCAGCTGAATGAGTGGCCCTCCAGCTGCTTCCAGCTCCTCCTCCTCATCCTCATACTCCTCCAGTGAGTAGCCCCTGACCTCCTCCCCCACTCCAATTGCAAACAGTGCACTGCCCAGCCCAGCTCCTCTTCAAAGAAATCCAATTAGAAACTTCCCCCACCCGCAGGAGGATCCAAAAGAGATTTCCAACTCCCTTAAGGCCACACATTTTCTTTTCTATAAATGATATTTTATAACAAAACCAACTCTACCTAGAGGGTTTTTGTTATCACATTGTTAGAAATCACCTCTATCCTCACTCTCTTGACTGTAAACCACGTCTCATGACCAATGAACGATTCTGGCGAGTGTGTTAACTCCACACATAGCTGACAACACCACCGGACAATTGCTTCCTCCTGCACGTGTAGGTGGGAGCAAGGTAATAAAAGGCATAGTGTAACTACACTAAAGCTGTCATCATCGACAACAAGGTTAGCGATGCCGGTAATTCATTATCCCTGTTGCTACATGTCCATGTTGGCTTGTTTACCTCTGGAAATATGTTGTCTGAGAGTAACGTGCTGAATCTTGGAATTCGTTATGCTGCTCATAAGAGTGCAGACCTCCGAGGCCAAACAATCATTTATTGGATGTAATTTAGTAAATCCATGCACCTATGTAGAGACCTTAAAATTAATGCACAAGGAAAATGTTGAAAAATATCCACTCTTGCAATCCAAGAAAAGAGCTCTTTCTTAAACCCTGTTGACAAACGTAACCTCCGTCCATTAACTACCGCTTATCCAAGGTTGGGTCGCGTAGGCAGCAGCTTCAGCAAGGAAGCCCAGACATTCCTCTCCCTAACCATTTCATCCAGCTCCTCTGAAGGGATCCCAAGGTGATCTCAGGCCAACCGAGAGACGTAGTCACTCCAGTGTGTCCTGGAGTGTAACCCGAGCGTAACCTGCGTGGCAAAAATATTTATCTCAACCAATATGGAAAACAAGTAAAAACAAGCCACTGCTTTTGTGGTGATAATGGTCTTCCTGCCCTGAAAATGAAGATGCTTATCCCGGACACCATTTGGGCTAAAAATGGATGATAACGGCATTGTTCGGGACAACCTTTTTTACGACAACTGCATTCTGGAGCATGAAACTGCAAATATTTTGAAACTGGTCTCAAATTGAACATTTTTGTAAGCAAGACATTTTCTGTAGAGACACTGAAAGCACTCAATCTGAAAGTTAGAGGACATGTTAAGTATTACATAACAACCATGTGCGAGAATGGAACGTTTAGTCGTTTCAACCACTGCCTCCAACGAGCAAATTCCAAACCCAAATATCGTCGCTGCTATGTGAAAAACATTTGTGTTCATACCCCCCCCCCCCCCATTTTATTTTTTATTTTTTAGGTATTTCAAATGTCTGCATTTGGTTTCATTTTTAGGTTTTTGGGATGTCTGTATTCAGTTTCATTCAAAAAACATAAATATAAAAAACTGGGAAAAAAAGGGACAAAAGTGTTTTTCACATAGCAATGCACAAATAAAGGGTATTTAAAATAATAGTCCCTCACATAATAACACCAAAAGGGACACATTTCTTGTGGTAGTGCCTCTTGACACAATATGGGCAGTTATTGGCCCGGCATGCAGTTATCCAGTCTTTGTTGAAGATCCATGTGAAGTATCATTTTTGTCAAATGTACGCAAAACCTTTCAAAAACATTTTTTGCTAGAATGCTGTCGTGTAAGCATACCCTGAATCAGCCTAGATATTGCACAGAAAATTGTCAAACGTACCATGCAATGACTACACGAAAGTAAAAAAAATTACACGCAAAGCATACCAAATATTAAATGTTTTACACGGTTAAGTTGGCCTGGTTATGGACAATCAGTGCGTTTACGCTGCAGCCTCATTGGCAGATATCCGATACATATTGGCTTTTCAACCACATTTCAAAGAAACCTGATTCCGAAATAAAATTGTCCAATTCTATCCATTTTACGCTGCAAAGATGGACAATATATCTAAACTGTGCCACCTGAGAACAAAAACATTGAATTGTCACTTGCCAACCATGCAATGTAGATTTATTCCCTTTTCCGGTGTTGGCGTCTCACTTTTAGCACGTATTGGCATCATGACAGTGAATTGATTAGAGGGCGAATCTCCCTGTATGTAACAGCTGAAGCCACCTTGGACTGTTTACAGCACCTGCACTGCTTTGCCGAACAGACCAACTAAGACCCATCCCCCCCTTTGGGATTTTTGTCTGTTCCGCCCCTCTCGCTGTCAGGCTTTGAAAGTGATAATGAAGGGCCAGCCAGAGGCTTCCGCTTTACTTCTTCGCACACACATGCACACACAAAGATCACACTTCACAAGATGCTGCTATCGTTCATTGTAGTCTTGCTCCCCAGTCCCCACCTTCTTGTAACTATGGCGACCACTCCCCACCTGCAATGCGATGATCCATATTCAGTAACTCACACTCCCGATGTGCGCGACTAATTGTCTGCATGCGTTTTTTTTATTATTATTTATTATTCTAAAAGTACACTTTTGTTCCTACAAAGAGCATTCCGCTCAGGCTGGCATTATGCTCCGTTGATGTGCGTTCTCCCTACTTTTACAGCAAGAACCAAAGAGTTGAGTGTGTGTTTGTGTGTCTAATTGCTTATGCATAAATGCATGAATTCACAAGCACATGTCTTTTGCTGCCTCAAAGGCAAAATGACTGACAATGGCGTAAAAGTCTGTTTGAAGCGCACTAATTAATAGTTAATTAGTTTTTTTCCCCGATCTGCGGCTTAATCCGCAAACCTGCGAACTGATAGCGAGCTGCCAGTCACACAAAATCTCGCCAGTCTACATCAAGTAGACACAGCTTTCACGTCGCAATCGTGCATGAGCACAAGATGGATAATTAGAGACGACAGTGCAGTTTTTTGGGGAGTGTACGATTTTACTAATTAACACCAACGCTTAAAGTGATTGCGCTTGAACATGACACTATATTAGCAGTTTTTTTTTTGGGGTGTATGTGTGTTTGTTTATAATTTATAGTATTTGACTTGTTTAAGAGTGAAGTCTTTGTTGGATAAATGAGGCACGGGTGGGGGATGGGATGACTGGTGGGGGGAGCAGGTGTTCAAATGGAGTTAATGGGAGTGGCAGTAGCGTCTCTGTTAATGTAGGTGTGGTGGTGGTGTGTGTGTGTGTGTGTGGGGGGGGGGGATCAGTGTAAACCAGTTTTACAACATAGCTTTAACACCATTTCTTTTGCCCCCGCAGTTAGAAACCAAACCAGAAGGCTTAACGACCACATCAGAGCATAAACCGCCCGCCGTGTTTAAACACTAACTGATGCAGTGGTCATGTGACCACTCACAGCTATGTATAATGTGCCTCTCCGTGTAGCTTCAATGTATTTTGTGACACAGTTTAAACTGAAATTTGTTTGGGCTTTGAAACATTTTTTTCATTTAGGATATGGAGAATGAAACCGGATTCAAAATGTCGTCAACGTCAACAGATATTAACTGCACAGGCAAGATCCACACAGTGTTAATTTTAAAATATAACACTTAGTTTGGATGTTAATGACAAAGTCACAATGAATCTCATGTATGCCATCTTAACATTTGTATTTGCGTGTGTGTAGTGTAAAAGGGTGAAATTCCGAATTCTACGACCTTACTTGGAATCGATTGCTCAGTGGCCTACCAGGAAGTAGCATGACTGCTGTGACCACTCTGAAATCACTCCGCCAGCCCCGCTCCTATTGGATGCGCCAAGTGACATCACAGCTACGCTGCTCCCGAGTTGAACATTTTTCTACTTTTATGCGTGGTGCGCTTGCACCACATACACAATGAATAAATGGGTTAGTCGATGCCGCTAAATGTAGTGTGATAAAAAGCCTTAAGCATTTCAATCAAAAGTGAGCGTTATTGTCTTTTTAAATGCCAATACAATTATTTTCTTGGCTCTTGTTAGATTTTGCGAGTGATCCCAATGTCATGGTCTGTGTGTGTAGATCACTGAGATGATCACAAGCACAAATTTGTTGTACCTTTGTGATCAGAGACTGGAGAAGCACTCATGCCACCCAACTGCAGCTTGAATTATTTATTCCGAATAAGGTTAGTAGAGAACAATCTTCAAACAAACCCAATTTTACTTGCACGTCAAAATGTTGACACCGCTGTGCCATATGTGACTCTGATGCTGCTTTATCCGTTTTGGCACAGCCTGCGACTGAGATGTGCAGCTGCATATCTACAGTTTAAAATTAATGTTGCATCTAGAGTATTTGTTTGATGGTGCGTAACACGGCAATAAAAGGTGTACAACATTTGGTGGCCTCTGGTGGGTTGAATCGATGGCCCTTGAGCGCTGTTTTATGAGCAGAATAATTGATTAATCGGTCATTGCAAATTCTGTAGATTGTGGGGAATAAAAATAATAACATGACATAAGCAATGGTAAGTTTCGCTACAACCATGTTATGGCCCGACTCATGGGCTCCATTATTCTGCTCATAACAACTCTGGCATGGAAGCAGGAGTCCACAACGTTCAATCTCTAGAGGTGGGGGAATCAAATCAGATTGAAGGGACTTGCTTGGTTAAAACCTATGAAAGACTTGACCTCATGTTTGAAAATAGTGTTGTTTGTTTTGTTTTTGAAAGAAAGTTATTTTGGGTGTAGCGCGCCCAAAACTGGCAACCCAACAGTATCCTGTGATGTTGGTAGTGCAGAGGGCACCTTTTGAAGCATGTATCATAAAGAGGGAGCTCCAACGTTTATTACATTTGGATTCATGCTTTTTATAAAATCCGGGGGGGGGGGGGGGGGGGGGAGACAGCATGCAAACTTTGCATCACTATAAACCCCACAAAGACAGGTAAGCTTGAACAGTTTAGCGAACCGATAGCTGGTTAAACATGAAATTAGCTTCATGCAGGTGATGTATTAAATTGAGAAAACAAGATAATATAGACAATAAAAGGCTGGTTTTGTAACCACCACTCACAAACACAAGTGCAAATTGGCTCAAGTGCAAATACAGCTCGTCACCGAGCAAGATTGTACATTGAAATTCAGTAGGGACTGGACATGAAAACAGTTTTAACAGTTTATTGATCCTTTGATCATGCTCAGCCCTTGTTTTCAAAAGCCTTGCGCTGACCTTGAGTCAACCCAGTTAGGATGACTACAATCTACATAGCGGAGGATCCAGACAGACATAATACGATTTGAGTAACAGTGGCTTCTCTGCATGAGCAGACACAAAACTGAATTGGGTGCCACTAATGAAATATTAAACAGGAAATCTTTGAAAATGTCATTTAAAGAGTTCCAAAGACTCGCTGAATGCTGATTCTCCATTTCAAACGACGCTAAAAAAAGGATCACTTCCACATCACGGTCCAACTAAGAGGCAAATCAGCTGTGGGAGTGGGCGTAAGAAAGGAGTCTCTTCAGCAGAGAGCAATGGAATGTTCGTCTTTCAGCATTCGCTTAATAGATCACTACGATCGCTTGCAAAATAGCCTGTAGACTGAAATTTACGTTTGGAATGTGTTGAAACAGAAGTGTTGTTTGAGTCGCGCTACCTTCCAGCCATTTATTGTCCACAGAACTTGCCCACGTTGGTGTCATGGGTGAACCGATCTCAGCTGGCTTTGGGCAAGAAGCAGAGTAAACCTTGGAATGGTTGCCACTCAATCACAGGGCAAATATAGACAATCATTTGCACCTCTAGTCTGGACACTTTCACGTCTTCAAGGAACCTAACGTACAAGTTTTTGGGATGTGGGAGTAATTTGCAGGACACAGAGAACCCTTACAAGGCAACATGCGCATAATATCAACTTTTACATACAGTAAAATTACTATTCTGATTCTGATGCAAAGCTGTATTCCACAATGCCCTATTACATTCAGCAATTGTAAACATGCTGTTTATCTCAAAACTGTGAAGTAGCCAAGCAAACAACTAGGCCTTTGTTATAAAATCTTTTGCTAATACAATCAACAGAGGTGGGCAATTAAAAAAATGTTACTGGTCCGTCATCAGGCACCCTTTCGTCATCGTCAGTCCGCCGTCATTTTTTCAAACTGTAATTGTAATTTCTGACTGTAATTGTCAGTCATTTTATTTTAAATACGCTTCCGTCTTAACCAATTTAGGACAGACAAAGAGGTGGGCATTCCATCAGTCCGTCATTCGTCAACAAAACAGGCGTCTGAACACCCACTTCCATCACTGCTTAGGCCATCATTTTTTGTTTCTCGTCATTCATCAGCAAAATGGTTGTCAACCAACAGCCCGCCTCTGACGATCAGAATTCATTCTGTTTTAGTTAGTTGATTGTTAATTTTCCTAGTGGTTACTAAGTCAAATGTGACTCATGACCCAAGGTCTTCAATGGGGCTCCGTAACAAACAGGAGAATGCTGTCGAGCGGCCACATGTGCGGCCAGCTTGCTACTGCCCCTCCAGTGCGTCACGTGTACACACTCCCTGACGCATGACTTAGGAGTTGGAATCAGGCGTGAAAATCCACCCGCTGCTCCCGTCCCGCTCTCACCAGCTGTTATGTGCAGCCACACAGGTGGGGTCATGGCGTCTGTAGCCCAGGGGAGCTATCATTTTAAGAATAGTTAGTTTAGCACAGGAGGCGGATGGATGACATGAAGCGCGTGTAACCAAAAGCAGGCTTCCGATTTCAGGCTTTTGATATGCTGTTAGAATGGCCCCACATGATGACCTCTAAACTTTTTTTCCTTAGAGTTTTCTGCGTGTAAACATGAAGTAGCATTCTGTTGGCTACCTTTAGCACTTGTGCGCATGTACCTAATGTTATGGCAGGTTAGAATGCATTCTGTTCTCTATTGAAGACTTAACATGATTTGTTTCTATATTTGGCATTTTCAGAAGTGATTTAATGTCTTTTCAGGACAAGGTAATTGGGGCCCAATACATGCAGCATATCAGCAAGTAACAACTGGCATTTTACTGCCTCTGCCAAGAAAGCTTGGTGTATAAATGGAGCATGGACCATGAAGCAGCCCGTTCAATTATTTTTACATTGCAAAAAGTGCCTTTACATTAACTTTGGCACTCTGAGCTTCCCTAATCTCATAGTCTGCCACATTATGGTTGTACTGTATCACTGTGCTGATGTCCTATGAGTTGAACATAACAGTAGTGAATAAATTACGATTAAACGATCTATAGTGGTTGCTGTCACATTCATTAATGCTGCAAACAAAGTACCACCCATTGGTAAATATTGCTCGAGAGTTTCACAAAGAAATCAGTCTGTGCCGCTGTGCATTCACATCGTTCCACAGAATAAGTTGCGGTCTCGCCACCACCTGTTTGTTCATTTGGATCCCGCAGAGTGGAAAAATCCTTCATTGGGTCTTTGATCTCTGAATTGGCTGACATTGTCATTCAAGTGGTATTGGTGTCTCTAAAGATGACATATTCAGACCAGCCATTCATCTATTTTCTGCACTTGTCCTCCTTAGACTGGTATTTAACCAATCACAGGATGTTTGTAGATCTATTGATGGACAATTTATTTTAGAGTCTTTAATGAACCAATTTCTGGAGAATGAGGAGGGGGGGCTTGCTTTGAAAAATTCCACGCAAGTTCAGGGAGATAAAGTCTAGATACAAATCCCAAACCTCAGAAATGCTAACTGGGACAATCCTGCATTTTGTATTCCATAGACACTTTAAAATTTTCTTTTGACTACCATTCTACAGCCAAGGTCTGCCCCATATAGGATCAACATACACTCTAAAAACAGTTGTCAAAAACAACCCAACTGCTTACACAGCCCTCTCACCCAGTGGTCAAATCCAGAACTCAAATTTCATGTACATGACAAAAAAAGACTAACTTCATCTTCTTCTTCGTTTGGGGTGAAAAACAGACTGATCCACTACTTGAGTCAATTTAATCCAACTTTCTTGTTTGTTTTGCACAAACCAAACCAAAATTGAGTCGTTTTGTACAAAACAGCACAAAAAAATAGTTTTTGTAAAAACAACCCAGAAAGTTTGGTTCAAATGGACCCTTTTGACCCAACTGTTTTTTAGAGTGCAACAGTTCCAGGAAACTGGTCAAACTCAACTTAGTTGAGTTGATTATTATTATGTAAATAATAATTTACAGCATCACAATATTGCCTTTTAACTCTTTCACTGCCACTGACGTTAAAAGACGTCAAGTAAAAACCTACGGAGGGCTGCCAATGACGTTAAATAACGTCATCCAATTTTTTTATATATATTTTTTGAAACGGGTCCAGGCAAGCCTTCCGGAGCTGTGGTGAAAGTTTCAATTAGGTCTGTTGTGCCTAATGACTATTTTTGGCCCCTAGAGGGCAGTGATGACTCTCTGTTGACAAGATTGGGTGGGCGTCAGTAGAAGACGTGAGGCGGGGCTAGAGTGTTGAAGGGACATTGGCTGAAGAAGCCATAATGGCGGCCGCTTGCAAGCAGCTCACGGTCGAGCCGTTTTTTTTCAAAGACATTGACCAACGATAAAGAGCACATTGATGACGACGATGATCATCATCGATGATGATGATGGTGACTCCGAGGTTGATGCCGAAGTTGGAAGCGCTGATGCGGCGGCTATGACGACGTTATTAGGGGTCACGGGCGAGCGATGCTGACACCGGAAAACACGGAGCACAACGCTCAGGCGGACGTTTAATCGGACGAAGAAGAGTGCCCCGAGTCCAATGCATATTCATCGGAGGAGTGTGTACAGTCTGCTACTTGCTATTTATTCCCCGGAAAAAAAGGCCGTCAAGAAAGTGTAACGTTTGCACGCGAAACGGACAAATGCGAAAGTGAAAGTAAACAGTTGTGCGAGTCCAGCAGCGTCTCCTTGCACGCAGGAGAGCGTTACCAAAAGAAAAACTGTATTTGAAACATCCACATAATTGTAAGTAGTACCACAGTTGCACACATTTGTAAATAGTTTGCGAAATTGTTTTGTCAAATTGTTACACTGTTGAATGGAAATAAACGTATTTTGCAAACTAAAAACACTTTTTCATTGTTGGTGAAAGCGTTTTACAGAAGTAAAGCACTATTTAGGTGTTTGTGGCATCATTCATGGACAAAAAGAAGTGTACAATTCACTAGAGTGCATGAAATAACATCGTTTCACAAAAAGCTCTTTTTCTCCTGTTTTTGTTTCAAAACAGAGAATTTCGGTGAAAGTAACCATTTTCTATTGTTGATTACTGAATAACGGAATAAGGTAGAAACAAACTTTTTTTTTTCTGATGAAAGATGAGAGTCCAATCTTTCATTTGGTAGTATGTGTGTTTTCATAGTCGAAACACAACATTTTCTGTGGACCTTGAAAGATCAGTCAAAATGCTTAAATCGGCTGGCACTGGCGACATCCCGTTTCTGAAAATGTCTGGCAGTCAAAGAGTTAAGTAACATTCTGTAATAAAAAGAAAGGTGATCCTGGTTAATATTTTAACAATATCAATCCCTTTGGTCCGATGAGCTTGCTAAAAAAACAATATTTTCAAACAATGTAAGATAACGTCAGGCTGTCAGGGAGGTACAACAACGTCAATAATATTGAAACCTTCGAATCCTGTTCTTGCTCAGGTTACAATAGCTTACTTTGTTTGTGCGAGTTCCATTATTAAACTCGATTGTTGTAGAAATGAATAATAGAATAGCATCTTATTGACCAGGACTACTTCTCTATACGGACACAAACAAAACAAACAGCGCATCTGTCAATTGTTGGGTTGTTTTGAAAAAGTGTATCTTGCCAAAACTGAACAGGGATTGCTTCATCAAACCGCTCGGTTATAAAGCCCCCTCTATAAAGGATTTCCCCAGCATGTAAATCTTGTAATCCCCGCACCATGCACACCACCTGGCTGCCTCTTTTTACTTGAAATTCCATGCAACCAGGAAATGCCGACCTATAATGGAATCCACTTCATCTTCCCATTGTAGGCAATGTCATCCTCTCTGCCCCGATTGAGGCCGTAATGGCCAGTTACTTTAAGTGTTTGTCAGCTGTTGACTGGCCCGTCTAATGGAAGCTGAAGGCTTGGCTTCTATTCCTCGATTTGTTTCTCCATTTCGTGAGCACCTGTCTCGCGGCTGGCAGGCATCTGCAAACCTTCGATATTTCCATTCAACACTGGGAAATCGAGCTGTACGTTTTCCACAAAACAAAAAACACGATATCCCTCATCTGTCTCTTAAAACCAGTACAGATAATAAAACAGTCAATAAATATGGGGATTGGTGAAACATTTTAACTCTGTAAGTTGGTCAATAGTTGGTTAAGACAGCGCTGCGACACTGATTTATACAATTTATTGCTGTGGGTGATTATCACCGCAGGAAGGACATGCCGTCGTAACTGGGAGGACACAGCCTGAATTGTAATATGAGATGCTGCAGGGAGCTCATCAATCAAAGGTTCTAGAATGTGAGATTGCAGGCGGGCAAATATCACAGGAAAAAAAAATCTTTTTTGCTCTGTGATGTGGGTTACCTTCTTCTCGTATAAGCCCCCTGTCCCTGCATATCAAGCAATTCAGTAGGATTTCAAAGTAGTACTACTATGATTTGACACTATTTGGGGAATCAATCCTTCAGCTCATAGGTCATATACCTCATACTTAACCACGACAAATGGATTTGGTGAAAAGGTAATGCCTTAAACCCTGAACTGATTTTGAAATGTCACAACATAACAGTGACTTTTAAAATGAAACGGTTCCGTTCCATATACCTGTCAAAAACGGGCATTAACGCTACATTAGTATCTGGCTGTGGCATCGGGACTGATCTTGCTATATATAGACACCAACAGAATTTTGTCAGGCCTGGATGACTTTGCTATCTTTTATAGCTTAATGAGGGCATTTTGGATGCTTGCTTGCAATGCATTTATGAAACTCCCTGATATTTGACTTTACAAGAATGGCCATTTTTTAATCGCTTAAGGTTGACCGTTACCATCTATGAAACTTTTACCTCTCTTCCCTTTCCACATTTTTGGAATTGGTCTTGCTTTCTTTTGCTCCCTGGCAATAATACTAACAGGCTTAATGCTTTTAGAGCACTGCAGGGAGAAGAAGCGCTTCTGAAAATGCCATGTTCCTGATCTTTCCCTTTGTGTCTCACACATGTACTGCACATGAGGCAGTTGTACGCTTCAAGATTCTCTTAGTTCTGCACATTTCTGTAGTGTTCAGCACCCTGGAGGCGGATGTCGTTCTCTCTGGCTTTCACCCTTTCCTTACTTTCTTCTTCTCCCGACACCATAACTTATTTTCCTCTTCCATCGCTACCTCGCTGTCTGAGAAGCTTCATAGGGTCTTAGATCTTGAGGATGATTTTGAACCTCTCTCAGGAGGAGGGGACATTGACTGCGTCCACGTTCAGCATGTTAATAATTAATTCAAACATCGCTGGTTGGAGTTTATTCTGCTCCATGTCACTGCCAATTTGCCCCTTAAAGTTTTCATTGTAAAATTTAATGGGTGTGGGGGAGAGAGAAAAATGGGAGCATATGTTCATCCACACAATAGTGGGCAGGCTCAACTTTCATTATTAGCTTCAGAAACATAATAATAACCCCATCATTCTAGTACTGTTTACTGTGACAGTGTTATTTTTGTAACAAAGGCATTCAGCAAGCCAGATTTGAGATTACTTTCCTTTATTATTAATAATTAATGGCTGACAAAATAACACTTGAAGCTTATGACTGGTAAGTATAGATCTGAAGGACAATCATCTTGAACGTGGGACCACACCCACAGTATGGCCAATTATTCTCTTGCGGTGTGATTACCCGCAGATAAGTAATAGGTTTTGTGGTGATTAACATGCTATCGTTGAACATGTACATATTAATTACGTAATGCTGTTGTCATGTTGCTTTGGTCTAAGAACAATGACAGGCCATGGCTGGGCAAGCACTGACCACCAAGTTATCCAGTTCAGTTCACTATGCAAGAAGTGACGAAAAAAGAAATCCAGATCTGATTCCTGGTTTACATACCCTTTCGAGGTCTTACTTTTTGCTGCCAAATCAAAAAGAGAAATTGTTTCTACAAGCAATTAAACCAATCTATAAAATGCTTTGTAAGGTTAACTTTTTTATTCCATCTCTTGGGTTTTGGAGCCCAACACTTCAAAATGCACTTTGTCCTCGTCACCAGGGCTGTGTGTGACGTAACGAGAATCAAGAGTGCCTTTGCAATTACTCAAACGCACGCATCATATGCATCACACTGTGTGCGTGTCGACTGTGAAATAACGAGTAAACAGCAGCCGAGTCAGACCGTGACAGTGCAGCCTTGTTTAGTGGAGACGGTTCCTCTTCTCTAATATAAAAGTGACGTGGAGGAGGATGTCACTGTCAATAATCAAAATTTAAATTTGCTTAAGTAGAAATTTGTCTTATGGTGCCAGTCACCTCGGAGCCGGCATGCCATGCTGGTCTTGTTATTTGTACAGTTCGGTTATCAGGACGGAGCTCTAAAATTTCATATCGTTGCATTTACTCTCTCGTGCTCTTGTTGCCCTCTATATCACTTACACCCTGCAGCGATTTTATTATACACCTTCTTAGGTGTGTAATTATCACATGTCGTGGAAGAGTGATGCGAGTAGGCTTGAGTGCTAGTAGCCCTGAAACCCACTGAGAATAAGACAGTGGCCACAAATGATTGGATTACTGCGTCCCCCCCCCCTTCTTTTGAATAATCCTCTTTTGTTGCATCCTGACTGTGTGTGGATGCATGTGTGTGTTTTGGAGTCATCTGCCTCTGTCTCCTGGCAGCTCATGTACAGTGAGGTCGTGTGCAGGGTTCGTCCGCTGAGATGGAACAGCATCCCGCGCGAAACACATGCTTGATGCGTAGTGTGGGATGCAGTTATGACACACTGGAGGCAGTGAAGGCAGCAGGAGAGCGATGGAGATGCGTGTTAATAATAGACAAATCTGAGGCCTTATCCAGCAAATATGGGCACTCCGGGATTGACTCAAGCGTTGCCAGAGGTGAAGAAGAACTGTGAATGCGCTGATTGTAAAGGGGGTAGACTTGGATTATTGTGGTTGGGAGGTAGCGGAATGCCGTGATCAGTTGAAGGTCTGCAGGGTTTGGTATGTCATTGTCAGCTTCTCTAAACAGCCCACAGAGCGACAGGCACTTTGAAGTCTGGTAGAGCTGTTTAAATCCTGCCTGAAAAGACACAGAAGCGTAAGGCAATGAGAGGAGACGTAAGAGGAGGCTTGAAGGGCTGAGATGTAGAAGAAGGGATTGAAGGCGTTTGGAACACGGAGGAAAGGGGGTTAAAATATAATCAGGAGTGAGAAAGCAACTTTTCCTCAGCAGATGCCGCGCGGTATTTTGGATGCACGGGTAATGCTATATGTTTTGAGATGAGTCTCTGCAACATGAGAAGCCGGTGATGCAGCAGTGCCAAAGCGAGTGTCGCCAGATTAGTGTTCTGACATCACTGCGATGTAAAACGGGAATCGGGTCTGAGTCAGAATAGACGGCGGATCCTTTTACCCGATGCATCCCGTAATGCTGTGCCGCATTTATATTTACATTGTCTCAGAGGCAAACTGAACTTTGAGACATACTGTACTTAGAAATTCTAAAGCATACACTCTCGGGGAAAAAAGCACTGTATTGTGCCTTTATTGTGCCGTACATGGCTCATCATTAGTGTGGTATCCAGAAATGTGTGTTTTTACTATTTTCTCTCGTGCTCTTGTGCCTCATGCAGGCCCTGAAGAACTTAAATCGAGATCCTAAAGGTTGTGGATCCTCATGTAGCCACAGATAACCATTGCTCCTTTCTGGTGTAGAATATGACCACAACAATCTACTTCTTTAGAGGTCCACTGGCTTCTCTGCTGCATTCGGGCCTCTCCATTGTCATATCTGGTCTGGGACTGGCCTCGGTGAACTTAAACTGATATCATAAAGCCAAATGGAAGTCATGGGACCTTGATTAGTTCATCATGGGACCTTGATTAGTTCCAGATGGTCCTTGTTTCCATAGCAGATCATTCAATTGGTGTAATTTCTGACCTATGCCAAGTTTCTCATTCATACCCTCATACCATGACAAGTTCCTTTAGATCTGCTCTTAGGATGTCATGTCCAATTAATTTGCTCTTTGGCTATGTTGCTTGGTTCATACCCCAGTCTTGTGAATATTTTTTCATTAGTTATGCAAAGGCTTACGGCCATACTACCCTGAGAACGCCCGATCTCGTCCGATCTTGGAAGCTAAGCATGGTCGTCGGGCCTGGTTAGTACTTGGATGGGAGACCGCCTGGGAATACCAGGTGCTGTAAGCTGCGATTGGCTGGCAACCAGTTCAGGGTGTGCCCCGCCTACTGCCCGAAGCCAGCTGGGATAGGCTCCAGTGCCCCCCACGACCCTTGTGCGGACGAGCGGTTAAGAAAATGGATGGATGGTTATGCAAATTGTGCAACTTTGTTAAAGTTCAAAGCACATGTCGGAGTTCCTTATGAGCAACAAATATTATAAAAAAAAAGAAGTATTTTCACCAATTGCATCCTTCAGCCATACTCGTGTTCATTCTCATATTTTGATATGATTTATTTTGTCATGTACACAAAATTTGAGTTCTGCATTTGACCCATCACAGTAAACACACACAGTTAGTGGCACCCATTGGAGCAGGGGGCAGCTTTAAGCGCCCGAGGAGCAGTTTGGGACATCGATGTCTTGCTCAAGGACACTGCAGCCATGTGTCCTGGAATGGTCTTGAACCAGGGTCCCTAAAGTGGCAGCCGGCAGGTAATGTCCTGAACTGAATGGCCATGGCTGACCATGGCCCCTGTCTCCTAAGTATATAATTATCACTATTGGGATAAGTATACTTTTTACTGGGATTGTACCTTCAATCTTTTATAGCCTGGTAACGGTGTATGAACATGAAACAAGTACATAAGGGCAATTGGCCCTTTCATTGTGCCAGATAGTCTTAATTCTCATACCACAGTATTTTAGTTTAGCAATCTCTGATTCCTGGCTAACGCGTCCAATGCATTGGTTTTCTTATCGATTTGGAAATACTTTTAATGCTTTATATAACCACAGTAAACCAAATGCTTTCTTTTTGACATCGGAACTTATTGTCAAGGTTTTACAGCTGTATTACAAGGTCGACTAAATAAAACTCTTCAGAATTCTGACTGAAAGAGTCATTTTCACTTTGCTGACAATTATTGCAGCGCTTTCCTTGTTGAAAACTTCTTTAGCAATCACTATGCTCTTTTGTACCCTTGACTGTTGACTTTTACAGTTTGACAATAATAACTGTGCCTTTTTATTCTTGGAAACATAACGCTTACTTTGGAGTACCTATGGTTAGCCATATGGGGTCAAATAATGCACTGATTCCCAACCAGGGTATTGTGGCACACTAGTGTGCTATTAGAGATAATCAGCAGTGCTGTGGAAAATAAGTCAATTGCACCTAAATAAATGGATTTTTTTATTATTGATTACAAAAATAAATGTATTTCTTCTAACTATGGCAGTGAAATTTAAAGACCAATTCAGTGCTCCTCCATTCGATGGCAAAAGGTATAATAAACCTATGTATTTGCCTGTTGTCATTTATACAAAATAAGTCATGGCCTCAGCTTTGTATGAATTAAATTGGCCCCAATTTGACAACAAAGCTAATTTGTGACTAAATTGAGAAGAAATTATTATTTCATTGTACATAACATTTTGTGACATTTATGTTTGGCGATGTGCAGTGAGGTTTTTGTAATGTAAAATTGGGTGCCTTGGCTCTAAAGATTGGAAAACACTGTGATAATGTATATTGTACTGTATAACTGCAAAAACTCCTTACATAGTTACAAAGCTGCATGCTTGTGAATAAAGGAAATCAACATATTGTGTATTGTTTTAAATTGATCCTCAGTACATTTGTGTTTGAAGAGATACATTTTGCAACTGAGCCACAATGTACAAATGAGCAGTGCTAATAATGAACAGTATATAATTACAAAGCACTTAGTTTATTATCTAAGCCTTTAACAATATCCCTTCATGTATTCCCCGGAGTTTTATCTATGAATGTACCTTGGTGAGTGGGAGTTTTTAGCCCTCTTCCATTCTTGAAAGCAATATCCAGCGTTAATGTCATTTTAAGATATTGCTTGAATGGAGCTGATGTGCAGATTATTGTATCCTTTGGCCAAATTAAGCTTTTTCACTTCTAAATTTGAAATATTCACTTTTTCCAAGATGATAACAGTTTGTGAGTTCATAGCCGATCATTTCACTGGGGGTCCTTTGGAGAAACCTAACAATACATCATGATTTGTTTTGTCTTTTTGCTTTGAGTCACCATGGCAGCTCAATTTAAATCCTATTCGAGGACTCTTAAAGGAAATACAAGATTTGAGTGGATTTAAGCTGCACTGGAGTGTAATGGGCCTCATTTGCAGTTGACAGAAGACCCGACGCTTTAAGTACAGAAAGGAAATGATGAATGTGGCTGCCCGGAAAATTTGCATGACACACACCTCATACATATACAGTACAGTACATGTAAAAGTTAGGCATGCACATACAGCAAAAAAACCTCCCATTTCCTCCGATTCTGCTCACTGAATCAGAAAATGTGCAATGGTGTCGTCCCTTTTTTAGAGCGATATGCCAGTATTGAAGCAAGAGGCTGCTAACAAATACAATCCATGATCTCACACACTCACACACACACACTAATGACACAGAATAAAAAACTGAGCTGTGTAAGTGTAAGGGAAAGTTACTATGAGCGGATGGGAGGCTGTAGAAGATAAAAAGCTGTCTGGTGAATTATTAATGGCCAAGCATTGTGTCCACTGCCTCTTTAAAGACTCACACACACGCATACATACACACACAGCTGCAAATCCCAGTTGTTTGCGCAGACCGGAAACGACATACTTGTCGCTCTGTCTGGATTTTGGGCATGTGTAACTGCTCTGTTGTGTCCAGACCCAAAAGAGGAGGGGGGTGTTTGTAGCTGTTGGCTGAATGGAGAATGTTGTGTGTGAGTGTGTCGGGGTGCAAGTGCAGATGAAGCAACATTCACACACTGTCTGCCAACAAACAGTACAACAATCTACCGAAAAGTCATAAACAGCTTTCATTTATGCAGCATTCGGTTTGCTATAATAATTGGCGCATGTTGTAATCATTCGTGATTAAATGAAAACATGATTTATTCATGCTAGAGCATAAATGTGTAAATGTGTCTTTAAAAAAAAAAAGCCGTTTATCGGCAAAATACATATTTATTACGTTCCAGTCACAGTTTACCCCCTTTCGCTATGATGCATCCTTTAGCTGTAAACCAAATAGTAGGATTGGATGGCAGCTGTTGAAAAGACTAAGTGAATAATTCAAGCATTGAAAAACAGTGTGTACGTGCACACCTCAAGCTCACTCCCGAGGATGTGTACCTGCAGATGTTCCTTTTTTTTCCTGTGAGAGGTGCGGTGCGCAAACACGGGCAATGCTAAATATTTCAAAGTGCAGTTTTGTAACCCATGTTCTCGCTTTCTTCTCAACCTCTTCCTTTCCTCCCGTAGCAGGCGCCGCTGTGGCCCAGAGAGTGGTGATGGTGCAGAGCGGGCCGCTGATTCGGACCGAGGGCTCCCACGTGACCATCTGGTGCAACGTGACGGGCTACAAGGAAGGAGTAGAGCAGGACTTCGAGTGGTCCATGTACCTGCCGTCCGTACTGGACCGGGAGATCCGCATTGTGAGCACGGCCCAGTCCAACTACGCCTACGCCGTCTACGCCCAGAGAGTGAACAGCAAGGACATCTACGTGGAGAGGCTGAGCCGCGACTCGGCCATGCTGCACATCACCAAAGTGCAGGCCAACGACCAGGGCCTGTTTGAGTGTTACACACCCAACACTGATGGCCACTACCTTGGCTCCTACAGTGCACGCACCAACCTCACTGGTGAGTCTCACTGGAAAACAAGCATACATCCACTGAAGCACACAAACACACACACACACACACACACTGGAATATTACCATACATCCTCACATTTCAGGGACCCTTGGGTCACGACGCTCCTGACAGGTCAAGGTTATAAATGGCACGCTGTGTAAAAATATGTCGTGTTGCACAAGAAAGCAGCCTCAGTTAGGATTTGATTACACTGTAGGGATGTAATGATATCCAAACATCGCAATGCAATATTATCATAATTTTGTTGGGGATATAAAAAAAATAGTTTACAGTAGTGTAGAAAAACTTGCATCATAAAAGAAGGTCATGTTGTTGAGAGAAAAAAAAAGCACAATATTGTGTGTGTGTGTGTTTTTATTTTTATATGGGTCGGATAATTTTGTCCGGTGATGCCCATTTTATGAATTATCATGCGGTGCGACCAAAAAGAAAGAACCAAATTGGGACTTTTAGTTTGAAATACATTCAAAGACAGGAGTTGGTATCATCCACAAGATAGTTAAGAACCCTGAAAGCACTTATCAGTTGTCTCACAACTATGTGAAAAAGTTGCCCTAATAGCATCTAGTATGTAGTGGTCATATTTGGACATGTGGTATGATCGGCAAAAATATAATTTCTATAATTTTTTTGCAACAGACTTATTTTCATTATAATTTTGTTTGTGTGGCTAGCTAGCTTCTTTTGTTTAGAGGGCTCATTGGTTGCCTGTAAAATGTTATGTGGTGCGACCAAAAAACAGCATAAAACAAAATAAAACTTAGGAACCCATGATCCCAATTGTGACTGCACAAACAAGTTGCCACAGAGCAGTAGATACATCCCGTCGTAATCCGCTCCTACAGCTAATCTTTGGAATTTTGCTTATCTGGAGGGTAAGCTGTGGAGAGAAAAAAATTGGCATGCTAGAAAAAAAAAAAACCTGCAATTTTGGAATCAGCATGCCAATTGTATTTTAATCATCATAAAAATCTAACGCAACAGATTTTTTCCCCATAATTTGTCATCTTGAGCAGTTGCGACACAGTGGGCTGAACTACTGGTGATTCAGTCTAAAAACCAGCAAGACGAGGAAACATGCTGCCTCACCTCCTCCAGGCAGTGTGATTCAGCTCGATGTCAATGGTGTCGAAACAGAAGTAGAGTTCATTCAGAGACTGCCCCCCCCCCCCATCTAAAATAATTAATCAAGTAATAGGGAGTTAAGTTTTCTCATAATTAATCAAGTAAAGTTCGTCAAATGCAAGATCACGCGAGGATTTTACCATTCCGATCTATACTATGATGAACTGAACTGCACTGCAGCTTAAATGTCAACTTGAAAAGGAAAGAACTAAAAAAAGAAACCGACAATGCCAAAAATGGCAATGCAGCTATCACTTCTGATCTTCTTAGTTGTTTTTGGAACCTTGAAACTCTGAAAATTAAAGTTGTATCTCAGGATGAGGCACTTGAATTCACCCCAAAAAAGCCCTCAAAGCGTTTCTACTAGTACAGATGCTCAAAGGTGCAGGATGTCCTATAATGGTTCCCACTTTGGGAAGCCACTCAATCCCTTTAGGTCTTTTTCATGGGATTACAGCAACGCCACTAGCATTGAGACACATTTAGATGATTGGGCCCCCATTTGTGGTATACTGTTGTGCAGCCACATAAGGATACACACTGTGTGTTTAAGTCCCGTCAAGCATTTGGCTGACACTCAAACAAATGCAAGATGCAGAGTGTGTTAGCAGGATTGGAATCTCATCAACTTTAATAACTTTGCTCAACTTGTCTTAACTGCGGTCACTGGACATGTTGCACTGCAGGGTGTCACCTGTTCACTAGCCTACAACAACACACACACACAGACACACACACACTGCGTGTCTGCCCAACATGCCCACACAAGTGAGGACAGCTGCCATGGTTGGAAACTCCCTCGCAGTCATAATGAATGGCCTTCGTCTCAGGGTCAAAGAGCAAATTAAGCAACAAAATTGTCATCACAAAATTGTGAAAACCATGACACATTGAACGCATCAGTCAGAATTAGACATGCAAACAAGCATCCAGGAGGAGATCAAGGCTCTTCCTCTCTCTTTATAGATTATTGTCGTTACTGTTGTTTGTCTCCGAACTTTAGCAGTGTGTTTTGTGAATGTGGGCCGACTCTGCTGATAGCGCACGGTATTTATAGACGCGCACGAGAGAGAATGAGAGAAGCTGTTGTGGGACTTCATCCCTCACCCCCTCTATCCGTAACCTCTTAACCTGCTTTTGGAAGTCAGGGCCACGGGGCTCTGACGTTCCTTTGTGAATCCAAGAACAGCTGCACGCCATCTTCAAGCTCTGTGGACAAATGAGACCTTGACAGTTGACACCCCCGCCCGTTTGTGCTCAGCTCCCCACTGCGGTGGCTGCGTTCATCAGTCCTTGACTTTTCCTCTAATGTGCTTAGGTTCTTTTGATATTTCCGGGCTCTTTTATAAAAGGAATATATTACAAAGACCACCATGCCCTGTGAAACAAGTAGTAAAACCTCTGAAGTCATAATTATTTTTTAAACCCCAATTATCAGTTTAACAGAGCCCTTTTTTTTATGGTCAATCATGGTTCAATTTTCTTTTCTGCTTTGAGAAAGCAAGATGTGGATATGCGACAGTACTGCTGGTAACGTCTTGTTTTTCACCAAGCATGAACATAAATATAAGTGAATAATAAATGTTTTATGAATGTGACAGTTTCCCGGGGGACGATTTGTATTTGTATTGTATTTATGGGAAAAGCAGTGTAAAAAGCCACCCATTCATCTATTTTCTATAGCGCTTGTCCTCATTAAGTTTATGGTGAGCTACAGCCGACCTCAGCTGATTTCAGGCTAGCGTACTTGACTGGTTAGCAGCCTGTTTCAAAATAAGTGAAGCATTTGTAGGTGGAAAATCATCCCAACCTTCAGAAGTTCCAGTACAGGAAGCAGCAGGAAATGTCTTTACAATGCAGTGGTTCAAGGTTTTGGTGTCCTTATAGTTTCCATGGTTTTGTTTGCAAAGCTAATTACCTGCATCGTGTGTTCTAAAGTGAGTGCTTTATCGGTAGCTATCCGTGTGTCTAAACTTAGATCAATCAAATAAAAATGGGACTGCAACCCTGTGCATGCTGCCTTGGGCGGTGCAGTGGTAATATGCATGAGAATGTAGTAATTGACTATCACGGCACAAATACACGATTATTTCCACTAAATCGGGAACATCACCTTTCCGTGATGCTGGAAAAGGTTACTTTTCACTTTTCATTTTGGGTTTTGCCCGTGAAAATGTTACCTTAATGTCCCTGTTGAAAACATTTATTCATTGGCGACTCTCGGAATGCATTATATACATTTATTGATTTGATTAAAGATGACAGATTGATGAGTTTGAAGGCATGCGCCAGAGTTGTGCGACTCCCAGGCCACAACAATAATGTACAATACACAAATACAAGGGATGTACCAGAAAGTAATTGACACCATGTTTTAGTATTCTGGTTGTATGTATCTAATTATGACCAAAATATTAGAAACACTTTTCTGTGTCATGAAGTGTTGTGTAGGTTTGTTTATCGCCTGCATGTAGTTAGCATGACACATTTGTTCATGGATTTGTTTTGTCGTAATAGGCAGTAAAAGTCAATGCAGCATTACGTTTGTCTTATATGCTGCGGGCCTGACATCATAGATGTATAATGCCTCAATAGAGCACGCAATATCTGTAAAGCACGATATGGATAGCGGCCCTATTGAAGTGGTGCAATACATGACTTGAATACTGTTAATATAATCTTATGGATCTGGTAAAATTATGGCCCAAAATTTTTTTTACACTTTTTTTTTTTTGTATTTTGGATTGTTGTATGTGGGTTAGGACTACAATAAAGCAATTACCGGTAAATTCCACTCCACAAGAGATAGACGGATTTGACCAGGCTGATTATTGCTAGTCACCATTTTGACAAATATCAGCATTGATCTTTTTTTTCAAGTCAGGCAGTTGATAATAGATCATTTAAAACTGTGTTAAGGGAAGTATTCAAATTTTCAGCTAATTTTATAACAGATGTTGCTGACCTTGGGAACTCTCTACACTTTCTGTGTGGGTGTTTTTTTTGTTTTTTTATTAAAACAAAGATATGTAAAAATGTAACATTTCAGAAATTGTGAAATTTTGGAAAACTTTATACTTATTTGTTTTCTATTTACTAGTTTAAGCTTTCATTTAACTTTTTATGACATGCTGAGCTCCCTGAACGTTTTCTATTTTTTTTTTTTAATCTTAAAACAAAGATGTCTATCGTCTGATTAAAAAGACAAAAAAAAATTGCAAATCTGAAAAGTTGGCAACAAACATATGCCCAAAAACATTTCCACAAATTTAAGAGTTGGAGTTTGTATTATTATTTTTTTTTATTTTGCCACCAATATTTTCCCTTGTAGTGAAAGTGAATATCTGATCCAAATGTACTGGTAGGTTATTAGATTCCTTGACTGCTCATAATCTGGACCGGTCCTGAAAAAAAACCCACATATTGGATATATATATTATATCGCTCCACTCCACTCACTAAAACGGCCATACTACTTCGCCTGGACCATGTCTTTGGAAGTCAAAATCTGACTTGAATTTTTTTGTTGGAATTGAACACAATCTGTTCTGGGACACTGGTTGCATTCAGGTTTGTTTTCAATTTTTAATCAATGGCTTCACATTAAAAAACACGCTACCTTAACTACGACAACAAATTGTCACTCTCATACAATGCTTGTTGGATGTACAGGCGATGTTTCAAATATAACTCATCTGTAACGGTCACCATGCAAGTGAGTCAGGTTGCAGAAAAATTGAAGTTATCCACTGTTAATAATAAACCTCTACAGTATCTTATCTTACTGCTTTGAATGAAAGTCCACTCAAGTCTATTTTACCCTGAAAATGTTTTTATTACAAATGTTACTGCATTAATATTAACTTATATTTATTATATATTATTTATATATATATAATAATAATAATAATAAATAAAATATATTATCATATATATATTATATTATTATAATATTTATTTCCACTGGATGTAGGTACAGCACTCAGTTTAAATGCATTACAGCTCATACTGTGTTTTTGTGTGTGTCTGTTCTCTGTCTTTGGTGAAATGTGTGAAATCGGATAAGTTCAGCAAGTCGAGAGGTCGCTTGTACGTCTATGTACACACCTCCGTTTTTCAGATCTTGCGAGCGTTTGTGTCCCCCACAAGATTGACTAAGCGCCATCTGTTCCATTCGTTTGTGCTTTAAGTCTGTTGGACTTCCTCCTACACGTTCGATCGGTGGAGAAAAGGACAACAGGCCGACATGGCCGTCATGGCCGTCCTTATCCTACGCACCAGCCTGTGTGCGAGCAAGTCCAACAAGCAGCGGGACGACCGACTAGTGCGCCGCTACTGCTCTCAGAAGCCTCATTTCATCCTTGTCGTTGTAAAATGCACCTTAGGTGTCGCCTACAAAATGGAGCCTTTGTGTTCCTGCAAACAGTCCTCCTATACCAGTATTGGGGAAAAAAACAAGCTTTCCCCTTAATCATTAATGCTTAATTGGACAGAGACAGTGTCCATCTTCTGAACATGTGAGCATTTGGGGAAATAAAGGAAGTGACATGCAGAATAAATGCTGAATTGGGGAGACAGAAGTAACGCTAGTGGTTAGTGGGCCAATGCTGAGTCGCGTGTGACCAATAAATGATGAGCTCTTCAACTCAAGTGCTGTGTGATTGGTTACACCTCCCCCAGGCATTTTCCGCCATACAACCGGCGCCATATGGGTGCATTTTAAATAGTCTCTGCCTGATGCGATTGCTAACGTGGCGACTTTCTCCCCCTCGTGCGGTTTCCAATTGCCATTAGCCCGCACAAATTGAGAAGAAGACTTAAGGTAGATGGAAAGGTTGGGATTTTCAATGGAGGCAAATGACTTTTTTTTTTTTTGTTTAAACCTGGCTGCCAGGCTTCCTGCAAAATGCCACATTTCTCGAGTCACACAATTGATTTTCTTAAAATTTATGGTCGGCGTCTCCCCCCCCCCCCACACATTCTCACTGGAGGATATGAATCCATTCTCATGCAGAAATGTGACCCTGTTATAAGCAAAGCATTCCCAAGATTAGTGTCTGCTTTTAGCTCGTTCTCCTCAGTGTGGTTCCGTTCCTTACGCTGTTTTTATTTCCGAGCTCATCAGTTGTAAATAATATCTGATATTAGGGGTGTAACAAAAAAAACGATTTGAACCGGAAACCCGGTTTTGAGTTTAAGGACGCGAGTGCGCCGGCACACGGACTAATGAATCGGTCTAAAAATAGCATGAACCGGTTGATGGCCCGGTAAAGACGTTATAAATCGGTTTTATGTTGCTGATACAGCTGCTCAAAACTGCTTTATAAAACAACCAAAACAGTCCAATTGCGATCGATTCAATGCCATCAGAATGAAATGTGCTGGATAAATGAGAATATTAGGTTGAAACTGCATTTGCTTCTAAGTCGGGAGACTGTGTTTGTTTGGGTGGGGGGGGAAAAAGTCACGCGAGACTTGTCGCAGTTATGTGACGTCAGATAGCGCTGAGTTTGGCAGGGAGGAAAGTTGAATGAAGACGCGGACAAGATTCACAACATGCTGCGGCAAGTTTAATGTCCAAAGTATCGAGATGTTTATTTGATATGAACAATGGAATACTGGATAAAGGTGTCGCCATGTACTAAGACTGTTAACCGCGAGTGCGGCAGATGTACGTACACGCTTAATTAGATGGCATGAAGCCGGTGTTCAACCGCACGGTCAGAGGGGAGGACTTCTTCCAACTAAAACACCCAAAACTCAACTAGAGGATTGGTAATAATGGCCTTAATAACCCGGTTTGTTGTTAAAGATTTAAGCCATATTGCGTTGCGGAGAACGAGAGCTTTCATGACATGATTAATACATCAGCACCCCTGATATGATGTGCAACTAGATTCCTGTCGTGACAATAACGTCGTAGTTGAGTTGTTTTTTAAAAGTCACACACAGGGAAAAACAAAATCATGGGTTGAGTGGAACACAGCCCTCATTACTGATAATGGAACATGATTGGTGACATCATGATGATGATCAAGTTCAGCTATTTTTTCACAAGAAGAAACTTGATAAGCATTAAGCATACATCAATTTATTCACTGCATGGGTGGGTAATACACAGGAACTGTCACAAAAGTAAACATAATAGAAAGTAACTGAGATCTAACTGTTTTAAGTAAATTCGTTTACATTTAGTAAGATGGCACTTTGAAAAAGATAATCATTTATAGCTACAACTTAGGAGTGTAGTATTTTATTAGGGAGATGCATGTTAAAACAGCATTTTAAAAGACTGATAGTTACCAATTTGGTCTGTAACATGTCAGAACATTACATTACATAAATATTGCTTACTGTTTTTCAAAATAAAAGCGGAGGTTTGTAAATGTGATTTAGATTATTTTAAATTAAACAAAATATTCAAACAATTAATGGAGTAACAAAATAATTGTAAATATTAATAATAATTGTAAATTTGACATTTGACTAATTGTTGAGTAATCAAATAATCGTTGCACTGCTACATCAAATCGTAATCCTACTGAGTCAAACCGAACCGAATCGTTCCATTTTAAAATCGAACCGTCCTTGTATCGGATCGCACACCACATATCGAGATGTGTATCAAATTGTCTTGATTGGAGAGATTTACACTCCTATCTGATATGTATCCTTCAGCTTTTCAGTATCAATTGCAGTGGTGGAGTACCATTTGTCTGTTGATTGATGTCATTTCTGTATTTCAAAATAACCTGTACCCATAAAAGCTCAATTTGAAAATATCATTGATTGTGGTTATGGAGTAAAATTCATGCCACTAGTGTTGCTTGCATGCAGCAGAGCCCCGCGTTTATCTGTCCTTTAATTACACGCTGCCTTGCTATACAAGCTATTACCATCCCCAACACACCTCGGGGTACAAAACTGGTATAGGCGTAATATCAGATAATCAATTTGTCAATTAATTGGATAAGAAATAATTAGTCTATAACAGGCTGCAGCATCATAGCATCATGCAATTGTAACAAATTGAGTCAACTCAAAAAGTTGGATCAGTCCATTTTACACCCAATTCAATTGGGTTATTCAGTTAACCCAAACAGTTGGATGAAATTAATAACCAACAAAACAACTAAGGAAATTAGTTGACCAAAATACCAAAAGGAAGGAAACTCTACCCATGCACTTTGGGCTAGACTTGCGCTGGGCACTAAAATGGAGCCTTTTAGTGTTGGTATTGTTATATAAATTTGCCCTACTATTCTGTAACAGTGGAGTGGAATTGCAGAATGTCTTGCAGACCGACACATTTTCAGAAAATTGGCTCATGTAAGATTTTCATACATGATCGATTGGTAGACACTCTATAGCAGGGGTGGGCAAGCTCGGTCCTCGAGGGCCGGAGTCCTGCAGGTTTTGGATGTTTCCCCTCTCCAACACAGCTGATATAAGATAAGATCATGAGTAAGCTCTGCATAAGCCTAATTACTATCCTGTTGATAGGAATCAGCTGCGTTGAAGCAGGGAAACATCCAAAACCTGCAGGACTCCGGCCCTCGAGGACCGAGTTTGGCCACCACTGCTCTATAGAGATCCACCTATTCGTATGACATTGATAAAATGTAATTTTCCTTGACAGGCATTCTTTAAGTTTTTCATATAGTATGGTCCGCCTACTAAATTCACCCTTAATAAGCGAGACCTAAGCTGGTCGCT
Organism: Vanacampus margaritifer; assembly: GCF_051991255.1. Lineage (NCBI taxonomy): Eukaryota > Metazoa > Chordata > Actinopteri > Syngnathiformes > Syngnathidae > Vanacampus > Vanacampus margaritifer. The sequence continues at coordinate 12,455,409 of NC_135442.1, forward strand.
GACAATGCAACCTTATCTCCCAATTTCCCAGATGTGCCCCTGCATCTGACTCCTGGACTCAACATCAATCCAAATCTCCAGAGTCAATTTAGCTCGGCCCATGCCTCAGCCTTAAGCCGGTGCTGGCCAGGTCCGCGCGCGAGTTTGTCAATACAACTGATTGAAGCACCTGACAGTGCCGGGTGATGGAGGGAACTAGCGATTGAATAGACACCTTCGTGGAAGAATAGTTTTGGGGGAGAAAATACCGATAAGCATCTTCGGAGAGACACGTGGGAAACCTTATGTTGACAAGTGGAGAAATAGTGGGATTGGAGAAAACAGAAGGGTGGATTGAGGATGGAAAGTAGAGATGAATAGACAAGGGAAGTTGTATTTCTGAGTCTGCTGCTATTGATTGGGACTCGAGGCCCATGTGACACCGGAGCATTTTATCTCTCGTCTCTCCTTGGAGGGACACTGCCAGCTTCCCTCTCTGGCCTCACCCTCACCTCACGGTTTCATTCCCCCGCTCGGCCTCTTGTGGAGACTTTAAGCCGCACGCTAGGCAGGAGTCCAGATGGAAAGAGATTCTTATCGCGGTGCCTGGCTCGACTTTGCCTCTCACATCCCATTTACTTTAGCGGCCAAGGCGCTGCGACGTTACTGTCACTGTGTCCTCATACACGGGACGCACGCACAAACACACACGTTCCTCATTGTCACACTGCGGCTAGCTGTCAGTCAGCGGACAGCTGGCACCCCTACAACTGAGTCTGAGACTGTTCAGTAGTGTTGCCTTTGGATCTCTGCTATGGTGTCTACTGAAGAGGGCCATAACAACCTCGCGGATGTTAGACAGTACAAGTACTGAATACTTTTGGAACAATATAACAAATCAGACGCCTCCATAAATTCTAGTCTCAACATGATCAGCCGTGCTTTTTACGCTTGTCATTAAAGAATATATTTGTAAGGAAATTTAAATTAGTATGCTAATACATCAGTCCCCACGAAGCTTGCGCAGAAGAAAATCACATGCTATATACTGTATCTCATTAGAAAATGCTAATTTACGTCTGGTTCAGGTGATGCTGAGATAGCTTGCATATATTGCCAAGTTCTCATCACACAGTTCTCATCACTTCACACCTTGATATATATATTACGACACAAAAGCAGGCAAGAAACCGATGTTGAAAAACAGAATATCTTTCTAGCAAAAAATAAATAAAAATACAACATAACAAAAGAGCGCAGGGCTGCGTGCAGATGGCCTTGAAGAAGACATTTGACAGAGAAACCTTGACTAATACATTTTGAGCTGGCTGGATGCAGAGAAAACCTCCGCTAAGAGATGCACTATTCTATATAACAGAATAAAGGCCTATATGATAAGAGTGACTAGACAAACTAAGAGTGACAACTGACCACATTATCATGCAAAAACCGTGTCTTGGGTTGGGTCAGCCAGCTACAAGATTTGTTGGTCAAGGTTTCTCTGTCAAGTGTTTTCTTTGAGGTCATCTGCATCCAGACCTACTTCCTGATATTACTTTGTATTTTTGTCTATAAAGACTGTTTCCCAACATCCGTGCCTTGCCTTTGTTTGAATACTAACGCCGCACCTCACGTGACAATCAATTGATTCATCAGTTATTATGCTTTTTGCTAGCACCACTCGACATTTTAAAATTCAGCAATTTTGAAGCTTGATTGATTTGCAATGGAATCCTAGTCTTGCTTCGTGGGTCCAATATGAATTCCTAGCAGGTACCCATACTGCATTACCCCACTTTCTGCTCCAAATATTGCTGCAGTGAAGCAATCAAAGTGTAATACTAGTATATCCTGACTCTCAAATTATTTTTCGATGATGGCCTGATCTCATTGCGCTTTGTCCAACGCCCACTCTATTGACGACGAGAGAGGATTTCATGTTTTTATATATGTTAGTGTGTGTTCTTCATACTCTATATGTTTATTAATGTTTATATAATGGGCTAAAGATGCAGCGCTGTTCCTCCAGTTGATTAGATTCGTTAAGCTAAGCACCAACCCTCCAGGGCCCGCTGCCTCTTCTTTGTGAGATTACCAGAGCACAGCCACGGTTTGAATATGAATACAACATGAATATGGATGTGAATGGATGTGCTAACGACTATTTGTGTTCATGCCTTTAAAATGTGCACCAGGAAAGTGTGGAACTTGCTCTGTAATTGCCTCCAGGAAACGCACGGTTGGTAGTCTAGTTGAGTTGGGCTGCTCGCGTATTCTGTGACGCTTTGAAGCCTTATCTGAGCATGGCGGGGTCAGCGAGGTTTTCGCAGTTTGTGTTCGACAATGTATCTGCAAAAGACATACGCACGCACACACACACACACATTGGCATTCACAAAGTCGGTGTTATACAAACACTTGACACGTTGCGTATCCCGCCAGACAATATCTTCAGGGATGTTCAAAATGTATGCGGAGTGAGAGGACTGGATTGGTTGAAGAGTGACCTTTGCCCCGATAAAACTTCAGTGTCAACGACTCAACTAGTGGTTGGCATTTTATGCTTTGGCATGAAGTACGAGTAAGTCAACAGGTGCCATGATATGGATTCACTGCCTTGTATTGTAAAAGCAGCACTATTATGTAGCAGCTGGAATATTGCAATATAAGAGATGGTTAGCTTACCACAACATGCAAGTGTATCGCGTTGAATTGCATTTTGCTTTTGGCTATACCATAAGGAGAGACACCATTTTTTTCCGGAAGAGACTGACGGCAGCAAGAAAATAAGACTGCAGCGTCCTGAGCTAAGACACAATAACGTAGCATAAGCATGTGAGTTTAATTTGGTCCTTTATAATTGCATATCCTCTAATGCGACGACAAATCTTGACCAATGAGGAACCAGCTGGGGTTGATGTCACTGATATGGTATCAGCTTGACACACAAAACCATCTTAGAAAGAAGAGTACCGCGGAAAAGGTCGTGAGAGCCCGCGCACCGGACGTAAAAGACTATGTAGTGTAACAGTTCCCCTTCCACCAACCATCTTCTCTTCCCATTTTTTGGGGTTTAGGTCCCTCAGGACTGCTTATATCGGTTTATAGATTAGCAAAGTAGACACTTCATTAACAGTCTCATCTAGTCACAATCTCATTGTTTTCAGAGAGAAACCGGTCGTGTCAGAGAGTCTGATGGTGCACAGGCTTTTTGTGTGTGTGTGTGTGTGCAGCTTAGGCTGTTCTCCCCTGCCGCTGGTTTGGTTTAACCCCCAAAAATGAAGCTGTGTAAAATGTACGGATGACACTCTTTCCCACCATTATTAATCAACACAGGATTTCATTAAAAAAATAATCCAAATCCGCTGTTGCAGTACTGTACCTTGACTTACGAGTGCCACAATTTCTGAGTTTTTTAATATGGGCTGTCGCTTGGTTTTGTTGCGCTTTGGTTCGCTTTGTGTTGCAACCAAAGTTACAGTTACAAGAAAGCTTCAAAATACACCAGGCTTAAATTAACCCTTTAAATACTATTATCATAGCAGTTTTTATTTTTTATTTTTTCTATCGACGCAAAGCTCCACTCCTCCACTTTCAGAATATGTTGCGAGCGCAAATGATTCCGGAGTTACGGTGATTTGGAAAAACATGCGTCATCTACAGTCTCCTCTCTAACACACCGCTTGCCCCTCCTCCACACATAAAAATCTGCCGTAACGTATAAAATAGCTACCGTAACGTATTTGGTATCATTGCAAAGCGCCGCTTCTCCGCTCTCAAAAACCGTTGCAATTACATTGCTAGCACAAACTGTTCTGGAGTTACGGCGATTTGAATTCACTCCCCTCCATGACGCACGACTCCTCCACACGTCTGCCAGCTACCGTAATGTATCTGGTATGAACGTAAAGCTGCAGTGATTTGAAAAGCATGCATATTTTCCTGTTAGGGACGACAAGTTCTTATTCAGAATTAAAAAGCTTGAAGCTCACTAATGCAATTTGTTGTTATTGAACTAGACGAGCAGTGAAACACAAATAAAAAATTCAAACGCTCACAAGAACAGACACTAACACTAATCTTACCCACATGGTAAATGGCCAAGTAGAGCTGGAGTCCAAGGTCCTGACGATGAACCTTAAAGGCAAACAAATACAGAGTGTATGTCGTCGACTTCAGCTTAATATCCACTTGATAAAACAGGTTTATTTCTTTACCTTCTCATTTTGTTGTTATGCTGGTATTTTTACAATTCAGTGCTATTTTTCTTCATTAAGATCATGTAACAAGATTTTGTTTTTTGGAGGACTGGAACGGAATAGGAATATTTATTTGATATATCAATGAGTACATACATTGAGGTACGAGCTTAGTCATGGAGCAGATTAAACTTGTAAGTCAAGGTACCGCTGCAGAGCTCCACTAAGGCAAGAAACACAAATCCATATCCATCTACCTTATTGATTATAAACAGGTTGATTTCTTCCACTTTGGTACCAGCTTGACCCGATGCAAGTTCATGGCAATGGCAAAAGGTGCCAATAATTTTCTGAATATTCATCAAATGCACCCGTCCACACAGTTAAATGGAAATTATGGCGGTGTTCCTTACGTTTTTATTTTATTTTACACAAGCTGAAAAAATGTTTATCTTTTATTTAAAAATAAAAAAAATCTTACAAAATACTTAAATGAGAATTCTCTCTACTTACAGTCAAACAAGATTTAAAAAACACAAAAATAAAAATGATGTTTGATATTACCTAGAATAAAAAAAATACTGTAAATAAAAAGAAACCTTGCACACATAACTAGTTCCATTTTGTGTTGATGGTAGACAGATTGGTGTGTTTTACAAGTGAGGGTGGAGTGAAATCTGTTTATACCTCCCAA